>NC_083575.1:14545830-14865275 GCF_027579695.1 Neoarius graeffei | reverse complement strand
GCAAAGAAGGGAAAGCAAATGCTCCATTCACAAACCCCAATTCCATAAAATTTGGGACACTGTAAAACATAAATAAAAATGGAATGTGAAGATTTGCAAATCATGGAAACCCTATATTTCATTGAAAATAATACAATTATTTACCAGGTGGGTGGAGCACAGAAGCATGGCAGGCCAGAACTGACTTCTCAACAAACTCTTTATTTCTTTGCTTTTCAGCCTTTCTCAAATTCCCAGCCATGCACACACACAAGTGTTCTGGTTGGGGAGAGAGCCCCCTTTCTCTGCTGTCCTCTCCTTTTAAAGGGCGTGGTCACTGGGGAAGACACACAAACACAGGTTAATTCCCATCAAGTGCAATGATTCCACCACTTACCTTCCTTGACTCCGCCCTCCATTCACAGACTGATGCTTGGCCATGCCCCCGCTGCCACAATTGTATACGGTATAGAATATTCTATATATCTGCATAAACATGACCTAAAACATAATCAGATTTTCACACAAGTCTGAAAATTGTATTAGTTTCAATGAAATATAGGGTTTCCATAATTTGCAAATCTTCACATTGTTTTTATTTACATTGTACAATGTCCCAAATTTTATGTCAAATGTTGAAACTGAGAAATTTTATTGTTTTTTTGAAAAATATATGCTCATTTTGAATTTGATGTCAGCACCACGTTTCAGAAAAGGTGGGATGGGGCAATAAAAGACTGAAAAAGTTGTGTAATGGTAAAGGGGAAAAAATCCTAATTTGATTAATTTGCAACAGGTCAATAACATGATTGGATACAAAAAGAGCATTCCAGAGAGGCTGTGTCTCTCAGAAGTAAAGATGGGGAGGGGTTCACCACTCTGTGAAAGATGAGGTCTGATGAATCAAAATTAGAAATTATTTTGAGAAATCATGTACACCATATCCTCCAGGTTAAAGAGGAGAGGGACCATCCAGCTTGGTATCAGTGCACAGTTCAAAAAACAGCATCTGTGATGGTATGAGGGTGCATTAGTGCGTATGACATGGGGAGCTTGTACATCTGGGAAAGCATTATTAATGTGGAATGATATATACACATTTCAGAGCAATATGCTGCCATCCAAACAAAATCTTTTTCAGGGAAGGCCTTCCTTCTTTCAGCAAGACAATTCCAAACCACTTTCTGCACATATTAAAACTGCATGGCTCCATAGTAAGAGAGTCCGGGTGCTAAACTGGCCTGCCTGCAGTCCAGACCTGTCTCCCATTTAAAACATTTGGTGCATTATGAAGTGCAAAATACAACAAAGGAGACCCCAAAGTGTTGAGCAACTGAAATTGTATATCGGACAACAATGAGAACATTCTTGGGATTCTCAAGATGGTGGCACCCTGTTCGGCTGCGGCTGCATGGGCTCACGACAGTTACGGTTTTCTCAATCAAAATATGCCGCCTAGTAAGTCAGTAATTCCTCTCAGTAAGTTTATATATAGTCGCCAGCACTTCCTGGAATTACGATCATCCAGTGTTTTTGGCTTCATAGACACAACTACTCAGGAGTGTTTGCGTAGCCTCAGAGTGCTGCGCAAGCAAGACCCAGGGGCCTACAGTGCAGCGGACTTCCCTAGCAGCACAAGCTGACGGAGGAGTAAGCGGAGGCAGTGTGACCGAAGGCAGAAGCGCGGTTGTTGGGGGGGGGGGGGGGGCTAACAGCTATGCTAAAAGCTAACCTTTAGAAAACTCCACTTCCATCCGTCTTCTTCGCTAACATTCACTCCCTGGAGAACAAAATGGATCATCTGCAGCTGGAACTAACATCATAACAAGAGTTAAGGAACTGCTGTGCTATAATTCTGACAGAAACATGGCTTAACTCTTCAATCCTGGACAATGTTGTTAGCATTGAGGGGCTAGCTATGTTTCATGCCAACAGGAGCTGCACAGTAAGTGGTAAATCCTGAGGGGGTGGTTTGTGTATTTATATCAATAACAATTGGTGTAAAAATGCTAAGTTTGTCTCGAGCCATTGCTCACCGGACATTGAGCTTCTAACTGTAAATTGTAGACCATTCTATCTGCCCAGGGAGTTTACTTTAGTTTCCATCACTGCTGTGTACATGCCCCCTCAGCACTAACACAAAGGAGGCTATGAGTGTTCTCTACCGGTCCATCAGTGAGCTGCAATCCACTCACACGGATGGCTTTTTCATTGTGGCTAGGGATTTTAACCAGGCCAACATGAAGACAGTTCTCCCTCATTTTCACCAGCATGTGGATTGTGCAACCAGGGGAGAGAACATATTAGACATGGCCTACACCAACATGGAGGATGCATTCAAAGCAGCCTCCCGCACCCACCTTGGCTCTTCTGACCATTTATCCGTTATGCTAATCCCTGCATATAAGCCCCTGCTAATCAGAGGGATACCTACAGTGAGGCAGGTGAGGATGTGGTCTGAGGGGGCTATGGAGGCACTACAGGACTGTTTTGAAGAAGAAGAAGAAGAGAAGGAACCTTTATTTGTCACATGCACACTTTAAGCACAGTGAAATTCATCCTCTGCATTTAACCCATCTGAAGCAGTGAACACATGCACACGCACTCAGAGCAGTGGGCAGCCACACCAGAGTGCCCAGGGAGCAGTTAGGGGTCAGGTACCTTGCTCAAGGGCACCTCAGCCCAAGGCTGCCCCATGTCAAACTAACTGCATGTCTTTGGATTGTGGGGGAAACTGGAGCACCCGGAAGAAACCCATGCAGACACGGGGAGAACATGCAAACTCCACACAGAAAGGCCTTCGCCGGCCACTGAATTCGAACCCGGAACCTTCTTGCTGTGAGGCGACCGTGCTAACCACTACACCACCGTGCCGCCCAAGTGCACAGACTGGGACATGTTGAGTGCACAGACTGGGACATGTTTAAGGAAGCTGCCACTTATCATGATTAAACCGACATAGATGAGTATGCCATGTCTGTGTCAGCTTACATCGATAAATGCATGGAGGACATCAGCAACATAAAAAGCATCACCACCCAGCCAACCAAAAGCCCTGGATGATTTATGAAGTACGCAAAATGCTAAAGGCACGGAACTTAGGCTTCGAGTCTGGTGATGAGAAGGCACTGAGAATAGCGAGAGCTAATTTGAACCTTGCCATCAGATTAGCAAAGCGTGCTCATAGTCAAAAAATCCAGGAATTTTCCATGACACCACCAACACCAGGGATATGTGGAAAGGAATACGGGCTATCACAAACTAAACGATAGCCACTCCCGAGTGTGATGATGATGCGGACTTCCTAAATAAACTCAATAACTTCTTTGGGAGGTTTGAGGCACTAAATAACACTCCTGCAGTGAAAGCTGTTCCCCATCAAGATGAAGAGGCATTTTGTCTTGATACAGCGGAGGTGCAAAGGACTCTGAGGAGAGTCAACACACGAAAGGCCCCGGGCCCCGATAATATTCCTGGTTGGGTGCTCAGGGAATGTGCAGACCAGCTGGCTCATGTTCTAATGGACATCTTCAACACCTCACTGGATCAAGCCAAAGTCCCATCATGTTTCAAGACTCACCATCATCCCAGTGCCAAAAAAAACTCATATCACATCACTCTATGACTACCAGCCTGTCACACTCACTCCCATTATGATGAAGTGCTTTGAGAGGCTGGTAAAGGAGTACATCACCTCCAGGCTCCCTCCCACATTTGACCCCTTCCAGTTTGCCTACCAGCCAAACTGCTCCACTGAAGATGCCATCTCCTCCGCTCTTCACCTGAGCCTTGCACACCTGGAGGAGAACACTCATGTGCGGATGCTGTTCCTGGACTTCAGTTCACTCATTCAATACTATCATTCCACAGCATCTGGTGAACAAACTGGGTCCCCTGGGCTTCAGCACCCCCCTGTGCAACTGGCTGCTCGACTTCCTCACTGAAAGACCACAGTCAAGTTTATTTGTACAGCGCTTTTAACAATAAACATTGTTGCAAAGCAGCTTTACAGAATTTGAACGACTTAAAACATGAGCTAATTTTATCCCTAATCTATCCCCAATGAGCAAGCCTGTGGCGATGGTGGCAAGGAAAAACTCCCTCAGACGACATGAGGAAGAAACCTCGAGAGGAACCAGACTCAAAAGGGAACCCATCCTCATTTGGGCAACAACAGACAGCCTGACTATAATATTAACAGTTTTAACAGGTATAACCCTCAACTGTCCTCATGGGGCCATCCTTCACAGGAGTGGGGCGATAAAACTCCGACCAGACACAGGGCACCAGGATGGATCAAGCAGGTCTGAGGGGCAGAAGAGGCCAGCATCTCAATCGCAGGATCAACATGTAACTCAGAGGGACAGATGGGGGGGGGGGAGAGAAAGAAAACACGTTGTTAGGTATGCCCTAAATATGACAAGTATTAAATCTGTGTGGTAGGCTCGCAGAGACGAGAGTCTTTACATCAGGCATAACACACAATGGCATGTTAATATGGTAAAATATATCATGACCTGCTCTGGCTGGATGCTTGATTGGGTGATGGGAGCACACTCCTCAGCAATGATGAGATGCAGATGGGACCCTTAGGGCTGGCCAAGACAATTCAGTTACATTTCACCGGGTCTGGGACATGCGACAGAAAGTCTGACGGCCGATTCCCTGCAGGCTACGATAGCCAGTCGAGGTCTCCACCGTCTCCACCAAAAGATTTCCTGTTGACTCCATTTAACTCACAGGGACAGATTTGGGGTGGGGGGGAGGGAAAGAAAACACAGGTTGTTAGGTATGCCCAATGTCACCTGAATAAGTAAGAACAGTATACATATTGCACCGAGTACAAGCAGGGACTCCGGCAACTAACTATGACAGCATAACTAAAAGGAGAGAGCCAGAAGGTAACACAGGCATGAGGGAGCCCCGGGACATAAAGCAGCCAGCCACTACACCGTCAACAAACTCGAGTGAGCAAGCGAGTGGGGACTGACAGCATCCATACATCCCAGTTTACCAAAACACTGTCTGAGGACCCTCCAGATCTACTCCTTTACCTCATAAACACCATTAACAAAAGGCTTGACTAAACAGATATGTTTTCAGCCTAGACTTAAATGCTGAGACTGTGTCTGATTCCCGAACATTACTTGGAAGGCTGTTCCATAACTGTGGGGCTTTGTAAGAAAAGGCTCTGCCCCCTGATGTAGCCTTCACTATACGAGGTACCAGCAGATAGCCTGCACCTTTTGATCTAAGTAGGCGTGGCGGGTCATAGAGGAGCAAAAGTTCACTCAGGTACTGTGGTGCGAGACCATTTAGTGCTTTAAAGGTCAATAGTAGTATTTTATAATCAATACGAAATTTGATTGGGAGCCAATGCAGTGTGGATAAGACAGGCGTGATGTGGTCATATTTTCTAGTTCTAGTAAGGACTCTTGCTGCTGCATTTTGAACTAACTGGAGCTTATTTATGCACTTATTGGAACATCCAGACAGTAAGGCATTACAATAATCCAACCTGGAGGTAATGAAAGCATGGACTAGTTTTTCTGCATCATGCAATGACATTAAATTTCTTATCTTTGCAATATTTCTGAGATGAAAGAAAGCTATCCGGGTGATGTTATCAATGTGAGTTTCGAATGAAAGACTGGGGTCAATAATCACTCCGAGGTCTTTTACTGCTGCACGTGAAGAAACAGAAAGGCCATCCAGAGTCACTGTGTAATCAGAAAACTTACTTCTAGCTGTATGTGGTCCTAGCACAAGTACTTCAGTCTTGTCAGAGTTAAGCAGAAGGAAATTAATAAGCATCCAGTGTCTAATGTCCTTAACACATTCCTCAATTCTATTAAGCTGGTGTCTCTCATCAGGTTTTGCAGAGACATACAACTGTGTGTCATCAGCATAACAGTGGAAACTAATACAATGTTTACGAATAATATCGCCCAGAGGTAACATATATAGAGAAAAAAGCAGTGAACCCAAGACAGAACCTTGTGGAACACCAAACTTTACCTCGGTACGTCTAGAAATATCACCATTTATATCAACATACTGATAACGATCAGTTAGATAAGACCTGAGCCAGGAGAGGGCCATTCCCTTAACTCCCACAACATTTTCTAGTCTATCCAGAAGAATGGAATGATCAATGGTATCAAATGCTGCACTAAGGTCAAGCAACACAAGTAGCGAGACACAGCCCTGATCAGACGCCAACAGTAGGTCGTTTACTACTTTAACCAGTGCTGTCTCTGTGCTATGATGAGGTCTAAATCCTGACTGATATATTTCATGGATGTTATTCCTATGTAAATATGAGCATAACTGCTGTGCCACAGCTTTTTCAAGGATCTTGGAGATAAAGGGGAGGTTTGATATTGGCCGATAATTGGACAGCTGACAGGGATCAAGGTCAGGTTTTTTAATCAGGGGTTTGATAACTGCTAGTTTAAAGGATTTGGGTACATAGCCAATCATAAGAGAAGAATTTATTATTTTTAGAAGCGGTTCAATTACTCCAGGCATTATCTGTTTGAATAGATGTGTCTGTAAGGGATCTAGTACGCAAGTTGAGGCTTTTGATGTAGAGATTAATGAAAGTAATTCAGTTTCTTTTAGGGGAGTAAAACATTCTAACTGATGATCTGATACAGTTATATTGTTAACTACAAGGTCACTTTCATTGTCTAACCATAAATTAGTAGTTTGAATTTTTTGTCGGATATTCTCAATTTTGTCATTAAAAAAATTCATGAAGTCGTTGCTACTACATACTGCAGGTGTGCATGTGTTGATAGTGGACTTATTCCTGGTTAATTTTGCTACAGTATTAAATAGGAATCTAGGATTATTTTTGTTATCTTCTATTAGGGAGGAGAAATATGTTGATCTCGCAGCACTAAGAGCTTTTCTATACTTCAGGAAGCTCTCCTTCCAAGCTAATTTGAACACTACCAATTTTGTTTGATGCCATTTACATTCCAATTTTCGAGTGGTCTGTTTTAATGTGCGAGTGTCATCATTATACCAGGGTGCTAATTTTTTGTCTCTGACCATTTTCCTTTTTAGAGGAGCTACATTATCTAAAGTATGGCGGAATGTTGACTCTAAGCATTCAGTTGCCTGATCAAGTTCTGCAGGGGCTGACAGTGACCCAATCAAAGTTGACAGCTCTGGGAGATCATTTATAAAGCTCTGTGCAGTAGTTGACGTAAAAGTACGTTTAATACAGTAGCGTGGTGAGGTGCATATATTATTACTCAGACATATTTTGAATGAGATGAGACAATGATCTGAGATAGCTTCAGACTGTGGAAGTATGACTATACTGTCTATGTTTAATCTGAATGTTAGTATTAGATCGAGGGTGTGACCACCAATATGGGTCGGTCCTATGACATTCTTCTTAATCCCAACTGAATCTAAGATGGACACAAACGCTGTTTTTAAAGGGTCTTCTGGGTTATTGAAGTGAATATTAAAATCTCCGACAACTAAAGCTTTGTCTAAGGAAATAACCAGATCTGAGATAAAATCTGCAAATTCAGAAAGAAACTCAGAATATGGCCCCGGGGGCCTGTAAATAATAAGCAATGGAATTAACTGGGTAGACTTATTTTTCGAGGCTACATACATTATATGAGTATGAAGAACTTCAAATGTATTAAATTTATAACCAGGTTTGTGTGTTACATCTAGATAATCGTTATAAATAACCGCGATGCCTCCTCCTCTGCCAGTTAGATGAGGCTGGTGTATATAACTGTATCCAGGAGGACTCGCTTCATTTAATGCTATATATTCATTTGGCTTAATCCATGTTTCTGTTAAACACAGTACATTAAACTCCTGATCAGTAATGAGTTCATTAACCATTAGCGCTTTAGATGTAAGAGATCTAATATTTAATAGCCCCACCTTTAGATCAAAGGTGCTGGCAGCAGCTGTACAGTCAGTATGATCTAATTTTATATTGATTAGGTTACTGGAACAAACTCTCTGAAAATTTTTACCTTTTTGTTGAGCACGGGGAACAGACACAGTCTCAATGTAGTGTGCCCTGAGTGACGACTCTGTGCAGCTAGCAGACAGTCGGTTTAGCCTGTTCGTCTGCTCCCTGGCCTTGGCTCTGGATTGTCAGAAATTAACTAGGCCTGTTCTGAGACTATGACCTATGCTGCAGGAAATGAGAGCAGCACCTTCCCGAGTGGGATGGATACCGTCCCGCCCTAACAGGCCAGCAGTGCCCTCAAGATTAGCCCAATTATCTATAAAGCCCACACTGTTTTCAGAGCACCACCTGGACAGCCAGCAGTTCAGCGACCATAACCTGCTGTAAGCTACATCGCCACGCCGCATTGGGATGGGGCCAGAGCATACTACAGCATCGGACATCGCCTTTGCTAATTTAAACACCTCTACAAAGTTACTCTTAGTAACCTCAGACTGATGAAGGCATATATCATTAGCTCCTGCATGGATAACTATCTTTGAGAACCTGTGCTTGCCTAGGACCCTAAGATTACCTGCTATGTCCGGCGCCCTGGCTCCCGGTATACACCTGACTAAAGCTGCTGGTGCCCCTAAAGGCTGAGCTAATTTCACGTGCCGTATGATAGAGTCCCCTATAACCAGAGCTCTTTCAGGTTTCTCAGTGGGTGCATCACTAAGGAGAGCAAACCTGTTCGACACGTGACGCGGAGAGGAGTGATGCTCCTGTGGGCGAGCCTCAGCGGTAGCTTTGGCTCTATGCTTATGCCGCCGAGCCGTCACCCATTCGCCCCACTGTAAGGGCTCTAATGCCGGAGTTGGGGGATTACTAACTCCACCTAGGGCGTCCAGACTTTCCCTAACAGAAACTACACTGTTCTCACGCTCACTAACCTGCTCTAAAGCCTGGACACGTGCTTCTAGCACTGTAATCTTCTCCGTCAGAGAGCTAACTAATCTGCACTTATCACAAGTAAAGCTAATAGAGCTATTGCTAGTGACGGAGGAAGAATGACTAAACATCCTGCACTCAGCACACTGAACAGGCTGAAGGTGTGCCATGATGAAAAGATTCACGTACCTTAAATGAAGATCTGCTGATATTAAAGCAGATCAGATGGCCTCCGCTTGTGGACTTTACACAGGAGGAGAGAAAAAGAAAGCTTCCGGTCTCGGCGTTCTTCCGAAAAAAGAAAGATTAAAAACCGGGAAAAAAAACAGAAAAAGGAAAGCGAAAGTGAAAAGTACAAAAATGAAAGCGACAGTACAATAAAAATGAAGAGGATACTGGAAATTTATTTATAGAAAAAAAAGTTAAAAAAGGATTAGTAATTAACGCCGGCACTCGCGGGAAAAAGGACTCGGCGCGAACAACTCAGGAAGCAGGAAGTGCGTAAACCAGGAAGTCAGTGTGGGTTGGACAGAACACCTCCAGTGTCATCACCCTCAGCACAGGCTCCCCTCAGTGCTGTGTTCTGAGCCCTCTGCTGTTCACTCTGATGACACACGGCTGTGTCCCCAGGGCTACCAGCAACCACATTGTGAAGTTTGCGGATGACACAACAGTGGTGGGCCTCATCAGGGACGATAATGACCTGGCCTATAGAGAGGAGGTGGAGCAGTTGGTGGGATGGTGCAGGGAATACAACCTGATCCTAAATGTGGACAAAACTAAAGAGATCATTGTTGACTTCAGGAAAAACCAACCCAACCATGCTCCACTTCTCAACAACACGGCTGTGGAGGTGGTCAATAGCACCAAGTTCCTGGGGGTGCACATCACAGAAGAAGAAGAAACCTTTATTCGTTACATGCACACTTCAAGCACAGTGAAATTCATCCTCTGCATTTAACCCATCTGAAGCAGTGAACACACGCACACTCAGAACAGTGGGCAGCCACACCAGGGCGCCCGGGGAGCAGTCGGGGTCAGGTACCTTGCTCAAGGGCACCTCAGCCCAAGGCTGCCCCACATCAACCTAACTGCATGTTTTTGGATTGCAGGGGAAACCGGAGCACCCAGAGGGGACCCATGCATACATGGGGAGAACATGCAAACTCCACACAGAAAGGCCCTCAACAGCCGCTGGGTTCGAACCTGGAACCTTCTTGCTGTGAGGCGACCGTGCTAACCACTACACCACTGTGCCATCCCTACAATTTCACCTAGTCTGTGAACACCACATCACTGGCCAAGAAGGCACAGCAACATCTGTACTTCCTGCGTAGGATGAGAAGAGCCCACCTGACCCTGCCCATCCTCACTACATTCTACAGAAGCACCATAGAGAGTGTTCTAACCAGCTGCATCTCCGTGTGGTGTGGAGGCTGCAGTGCCTCTGACTGGAAGAATGTGAGGAGAGTGGTGAGGACAGCAGAGAAAATCATTGGGACTTTTCTTCCCTCCATTCAGGACATTGCACCAAGACGTTTCATGTCTTGAGCCAGAAACATTATCAGTGACCCCTCACACCCTCATTATGGACTGTTCTCCCCTCTGGCCTCGGGAAAGAGGTTCTGCAGCATCAGGTGGAGGACCACCAAGTTCTGTAACAGTTTTTCCCCCCAGGCCACCAGACTGCTGAACTCCAAACCCAAACTCTAAACTTCTAAATAACTTGAACATTCCAAATTCCACAGGTCACTTTATACAATTGCACTTTATAATATTTCTGCTGCTGCATAATTTAATTTAATATTCTTCATATTTATTTCTGTGCTGAGCCAATTTGCAATGAAATTTCATTTGGTGTACACTTGTTGCATACTGAATGTGTTAGGACTAGGACTGTTTTGGCCTCTAGAGGCCGCTGTTATTTCCTTTTCATGTCGTGTTCATTTTGGCCTCTAGAGGCCGCCACTGTTCCTGTGTTTTGAGTTTGTGTTAATTGCCTAATTATCTTCACCTGGGTCCTTAATTAGTTTGTCTATTTATACCCCTGAGTTCAGTCCTCTTGTCACGGAGTCTTTGTGCTGTTATGTTTATCTCCAGTTTCCTTTGTACTGTGTTTTTTTGATCTTCTTAGCTTTTGTATTTTTGCACTTTGCTTTTCTTTTGGATTACACTCTTTGGTTTTTTTTGTCTTTTGTTTTGCCCTGTATATAGTGTATATAGTTTAAATAAACCTTTTTGATTCTTTTTCTACTTCCGCCTCACGCCTCTGCATTTGAGTCATCCCCCTGGTGGCCTAGTGGGGGTTTGCTGGATCATCACACCAACGAACCAGGTTCGAATCCCAGCAAAACCCTAACAGAAAGACTCCGTCATGACCGACTCAGCAGAGGCTGCTTCAACTGTCTACCCGGCCAACCTTCAGGGAATTATGGCAGCTTTGACACGCTTCGGAGCAACCATGGACGCTCATGGACGTACGCTCACCAGCCAACGTGAGGCCCTCGCTCGCCACGAGGAACTGCTTCAGCAAATTGGGAAAACCCTGGCACAGCTGACATCTCTGCCTGCATCTCCTGCTCCTGATCCAGTTCCTGATCCAGCTCCCACTCCTGCTCCAGTGCCTCCTGCAATGCTGCCTTCTTCACCTCGCGAACCCAGCCTTCCTGCACCACAGAGGTATGACGGCAAGCACAGTGAGTGCCGAGAGTTCCTTACCCAGTGTCAACTCACCTTTGAGCTTCAGCCTACCACCTACACTACGGATCGCCGCAAGATTGCCTTTGTGATCACCTTATTAGCTGGTAAGGCGCGAGCCTGGGCTACTGCTATCTGGCAAAGACAGGGACCTGAGTGCTTTGATTTCCAGCTGTTTTCTGAAGAGATGCTTCGGGTCTTCGATCAGGCAGACATCAGTACCGACGCAGCCCGAAAGCTCATGTCCATCCGGCAAGGAGGAAGCGTCGCAGATTACGCCATCTCGTTCCGAACACTCGCAGCAGTAAGTGGATGGAACGAGACTGCCCTGGTGTCAGCCTTCCACCATGGTCTGTCTGACCCCATCAAGGACGGTCTGGCCTCTATTGGATGCCCAAGTGACCTCGAAACCCTCATCTCACATGCTATTCGTCTGGACAACAGGATGAGAGAACGCCACCAAGCCTTGAGCCCCCCCAGCCTCCCTACCTCTACCTGGAGACCGTCTACCTCCTTCAGTGACTGTCCAGAACCCATGCAAGTGGGTCGTACTCGCCTCTCCGCATCTGAGAGGGAGCGCAGAAGGAGGGACAAGTGCTGCATCTACTGTGGCAAGCCTGGTCACTTCCGAGCATCATGTCCCGAACTCTTGGGAAAAGGACCGCCCCGTCCAGCCGAGGGAGGGTTGTGACGGGGCCTACCCTCTCTCCCGGACTCCCTGGCCAAGGAATCTACATCCCGGTCTCCATCTCCTGGGGTGAGTCTGTCCACTCTTGTCAAGCTTTGATAGACTCAGGGGCGGCTGGGAACTTTATGGATATTCACTTCGCCCAAAGCATCAATATACCTACTGCACCTCTTGAAGTCCCTCTGTCTGTGTCTGCCCTCGATGGCCAAGCGTTAGGTGATGGAAGAGTCACTCAAGTTACTTCTCCAGTCTTCCTCCAGTCTCAAGGTCACAAGGAAGAAATATCCCTGCACCTGATTCCTTCACCTGAGTTCCCAGTTATTCTAGGCCTTCCTTGGCTTACTCGCCACAACCCTCGCATAGACTGGGTAACAAGCCAGGTTGTGGAATGGGGCCCTGCATGCCATGCCTCTTGTCTGCTCTCTAGCTCTCCTGTGTCTCCTGCCGAGCCCCCTGATCTCACCGAGTTATCTCAAGTTCCCACAGAGTACTGGGATCTCAAGGAGGTATTCAGCAAGAGCAGGGCCGCCGTTCTTCCTCCGCACCGGGCCTACGACTGTGCCATCGACTTGCTCCCTGGGACTACCCCTCCTCGTGGCAGACTGTTTTCACTCTCTCAGCCAGAACGCAAGGCCATGGAGGAATACCTCAAAGATGCCCTGGTCTCTGGGTTTATTCGACCCTCCACTTCACCTGCTGGAGCCGGCTTCTTCTTTGTCGGCAAGAAGGATGGGGGGCTCCGACCATGTATTGATTACAGGGGCCTGAATAAGATCACTGTGCGCAACCGATATCCCCTTCCGCTGATGTCCACAGCTTTCGACCTGCTCCAAGGCGCCACCGTCTTCACCAAGTTGGACCTACGGAACGCATACCACCTCATCCGTATCCGACAGGGAGACGAGTGGAAGACTGCCTTTAACACCCCGTCTGGGCACTACGAATACCAGGTGATGCCCTTCGGACTCACCAACGCACCAGCTGTTTTTCAGGCCCTTATCAACGACGTCTTAAGGGACATGATTAACCTATACGTTTTTGTCTACCTCGATGACATCCTTATCTTTTCCAAGACCGTGCAGGAGCACCGCCACCATGTCCGCCAGGTTCTCCAGAGGCTGCTACAGAACAATCTGTTCGCCAAGGCCCAGAAATGCGAATTTCATGTTCCCGAGGTCTCCTTTCTGGGATTTATTGTACGGACAGGCCAACTCCAAATGGACCCTGCCAAGACCCTGGCCGTCCGGGATTGGCCTACTCCCAAGTCCGTTAAGGAGGTTCAGCGGTTCTTAGGATTCGCTAACTTCTACCGCAAGTTCATCAGGAACTTCAGTTCTGTGGCAGCACCCATGTCAGACCTCACCAAAGGGACAGGTGGATCTTATGGCTGGTCTCCTCAGGCAGAAAAGGCGTTCAAAGACCTCAAGGACCGCTTCTGCACGGCACCCATTCTGGTTCTCCCGGACACCTCCCAACCATTCATCGTGGAGGTGGACGCCTCGGACAGTGGTGTCGGCGCGGTGCTCTCTCAACGTTCGGAAGGAAAGCTGCACCCCTGCGCTTACTTCTCCCACCGCCTGAGTCCTGCTGAGTCCCGGTACGATGTGGGGGATCGAGAACTGCTAGCGGTCAAACTGGCCCTTGAGGAGTGGAGGCACTGGCTGGAGGGAGCACAACATCCATTCCTGGTTTGGACTGACCACAAGAACCTGGAGTACCTCCAGCAAGCCAAGAGACTGAACCCTCGACAGGCTAGGTGGGCCCTGTTTTTCAGTCGATTTGACTTCACCCTCTCATACCGCCCCGGCTCCAAGAACACCAAACCTGACGCACTGTCCAGACTGTTCTCTGCCACTAACAGGGAGAATGAAGTCGGGCCTATTATCCCTGTGTCCCGGATTGTGGCCCCTGTCCGCTGGGGTATTGAGGAGGCTGTCCGACGAGCCCAACGCCAGGACCCCGGTCCTGGGACGGGGCCACCAGGCCTCTTGTACGTCCCACATCAAGCCCGGGCCAAGGTTCTCCAGTGGGGTCACTCTTCCCCTCTCACCGCCCACCCGGGAGCTCGGAGGACCCTGGACTTCCTGAAAAGACGCTTCTGGTGGCCTAACATGGAGCAGGAAGTAAGGTCATTTGTCCTGTCCTGTGAGGTTTGCACCAGAACCAAGAACCCACGACAGCGTCCCCAGGGTCTCCTGCATCCTCTGACCATTCCCCGGCGTCCCTGGTCCCACGTGGCAGTCGACTTTATCACGGGTCTCCCTGAGTCACAAGGTAACACGGTCATTTTGGTCTTAGTTGACAGATTCTCCAAGGCCTGCCGCTTCATACCACTGTGCAAACTCCCCTCTGCTCTTGAAACTGCGAAACTTTTGTTTAATCATGTCTTCCGAGTCTTTGGTCTTCCACAGGACATCGTCTCAGACCGAGGGCCCCAGTTCTCCTCCCGAGTGTGGCACGGGTTCTGCAAGGTCATCGGAGCCACTGCCAGCCTCTCCTCTGGGTTTCACCCACAGTCCAATGGTCAGACGGAGAGGCTCAACCAGGACCTGGAAACCACCCTGCGAGGCCTGGCTATGGATAACCCGACATCGTGGAGCACCTGGCTGCCATGGGCGGAGTACGCCCACAACACCCTGCAGTCATCGGCCACCAAGCTGTCGCCATTCCAGTGCCAATTCGGGTTCCAGCCACCTCTGTTCCCGGACCAGGAGGAGGACGCGGGGGTGCCCTCGGTCAACCAATATGTGAGACGGTGTCGCAAGACCTGGAGCAAGGTCAGGAAGACCCTCATACAGACCTCCAGAACCAACCAGACTCAGGCCAACCGCCATAGAAGACCTGCACACGCTTTCCGCCCTGGGCAGCGTGTTTGGCTGTCCACTAAGGACCTTCCACTGCGGGTGGAGAACCGCAAGCTTGCTCCTCGCTACATTGGCCCCTTCAAGGTGGTGCGCAGGGTGAACCCTGTCTCCTACCGGCTCCAGTTGCCCCGGACTCTGAGGATCAACCCCACTTTCCATGTTTCCCTGTTACGGCCCGTACTGACGTCTACGTATGCCCCTGCCCCTAGGAACCCCCCACCACCCCGCATCTTCCAGGGGCAGACTGTGTTCACTGTGAATCGCCTGCTTGACTCCCGCCGGGTCCACGGCGGGTTGCAATATCTGGTGGACTGGGAGGGCTATGGTCCTGAGGAGCGCTGCTGGGTTCCTGCTCGGGATGTCCTTGATAAAGAACTATGTCGGGACTTCCATTCGGCCCATCCGGATCGCCCTGGGAACGTCAGGAGACGCTCCTAGAGGGGGGGGTCCTGTTAGGACTAGGACTGTTTTGGCCTCTAGAGGCCGCTGTTATTTCCTTTTCATGTCGTGTTCATTTTGGCCTCTAGAGGCCGCCACTGTTCCTGTGTTTTGAGTTTGTGTTAATTGCCTAATTATCTTCACCTGTGTCCTTAATTAGTTTGTCTATTTATACCCCTGAGTTCAGTCCTCTTGTCACGGAGTCTTTGTGCTGTTATGTTTATCTCCAGTTTCCTTTGTACTGTGTTTTTTTGATCTTCTTAGCTTTTGTATTTTTGCACTTTGCTTTTCTTTTGGATTACACTCTTTGGTTTTTTTTGTCTTTTGTTTTGCCCTGTATATAGTGTATATAGTTTAAATAAACCTTTTTGATTCTTTTTCTACTTCCGCCTCACGCCTCTGCATTTGAGTCATCCCCCTGGTGGCCTAGTGGGGGTTTGCTGGATCATCACACCAACGAACCAGGTTCGAATCCCAGCAAAACCCTAACAGAATGACAATAAAGGTTGTCTAAGTCTAATTTCTCGTTCAAAACTACAGCAATTGGTCTCATTTCTCAAGTGTTTACAGAGTGTTGTTAAAAGTAGAGGTGATGCAACACAGTGGTAAACATGCCCCTGTCCCAACTTTTTTTGAAATTTGCTGCTGACATCAAATTCAAGATGAGCATATATTTAAAATAAATAAATAAATAAATAAAACTTCAGTTTCAACATTTGATATGTTGTCTTTGTACTAGTTTCAATGAAATATAGGGTTTCCATGGTTTGCAAATTATTGCATTGTTTTTATTTGTTTTACACAGCGTCCCAACTTTTTTGGAATTGGAGTTGTAAAAAAAAAATAAGTAATTGTTCTGACTTGAAAACCACTGACCCCATGTTTTAATCAAATTAAATATCTTAATTAAAGGGAGGTTTTTCACCAATTTAATGGACATTAAGAGTAGATTTCTCTGCTTGCTCATATTTTACTATAGGTCATAAACACAGTTCAGTCCGACATAATTCTGTCAACAGTATTATTCTGTATTTAATGTTTGTAAAAATCTTGATTGCACACATTTGGTGTATGTCATATTTTATATGTGAACTTAATTGGCTTTTAACTGACTATGTTTCATACAAAGGGATATCTGTCAAACACTTGAATATTTTGACCAAGTGTGTGGCCTACTGCAGGATAGAACTTTTATTTAAAATGTTGGAATAAGCTCCTTCTCTCTGATCTATAGCATCTAATTGCTAATGTTTCCTAATGCAAGATCTAGAATCCAACATTACGAATTCATGCTGTTGGTCATTGCAACCTTTCTGGGAGGGGCACATGGAATGGGGGGAGAAAATGGGAGGGAAAGAATTTGGGGAGAGGTGGAGGAGTTTGAAAAGTGCAGAATGAAGATGGGAGGAAAAAGAATGGTGCTAGGGGTTAGGTTTCTGTCCTTGGGAAGGTACAGCCTGGGGGATCTTTATAGAAGCCAAAACAAGGCTGAAACTCCAAGATCAGGTGGTGCTGCAGCTTCACCACCTTTGATTTGAGATGCAAACAAGGTCATACACTGACCCCGAGAGAGAGAGAAAGAAAGTGAGAAAGAAATGTTAATGAGACATTAAGTTGAATTGAATGAAGAGTGGAATAAAGGTGAATGAAAAGATAGAAAAGGTGCACCTTCTGCCTCTGAGGCTTGCAGTAGCTGGTGTTTTTTAGGAAATGTACAGTGTGCTTGGAATATTAACAGCACAATATAGACACTTCATCACTGAGGAATGTCAAACTTGAATGCAGTGGAATAAAATATCCCTATAAATAAGAATTTGGTGCTTTAGAAAATGAAGATTAGTAATCACATATTTAATTATTAAAAAAAGACTATTTGAATGACCCATGTTTTGCACCAGGGCGGCACGGTGGTGTAGTGGTTAGCGCTGTCGCCTCACAGCAAGAAGGTCCTGGGTTCGAGCCCCAGGGCCGGCGAGGGCCTTTCTGTGTGGAGTTTGCATGTTCTCCCCATGTCCGCGTGGGTTTCCTCCAGGTGCTCCGGTTTCCCCCACAGTCCAAAGACATGCAGGTTAGGTTAACTGGTGACTCTAAATTGACCGTAGGTGTGAATGAGAGTGTGAATGGTTGTCTGTGTCTATGTGTCAGCCCTGTGATGACCTGGCGACTTGTCCAGGGTGTACCCCGCCTTTCGCCCGTAGTCAGCTGGGATAGGCTCCAGCTTGCCTGTGACCCTGTAGAAGGATAAAGCGGCTAGAGATAATGAGATAATGAGATGTTTTGCACCAGAGCTTAAGAAATGCTGCAGGCAAAACTGACTTGCTATTCAGTGGCACTGGAGTTTTGAAATTGAACTGATGACAAGAAATAAACTATTCTTGTTATTGGACACCAAATATCTGGAGACATCACAACAGCCCCAGAACATCTTGAAGGCCATGTCTCTAAACCAAGATATTTCTTATCATTCTTCTTGAGCAGATTGCTCAAACGTAGTCAGATGGGTAGGGGACTGTTGGTGTAGAATTTAAGTAAAACACTCCGAGGCATGGAGCAACATGATCACTGATCTTTTCCCCCTGTCCATTCTCTCCTTCTGCAGTTGCAAATCAAACTGAATAATGGAAAAACTGCCTTCTACTGGCCAGACTATATGGACTGTACATTAAGCTTTGAGGTAAATCTCCACCATGGTCTCAAGTCTCTTGCAGACTAGGACATGTTTTCTTTTTGAATCACCCTGTATTTGGCTCTATCCATTTTGCCTGCAACCTTGACCACTTTTAACAGACCTTTGCCATATGAAAAGAATCTCCAGAACACAATGCTACCACCACCATACTTCACAGGATATTAGCTATATACATTATTTAAGATTGATGATTCCCAATTAAAATCCAAATCATGGACTTCACTTATGCAGGCTTTTTTTTATATGAGGAGTGCTTTCTCAAGCATCACCTGAGATTACATAATGGCTTACTATGTAAATAGCAAATATGATGCCAAGTCTCAGCTGCCATGTGTCTGCACCAAGAAGCCCCATGACATTTAATCTCCTGGTGTTTAAACAGACGTGTATGCATGTAACAGTTCAGAGGCTATGCAAATCAGACATGTTCTCACTTGATTTGTCAATTACATGCTGTACCATCACCCATTATGCCTTAGTAAAGCATAGACAGATGCTTCATGCTTTCACACTGTTGGATTTTTCAATTAGACTGCTGTCAACATGCAGCCAAATAAGGCTTTCATACCTACTTAGTTTCATGTTCCAGGCACCATGCAGATCCTGATCGCTACCTTTTCAGAAAAGTGTAGATTTCTGGATGGGTAGAGCTTGAAAGCTGATCACAATGAAATTCTGAAATAGGCTGTTGCTCAGCTTGTTAATGAAGTAAGGATTAAAAATGTATGGCATGCTGTTAGGCCCTGATCACACTACAGCTCACAACGGGTTTGTGAATATTTGGCGATGAAAAATTGGTAGCATCACCACCAGTCATGCAATACACATTGACTGTTCTCCAAGCTTTGCAAGTTGCTTTTTGGTGTGTCTTGTGCGGCCAAAAAATGTCAGTGCATTCAGTGAAATTTGGTGGCGATGTTTTCATTGACAAGCTAAGCAGTGAATACTCACAGTTAGGCTTGGGAATATGTGACCCCTCACCGAATCCAGGGACGCATGTCGGCCGAAACGAATCTGAGATAATCGCAAAAGAAGCATTTTTTTTCGAAATTTGTGATTTTCGTTTTTTTCCATCATGTGCAAGTTGAGATCTTGAAGAATGCAATCAGTATTTCAGATAATAGATTGTTTTGTTGGAAAAGCATACATTTTTTGTTGCAAATTGTCTCGTTTTTGTCAGGACTGTAGCCTGCTGGGGGGTGTGGGTGAATTACCATATGGGCCATTCACATGATGATTTAAGTCTTTTTTTTTTTTTTTCACCAATCAGCTGTATGATATGAGCTGAGCTCGTGGCTACTTAACTGCATACAGGCATGTAATTTCACTATGGAATGAGCAAGCTAAACAGAGCGCAGAGGAGCTGAAACACCACGAAGCAAACAGACACACGGTATTTACATCGGAGATAACCATTTCTAGCAAAAAAAACCCCGCAACCTTGTTTTCCAGATTGAATGGAATACTTGAATGATCGGATGATACACAGACCGTTCTAGGACTACATTCCATCGGAGGCAATGATGTGTGCAAGGCAACGTTTCTCTTTCTGATGGGGTAAGTTTATTAATCTAAGGCTGTGTGGTTATTTTTGCATGTAACGGAGAGTGTTGTGGTTTGGTTAAGCCTAGGTCACAACCAGACGTACGATTTTTTGGCCGTGCAATTTTTGGCGTTTCCCAAATTGCTGCATTTTTTTTTTTGTTCATGGAGAAAGACGCGCGTTGGCCATAAGTTTGTCTTGCAACCTGAAAAAAACGTAAGCGCCTGTAGAGTTTGTTTGACATGACAAAGAACCTCTGCGGCCGGTCTGCGGCCAGTCTACGGCTCGAAAATCAGCAAGTCACACGCGCGCCCTCCTTGCGTTTCTTGCATATAGACCGGCCGTAGGAGCACGTACGGCCGGTTGTGACCGAGGCTTTACATGAAACTAGCATTGTGTTAGTTGTGTCATCATCGTGCTATCTTTCTTACGGTGTGAGTAATTTTTCAACCACAAAACGTTAAAGTATACTTTAGGACTTATTTTTGCACTTCATAATTCTTTTGGGCATACTTTGCATGGAAGGAAAATTGACGTGGTGATCTTTGTTTACATGAAAGTAGCATCATGCTAGCTCGTAGGGGGTAGGGTTTTCCTTAATGTCATGCAGATGAGCACCATTATGTGCCCGCCCTGCACCCAGAGTAGCTGAGATGGAAAACTTTGAGGGCGATTTTCTCCCTTTTCTGTTTTAAGAGGTATACACTTTCAAAAGGCCACACATTCTTCAAATATTGTCAGATCTCCACATGGAAGGCATCATTGGAAAGCTTAGAAACTGTACTTTCTGAATCTGTCAATAACTCAAAATGCCCCCGGGCTGACATGTGTCCCTGGATTCCGTTATCTGACACACATTTCCTGAAGCTTGGGGAGCCTTCTTTGAGCTTTTTGAGATGTATTTCTCTTGAATCCATGTCCCGGATGCTTACAGGAGCCTCATTAACACAGCAACTTAGCATAGCCTAAACCTCACTGAGATTTAAGAGTGCATTTACATTCAGGGATCCTTAGGAGCATGTTGTGCATGCTCTTGAGACCCAGTCTATATACAAAACACCTGATGCTGATTTGAGCACAATCAGCACACACATATACAGTGCTGTGAAAAAGTATTTTTCCCCTTCCTGATTTGTTCTATTTTTGTATATTTGTCGCACTTAAATATTTAATGTCATCAAACTAATTTTAATATTAGACAAAGATAGCCCAAGTAAACACAAAATGCAGTTTGCAAATGATGATTGCATTTATTGATGGGGGAATAAGTTACTCAACCCTACCTGGCCCTATGTGAAAAAGTAATTACCTCCTCAACCAATCAAACAATTAACCAAATTTAATTCATAGTTGAGTTCAATTTCACTCGCCACACCCAGGCATGATTATTGCCAGACCTGTTCAATCTAAATATCACATAAATAGTACCAAGCTGGCAAAATGAAGGAGGCTAATAGATCTTAAAATGATGCCACAAAGTAAAGAGTTACAGTGGTGCTTGAAAGTTTGTGAACCCTTTAGAATTTTCTATATTTCTGCATAAATATGACCTAAAATATCATCAGATTTTCACACAAGTCCGAAAAGTAGATAAAGAGAACCCACTTAAACAAATGAGAAAAAAATATTATTGTTGGCCATTTATTTATTGAGGAAAATGATCCATTATTACACATCTGTGAGTGGCAAAAGTATGTGAACCTTTGCTTTCAGTATCTGGTGTGACCCCCTTGTGCAGCAATAACTGCTACTAAACGTTTGCAGTAACTGTTGATCAGTCCTGCACACCAGCTTGGAGGAATTTTATCCAATTCCTCCATACAGAACAGCTTCAACTCTGGGATGTTGATGGGTTTCCTCACATGAGCTGCTCGCTTCAGGTCCTTCCACAACATTTCGATTGGATTAAGGTCAGTACTTTGACTTGGCCATTCCAAAACCTTAACTTTATTCTTCTTTAACCATTCTTTGGTAGAACAAATTGTGTGCTTAGGGTCATTGTCTTGGTGCATGACCCACCTTCTCTTGAGATTCAGTTCATGGACAGATGTCCTGACATTTTCCTTTAGAATCCACTGGTATAATTCAGAATTCATTGTTCCATTGACAATGACAAGCCGTCTTGGTCCAGATGCAGCAAAACAGGCCCCGACTATGATACTACCACCAGCATGGTGCACAGATGGGATGAGGTTCTTATGCTGGAATGCAGTGTTTCCCATTCTCCAAATATAACGCGTCTCATTTAAACCAAAAAAAGTTATATTTTGGTCTCATCCGTCCACAAAATATTTCTCCAAGAGCCTTCTGGCATGTCCATGTGATTTTTAGCAAACTGCAGATGAGCAGCAATGTTCTTTTTGGAGAGCAGTGGCTTTCTCCTTGCAACCCTGCCATGCACACCATTGTTGTTCAGTGTTCTCCTGATGGTGGACTCATGAACATTAACATTAGCCACTGTGAGACAGGCCTTCAGTTGCTTAGAAATTACCCTGGGGTCCTTTGTGACCTCGCCGACTATTACACACCTTGCTCTTGGAGTGATCTTTATTGGTCGACCACTCCTGGGGAGGGTAACAATGGTCTTGAATTTCCTCCATTTGTACACAATCTGTCTGACTGTGGATTGGTGGAGTACAAACTCTTTAGAGATAGTTTTGTAACCTTTTCCAGCTTGTTGAGCATCAACAATGCTTTTTCTGAGGTCCTCAGAAATCTCCTTTGTTTGTGCCATGATACACTTCCACAAACATGTGTTCTGAAGATCAGACTTTGAAAGATCCCTGTTCTTTAAATAAAATGGTGTGCCCACTCACACCTGATTGTCATCCCATTGATTGAAAACACCTGACTCTAATTTCATCTTCTAATTTGGACCTTGCCAACCATATCGACGCCCGTATCCAGCAACGAAGGAGAGAGAAGACTCGCCCCAGCTTCACCTCCTCTCCCGCCTCGTCCGTCAAGCCCATGCAGGTAGACTGGGTTCAGGTGTCAGCTGAAGAACAACAGTGCTGGCGGAGCACAGGGGCCTGCTTCTACTGCAGTCAGCTGGGACACATCTGCTGAACCTGCCCGTTAAAATGACGAGCCCACCAGTGATTCGAGGGGCCCTGGTGGGCAACACTTGAAACCAGCCCCCCGCTGATCGACCATTACTCCCTGTCATCATCATCCTTGACAACCAGCATCACCACCTCCAGGCCCTCGTCGACTCGGGGGCAGACAGGAACCTGATCTGCTCCGCCACCGCCAAGCATCTGGGAATCTCGCTACTCACTCTCGAGGTTCCTCTCACCGTCCTGACACTCAATGGCACCGCCTTGACCACCATCACCCACCTCACTGCCCCGCTCACCCTGAGGATTTCCAGTAATCATTCTGAAACCATCCAACTTCACGTCATGGACGACCCCCACATACCAATTGTTCTAGAATTACCTTGGTTAATGCAGCACAACTCCCACCTAAACTGGGCCGACAACACCATCTTAGGCTGGAGTCAGTCCTGCCTAGCTTCCTGCCTGCACTCCGCCCTGCCTCCCGCCAAGCCACCGCAGCCTTCAGCCAGAGAGTTTCCCGACCTCTCTCACATGCCTCTGGAAAACGTGGATCTAAAGCTTGTCTTCAGTAAGACCCGAGCAGTGTCCCTTCCTCCTCACAGACCCTATGACTGTGGAATTGACCTCCTGCCTGGGACGGCACCTCCCAAAGGACGATTCTACTCTTTCTCTCCTGTCGAAAGGCAAGCCTATAAGTACATTAATAAGTACATTTCTGAGTCCTTGGCAGCTGGGATCATCTGCCCTTCTTCCTCCCCAGCAGGGGTGGGATTCTTCTTCGTGGAGAAAAAAGACAAGTCGCTCCACCCCTGCATTGATTATCGAGGTCTCAACGCCATTGCCGTCAAGAACTGCTACCCACTACCACTCATTACCACAGCCTTTGAACTACTCCAGGGAGCCGAGGTATTTACCAAGCTGGATCTACGTAACACCTACCATCTCATCAGGATCAGGGAGGAAGATGAGTGGAAGATGGCCTTTAACACCACCACGGGTCACTACGAGTACCTCGTAGTCCCCTTCATCCTGACCAACGCTCCTGCAGTCTTCCAGGCACTCGTGAATGACTTCTTAAGGGACTATCTCAACATCTTTGTTTTCGTGTACCTGGATGACATCCTGATCTTCTCCTGCTCCCTGGAGGAACATCGGGGTCATGTCCAGCAGGTGCTGTGCCTGTTAGAGAATAAGCTGTTTGTCAAGGGAGAAAAAAGTGAGTTCCACCAGAGCTCCGTCTCATTTCTGGGGTTCATCATCTCCCCAGTGAGGATCCAGATGGACCCCCTCAAGCTTGAGGCAGTCGCTGACTGGCCCACCCCATCCTCGTGGTGGGAGCTCCAGCATTTCCTGGGGTTTCCTGGGGTTTCTACAGGCGCTTCATCACTTCAGCACAATAGCCGGACCTCTCATGGCATTGACCTCAATCAAGAGCCCATTCAAGTGGGGGGAGGAAGTAGAGAAAGCCTTCTCCATGCTCAAACGCAAATTCACCACAGCACCCATCCTCACCATACCCGACCCGGCCAAGCAGTTCATTGTGGATGTTGATGCTTCTGAGTCCAGGGTCAGAGCCATTCTCTCCAAGAGGCCCAATGATAACAAGATCCACCCCTGCTCCTTCTTCTCTCGCTGGCTGTCCCCTGCTGAGCAGAACTACGACATTGGCGACAGAGAGCTGTTAGCTGTCAAGCTGGCCTTGGAGGAATGGAGACACTGGCTCAAAGGGTCAGATCTCCCCTTCATTGTCTGGACCGACCACAAAATTCTAGAATACCTCAAGTCCGCCAAATGTCTCAACTCATGTCAAGCCCGATGGTCTCTCTTCTCCCGATTCCGGTTCACTCTCTCCTACCACCCAGGCTCCTAGAACGGCAAACCTGACACCCTCTCCAGGATATTCTCTTCCCACCAGGAGGAGTCTAGAATGCCCAAAACCATCCTCCCCCCACGCTGTCTGGTGGGGGCCACCCTACTTGAGGTAGAGACGCTAGTGCAGAAGGCCCTGGAGCAGGACCCTGGGGCTGGTAACTCTAGCAATATACCATGTAACCATCTGTTTGTTCCTTGTTCTGTGTGAACCCAGGTGCTGCAGTGAGGTCATGGCTCCAAGTTGGCTTGTCACCTGGGAGCTGCTCGAACCCTGGCACTCATTCAACAACGCTTTTGGTGGCCATCGATCAAGGTAGATGTCCAGGAGTTCGTGGCAGCCTGTGACACGTGTGCCTGGAACAAGACAGCCAATCGACCCCCTGCTGGCTTGCTGAGACCCCTCCTGACTTCTCATTGACCCTGGTCACACATCACCCTGGACTTCTTCACAGGACTCCCAAACTCAGGTGGCAACACATGCATTCTCATAGTCATTGACCATTTCTCTAAGTCAGTCCACTTCATCCCTCTGCCCAAGCTTCCCACAGCTAAAGAAACTGCCAAACTACTTATCCTCCACATCTTCCGCATACACAGACTCCCCTCTGACATCGTCTTCGACTGGGGTCCTCAATTCACTGCTCAGTTCTGGAGGGTCTTCTGCAAACTCATTGGGGCCTCCTGTAGTTTCTCATCAGGATTCCACCCTCAAACCAACGGCCAGGCAGAACGGGCAAAACAAGACTTGGAAGTGGCACTCAGGTACATGGTGTCCAGGGATGCCGGTTCTTGGAGTAAGTACCTACCTTGGGTTGAATATGCTCACAACACTCTGCTTTCATCTGCCACAGGCCTCTCGCCCTTCCAGTGCTCTCTAGGCTAACAACCACCACTCTTCCCCAACCAAGAGGAGGAGGTCGCTGTACTCTCAGCCCAGAACTTCAGACACCGCTGCAGGAGGATCAAGTCAAGTCAAGTCAAATTTATTTGTATAGCGCTTTTAACAATAAACATTGTCGCAAAGCAGCTTTACAGAATTTGAACGACTTAAAATATGAGCTAAGTTTATCTCTAATCTATCCCCAATGAGCACACCTGTGGCGACAGTGGCAAGGAAAAACTCCCTCAGATGACATGAGGAAGAAACCTCGAGAGGAACCAGACTCAAAAGGGAACCCATCCCCATCCGGGCAACAACATGACTATAACATTAACAGTCCTAACATAAAGTCAGCTTCGTTGATGCGATAAACCCCCCACCGACGGAAACCCGAGCACAAAACCGTTCAAGACAACCGTAGTCCCAAAGCCAGCAAGTCAACTGCAGTCCTAAAGCCAGCAAGTCAACTGCAGTCTTAAACTCAGCAAGTCAACTGCAGTCCCCAGCCACAAAAGCACAACTGCAAGAGTCCAAAGCATCCTCCAGGCGCAACCCCCAACTGTCCACATGGGGCCGCCCTCCTCAGGAGCAATGCAATGAGACTCCAACCAGACACAGGGCACCAGGATTGATTAGGCAGGTCCGAGGAGCAGAAGAGGTCAGCATCTCGATCCCAGGACCGACATGTAACTCAGAGGGACAGATTTGGGGGGAAGAGAGAGAAAACACAGGTTGTTAGGTGTGCCCAATCTCACCTGAATAAGTAGGAACAGTATACATATTACACTGAGTACAAGCAGAGACTCCGGCAACTAACTATGACAGCATAACTAAAAGGGGAGAGCCAGAAGGTAACACAGGCATGAGGGAGCCCCGGGACATAAAGCAGCCAGCCACTACACCATCAACAAACTCGAGTGAGCAAGCAAGTGGGGACTGACAGCATCCATACATTCCAGTTTACCAAAACACTCTATGTCTGAGGACCCTCCAGATCTACACCTTTACCTCATAAACACCATTAACAAAAGGCTTGACTAAACAGATATGTTTTCAGCCTAGACTTAAACACTGAGACTGTGTCTGATTCCTGAACACTACTTGGAAGGCTGTTCCATAACTGTGGGGCTTTGTAAGAAAAGCCTCTGCCCCCTGATGTACGGTAGCCTTCACTATACGAGGTACCAGCAGATAGCTTGCACCTTCTGATCTAAGTAGGCATGGTGGGTCATAGAGGAGCAGAAGTTCACTCAGGTACTGTGGTGCGAGACCATTCAGTGCTTTAAAGGTCAATAGTAGTACTTCATAATCAATATGAAATTTGATTTAAGAGCCAATGCAGTGTGGATAAGACAGGGTGATGTCATCATATTTTATAGTTCTAGTAAGGACTCTTGCTGCTGCATTTTGAACTAACTGGAGCTTGTTTATGCACTTATTGGAACATCCAGACAGTAAGGCATTACAATAATCCAACCTGGAGGTAACGAAAGCATGAACTAGTTTTTCCGCGTCATGTAGTAACATTAAATTTCTTATCTTAGCAATATTTCTGAGATGAAAGAAAGCTATCCAGGTAATGTTATCAGTGTGAGTTTCGAATGAAAGGCTGGGGTCAAAAATCACTCCAAGGTCTTTTACTGCTGCACGTGAAGAAACAGAAAGGCCATCCAGAGTTACTATATAATCAGAAAACTTATTCTTAATTTTGTCATTAAAAAAATTCATGAAATCGTTGCTACTACATACTGCAGGTGTGCATGTGTCTATAGTGGACTTATTCCTGGTTAATTTTGCTACAGTATTAAATAGGAATCTAGGATTATTTTTGTTAGCTTCTATTAGGGAGGAGAGATATGTTGATCTAGGAGCACTAAGAGCTTTTCTGTACTTCAGGAAGCTCTCTTTCCATGCTAATTTGAACACTACCAAATTTGTTTGACTCCATTTACGTTCCAATTTTCGAGTAGTCTGTTTTAAATGTGCGAGTGTCATCATTATACCAGGGTGCTAATTTTTTGTCACTGACCATTTTGCTTTTAAGAGGAGCTACATTAAGATATGGCGGAATGTTGACTCTAAGCCAGGGGTGTCAAACCTGATCCATAAAGGGCCGTGTGGCTGCAGGTTTTCATTCCAGCCATGCAGCAGCACCCTAATTTGGCTTATTCAATCAACTGACACACCCACCCTTTAATCAAGGGTGGGTGTGGCTGCAAGTATTTGACTGTGTGAAGACAGTTCAGTTGATTGAATGAGCCAAGTCAGGTGTGCTGCTGCATGGCTGGAATGAAAACCTGCAGCCACACGGCCCTTTATGGATCAGGTTTGACACCCCTGCTCTAAGCATTCAGTTGCCTGATCAAGTTCTGCAGGGGCTGACAGTGACCCAATCAAAGTTGATAACTCTGGGAGATCATTTATAAAGCTCTGTGCAGTAGTTGATGTGAATGTACGTTTAATACAGTAGCGTGGTGAGGTGCATATATTATTACTCAGACATACTTTGAATGAGATGAGATAATGATCTGAGATGACTTCAGACTGTGGAATTATGACTATATTTTCTACGTTTAACCCGAATGTTGGTATTAAATCGAAGGTGTGACCACAATTATGGGTCGGTCCTACGACATTATGATTAATCCCTACTGAATCTAAAATGGACACAAACACTGTTTTCAAAGGGTCTTCTGGGTTATCGAAGTGAATATTAAAATCTCCGACAACTAAAGCTTTGTCTAAGGAAATAACCATATCTGAGATAAAATCTGCAAATTCAGAAAGAAACTCAGAATATGGCCCCAGGGACCTGTAAATAATAAGTAACGGAATTAACTGTGTAGACTTATTTTTTGAGGCTACATACATTATATGAGTATGAAGAACTTCAAATATATTAAATTTATAACCAGGTTTTTGTGTTACACCTAGATAATCATTATAAATAACCGCAATGCCTCCTCCTCTGCCAGTTAGACGAGGCTGGTGTATATAATTGTATCCAGGAGGACTCGCTTCATTTAATGCTATATATTCATTTGGCTTAATCCATGTTAACAAAGTACATTAAACTCCTGATCAGTAATGAGTTCATTAACCATTAGCACTTTAGATGTAAGAGATCTAATATTTAATAGCCCCACCTTTAGATCAAAGGTGCTGGCAGCAGCTGTACAGTCCGTATGATCTAATTTTATATTGATTAGGTTACTGGAACAAACTCTCTGAATATTTCTACCTTTTTGTTTAGCTCTGGGAACAGACACAGTCTTGATGTAGTGGACCCTGAGTGATGACTCTGTGCAGCTAGCAGACAGTCAGTTTAGCCTGTTCATCTGCTCCCTGGCCTTGGCTCTGGATTGTCCGAAATTAACTAGGCCTGTTCTGAGACTATGATCTATGCTGCAGGAAATGAGAGCAGCACCTTTCCAAGTTGGATGGATACCATCCCGCCCTAACAGGCCAGCAGTGCCCTCAAAATTAGCCCAATTATAATGCCCACACTGTTTTCAGAGCACCACCTGGACAACCAGCAGTTCAGCGATCATAACCTGCTGTAAGCTACATTGCCACGCCACATTGGGATGGGGCCAGAGCATACTACAGCATGGGACATCACCTTTGCTAATTTAAACACCTCTACAAAGTTACTCTTAGTAACCTCAGACTGACAAAGGCATATATCATTAGCTCCTGCATGGATAACTATCTTTGAGAACCTGTGCTTGCCTAGGACCCTAAGATTACCTGCTATGTCCGGTGCCCTGGCTCCCAGTATACACCTGACTAAAGCTGCTGGTACCCCTAAAGGCTGAGCTAATTTCATATGCCATATGATAGAGTCCCCTATAACCAGAGCTCTTTCAGGTTTCTCAGTGGGTGCATCACTAAGGAGAGCAAACCTGTTTGACACGTGACACGGAGAGGAGTGGTGCTCCCATGGGCGAGCCTCAGAAGTAGCTTTGGCTTTACACTTATGCAGCCGAATCATCACCCATTCGCCCCGCTGTAAGGGCTCTAATGCTGGAGTTGGGGGATTACTAACGCCACCTAGGGCATCCAGACTTTCCCTTACAGAAACTACACTGTTCTCATTCTTACTGGCCTTCTCTAAAGCCTGGACACACACTTCTAACACTGTAATCTTCTGTCAGAGAGCTAACTAATCTGCACTTATCACAAATAAAGCTATCGCTAGTGACGGAGGAAGAATGACTAAACATCCTGCACTCAGCACACTGAACAGGCTGAAGATGTGCCATGATGAAAAGATTCACGTACCTTAATCAAAGATCTGTTTATATTAAAGCAGATCCGATGTGGATGGCCTCTGCTTATGGTCTTTACGCAGGAGGAGAAAGAAAAAGAAAGCTTCCGGTCTCGGCGTTGTACCGAAAAAAGAGAGAGAAAAAAAGCGGAAAAAGGAAAGTGAAAATGGAAAGTACAAAAAGGAAAGTGACAGTCCAATAAAAATGAAGAGGATACTGGAAAATTATCTGTAGAAAAAAAATTCAAAAAGATTAGTAATTAACGCCAACATTCGCGGAAAAAAAGACTTGTCGCAAACAACTCAGGAACCAGGAAGTGCATAGCACAGAATGTGCGTGCGCAATCGCCAACACCAATCACAACTCCACAGTTGATATGGGTATTGGCCCAGAGAAGACTCCTACACTCCACCCTAGCATCCAAGAGGCAGGCTGACAAATGCCACTCAAAGGCACCCACCTACCGGGTGGGGCAGCAAGTCATGTTCTCCACATGCCATCTGCCTCTCAGAACCATCTCCCGCAAGCTGGCTCCCAGATAAATACAGTGATGCTTGAAAGTTTGTGAACCCTTTAGAATTTTCTATATTTCTGCATAAATATGACCTAAAACATCATCAGATTTACACACAAGTCCTAAAAGTAGATAAAGAGAACCCAGTTAAACAAATGAGACAAAAGTATTATACTTGGTCATTTATTTATTGAAGAAAATGATCCAAAATTATATATCTGAGAGTGGAAAAGTATGCAAACCTTTGCTTTCAGTGTCTGGTGTGACCCCCTTGTGCAGCAATAACTGCAACTAAACGTTTCTGGTAAATGTTGATCAGTCCTGCACACCAGCTTGGAGGAATTTTAGCCCATTCCTCTGTACAGAGCAGTTTCAACTCTGGGATGTTGGTGGATTTCCTCACATGAACTGCTCGCTTCAGGTCCTTCCACAACATTTTGATTGGATTAAGGTCAGGACTTTGACTTGGCCATTCCAAAACATTAACTTTATTCTTCTTTAACCATTCTTTGGTAGAACGACTTGTGTGCTTAGGGTTGTTGTTTTGCTGCATGACCCACCTTCTCTTGAGATTCAGTTCATGGACAGATGTCCTGACATCTTCCTTTAGAATTCACTGGTATAATTCAGAATTCATTGTTCCATCAGTGATGGCAAGCTGTCCTGCCCCAGAGTCAGCAAAAGAGGCCCAAACCACGATACTACCACCACCATGTTTCACAGATGGGATAAGGTTCTTATGCTGGAATGCAGTTTTTTCTTTCTCCAAACACAACACTTTTCATTTAAACCAAAAAGTTCTACTTTGGTCTCATCCATCCACAAAACATTTTTCCAATAGCCTTCTGGCTTGTCCATGTGATCTTTAGCAACTGCAGACAAGCAGCAATGTTCTTTTTGGAGAGTAGTGGCTTTCTCCTTGCAACCCTGCCATGCACACCATTGTTGTTCAGTGTTCTCCTGATGGTGGACTCATGAACATTAACATTAGCCAATGTGAGAGAGGCCTTCAGTTGCTTAGAAGTTATCCTGGGGTCCTTTGTGACCTTGCAGACTATTACTGTAAAGTCAAACATAAGCTTCATGTGGTGTTGGGGTTACTCATAGGAAAATGTATGTGGAAAAAATAAAATAAAATAAATAAAAATAGAAAAAATGGGTGGCATTTGAGTGGTGTAAAGCGCGAGTCAGCGCGTTGATAATTGGAGCGGGGCAAGTCGGCTGATCAGCGTCAGCTGGCCGCACTTTAGCCTAGTTGAATGGGTGGAAAAAGGGAGCGCAGGTGTTTTAATTACCTTGGTGCATTCAGTTTGGAGAAGCGTTGGTGAGAGCTACACACGCAGTAATATGCTCGCTCTGAAACTTGGAAACTTGTGCTAACTGAATTCTGGAACACTGGAGAGGCAGCCGGTAAGCGCTTGTTTATTGTATTCCTCGGGTTTGGTAACTTGTGCTTTCTGGAACATTGGAGAGGCAGCCGGTAAGCGTTTGTTTATTGTATTACTTGGGTTTGGTAACTTGTGCTCAAATCACGTCCAGTAGTTTTGATGTTTGCTTCGGCACTCTTGTTGGCTGCAATGTCTAGCATTTGTTGTTGCTGTAATGTTAATATCATGGGCACGAGGTGCATTTTCTTGAACTGACCGTTGGATGGTTGCATTTAGAGTAATTGGTGTCATTGCGGAGGCTCGCGTTACTTATTAAATGTGAGCGTCTGGTATTTGTAGTGGGGTGGCTTATGGTAGTAATTCTACAGCTTTTGGTTAATTTTAAATGTGCATTTTTATATACATATAGTTTATTTTTTCTATAGCAGTTAGAACTAATTTATAGGTTCTGGTCTGTAATTTAACATTGTATAGTTTATTTTTGATAAATATTTATTGTCATGTTTGCATATTGCAGTCTCTGCATGGACATATTTGCACAGTAAGAGATTGCATTTTTGCACAAAATTATTGCACATTTAACTAACATCCGCTGTTGTTTCCATCTTTTTATTTGTTTACCCTTAGGTTTTTCACCTAAGGGCGGTCCGCTGGAAATGAGTTGTTTCCTGCATTAAAGCATCATTTGAACTTTGAATTATGAACTTTTAAATAAAAAGAAAAAAAAGGAAAATTCAAATGGAAACTACTGTTGTTGCGTCATCTCCTTGAGTGAAGTCCAGTGCCTTAAATCTCCACCAGAGTTCACACCCTTTTCAAGTTGGGGAAACGTGCACAAACCAACTAACCAAACAAATAAATCAACCAAACAAATAAACCAAACCAACAAGCAGGCAAAACTTGACAGTGAAAAACCGGGAGTCCAGGAACTGGAACCGGAAAGGAACCCATCCAGCCAACGAAGCAGAGCAGAGCCCTGACGACCAAGACCTGGCCATTAAGGATATTGAGCCAGGTGCTGGAGGGAGAATCAGGAGCCTGACTGCTGTTGCCTGGAAAAAGGAGAAGGAAAAAGAAAGACAGAGAGAAAAGAGGAGAATCAAAAAGATTCAGCTTGCTGTCCACACCAACCTGCAGGGGGAGACATGTTGAAGACCGCGGAGGAGTTGAAGAGGGATCGGGCTGTGGCAAAAAGGGCATTCACCCGAGCAGCGAACTCCTTGCAGAGGACGTTCAAAGACAAGTCAGTGGAGGAGCTGGAAGGTTTGTTCAATACCCTCTCAAAAGCAGCAGAAAAGGTTTGGGAAGCCAACGATGATCTGGAGGCCAAGCTCCTTGAAGATAAAGAGGAAGAGGGTGATGCGATCTTGGATGAGCATCAAAAGGTTGACCTATCAAGGACCGCTGCTGAGTGTGAGGATAAAATGAACGAGATCAAAAGTCTGCTCCAAGAGGTGTTGTGGTCGAATGCTGCAGAGGTAGAGGTGCTTAGTGCACTCCAGATGGCAGAGATAGAAGGAAAACGTACAGCTTCAGTAGACCCCAACAGCAATCTAGAGGGCTACGAGTTCCTGCTTGCACACCTCCGAGACCTCACCGTAGCAGCAAAGGTCTCCTTTGAGCGGTGGAAGAGATGGGCCCCAGCTGGACGGAGTCAGGAAATTCAGGACCGGCTGAGAGAGCTAAATCAGCAAATCCCTATGCTCACGTCCAGAAAAGCAGACTTCATTTACCAGAGACTGAAACAAGAGCAGCATCAAGTCGCCTCAATCTCACAGAACCCAACCACCCCTGCTGTTAGACTGTGACCAACTGCACTCCCAAAGTTCTCTGGCAATAAGCGAGACTTCCATAGATGGAGGAAAGATTGGGAGGCTCTGCAGAAGCAAGGTGAGCCCTCAGGCTCCAAAGAGGTGAGGAAGTTCCAGCTGCTGGATAGCCTGGAGGAGAGGATCGCTCGGGACTTGAGGCTTACCAGCTATCAAGAGGCAGATGATATCTTCCGCATTCTGGAGAACCGCTTTGGCAATCAAACCGCCATTGCTATCGAGATTGTGGAGGAGGTGCAAAAAATGCCAGCTGTTAAGAACCATCAACCAAGTAAAATAGTGGAACTCATTCAAACAGTGGAGAAGGCTCTGCAAGATTTGTGTGACCTCGGAGACACGGGTGCGATCAAGAATCCCCTTGTCACAAAGTCCATTGAAAGCAAGCTCCCTGATACCCTGAAGAAAGAATGGCTGGTGCACGCAGCAGATGGCCAGAACAAAGTGGTCCCTGGCAACCGGTTCGACAGTCTGCTGGCCTTCCTTAAAAAACAAGAAGCCATCTATGAGCAGCTTGAGCACTTGAAGGAGGAGGAGCCAAAGAGGGACGCACGAGCCGAGCCAAGGCACGCGAGGACCAGAGCCACCAAGTCCAGCGATGAACTTACTGGATGTGTTGTCTGTGGTGACATAAAACACAAAAGGAAGCTGTTCTTCTGTAAGCAGTTCCGGGCCCTGAAACCAGCAGAGAAGGGTGCTGCTGTTAAGAAGCTGGGGGCGTGCGAAAGGTGCCTGGAGGTGCATGACAGCCAAGCGTTCTGCAAGCCAAGGTACCTCTGCAGACAATCTGATTGCAAGGATGGACGTCGTCCAGAGCACCACTATTTCCTCTGCTCAAATGCTGCTGCTCGAACCACTGCTGCACTGAGAAGGAAAGATAACCTCAAGGCAGGGAGGAAAGGATGCACTGCTGAGCAGGAGTACTTCATCAGCAGCCTGCCCACAGAGCTTGCAGTGCGGTGTCGAGACGTGTTTTCCAACTCTGCCTCACGGACTCTTAATACAACAAGGGAACCATCAAGCCTCCTCATGCAGCATGGTTTGAGAGAACTGCCAGTCATAATGATGCTCCTTCAGGTGACTGCAAATGCTAGGCAACAGATTGGTACCCTGATTGACTTGGCCTCTGATACGAATTATATCACCCACAAGGCAGCAGACAGACTCAACCTCCGTAGTGAAGAGATGACCCTCGTCATCCACGGTGTCGGAGGGATGAAGGTCCATGTGCAGACAAAAAGGTATCTGTTGAAGATCAGGGTGAAGACCTCAAAAGGTAGCCTCCAGTCTCACCAGTTGGTCTGTTATGGACTAGACAATATTGCAGACATCCAATGTGGTGTAACTGCAAAACAGCCGCACCGATTATTCCCTGATGTACTCATAAGAGAGCTCACTAGACCCAAAGAAATTGATCTTCTGATAAGCCACAGAGAGGGCAAGCTGGCACCACAGCGAATCAGGGTTATCGGAGATCTTGTGCTCTGGGACGGGCCACTGGGGAAAACGGTTGGAGGCACGCACCCAGATCTTTTTGAAGATGTCTCGATGTCAGCCTATACATCAGGCACGCAGTTTGCCAGGTCCATGAGAACTGCTGCCACCAAGTATGAGGAACTTTCAGCCAGACTTCCCAGTCAGCTGCTGCCAATCACCCAGTCTTACTGTGGCATCCAGGAGGCTGCAACTCTGACCACCTGCCGAGACTTTCGGGAGTGGTGGAGGTGGGACAGCATTGGCGCTGCCTGCGAGCCAAGATGTGGAGGCTGTCGATGTGGAAACTGCCAGCCTGGGGGCAAAGAAATGACACTTGCAGAAGAACGGGAACTTGAAGTAGTGAGAGGGGGGCTCACCTATGTCACAAGCGACAATCACAGTGAGGAGCCACACTGGCATGCTAAGTACCCCTGGCTAGAAGACCCAGCTGCACTTCCAAACAATAGAGGAGCTGTTGAGGCAACATTCCTCAGAACAGAATGACAGCTTGCAAAAGAGCCCAAGTGGAAGGCAGTCTACGCTTCCCAAGTGCATGACATGGTCTCCCGAGGAGCTGTAGTCAAGCTGTCTCAGGAAGAAGTCACCAGCTGGGCCGGACCTGTGTGGTATGTGAGTCACCTCATAGCACCGAACCCTCACTCCATCACAACCCCAGTTAGGCTCGTTTGGAACAGCAGCCAAAAGTTCAGAGGTGTGAGCCTGAACGACATGCTCATGAAAGGTCCAGACGTCCTCAACCCCATTCGAGCAGTCCTCTTGAAATTTCGAAGTGGAGTGTTTGCGGCTCTGGGTGACATCAAAAAGATGTACAACTCTGGCTGGCTGGAAGAACGTGAGGTACACCTGCACAGGTTCCTGTGGTGGGACACTGAGGATGAAGAGCTCGGAGTGTATGCTATTACAAGGGTGAATATCGGAGACAAGCCTGCAGGATGCATTGCCCAGCTTGCCATGCGAGAAACGGCCAATCTTCCTCAGTTCATGCACCTTGAGCAAGAACGCCGAGTACTGCAACAAGACAGCTATGTCGATGACATTCTTACCTCGGACAATGACCTAAGCCGGCTTAAAGCCACTGCCACAAATGTAGAGCTCATCCTCAAGGCCGGAGGGTTCCAGCTCAAGCCGTGGGTGTTCTCTGGGCAAAGTGGGAGGCAGGAGTCTCCTGAAGAGCTACAGTCCAGAGACGGGGCTAAAACTCAAGTTATGGTCCTTCCAAACCAAATGGGTGATGACGACAATAAAGCACTTGGCTTAGGCTACATTGTCCAGGAAGATAAGCTCTATGTCATGTCCTCCATTAATTTCTCAAAGAGGAAAAAGAAGATGCGGCTTGGCCAGAACCTCCTTCAAGAGGAAGTGAAAGCTCAGACCCCAAATCCCCTGACAAGAAGAGAGCTGCTCAGTCAAGTGGCTGGACTGTATGACCCTGCTGGCCTTGTCACTCCTGCAAAGCAAAAGGGAGCAATCCTAGTGCGTAAAGCATTCCAGGAAGCCAAAGGCAGTGGTTCCTCTGCTAAAGACACATGGGACACAGCGCTCTCTGATGGTCTGAGAGCAGATGCAATTGAGCTCTTTAAAGAGTATGTCCAGCTCTGCCAAGTGCAGTTCTCCAGGGCCCTGACTCCACCATCTCACACACAGATGCCACTTGCAGTTACATTCTCTGATGGGAGAGAGCACGCATATGGTGCAGTGATGTACTTGAGGTGGTGTTCTAGTCAAGGTCCCATCGTGAGGTTAGTGGAGTCAAAAGCCAAACTAACCCCTTTAGACCAGAAGGGTGATGCTGTGAAAGCCGAAGTCTGTGGTGCTGTGTTCGCCTCCCGTCTCAAGAAGTACTTTGAAGCCCACTGCAGGATCCAGGTGGAGAAGTGGTTCCACTTTGTGGACAGCCAGACAGTCCTTGGTGCGATCCAGAGGGAGAGCTATGGATACCAAACCTTCTTTGCGAATCGCATTGGAGAGATCCAAAGCAACTCACAAGTTCAGGACTGGTGGTAGGTCCCAGGGCCACAGAACATCGCGGACCTGATTACAAGAGGTGGAGGCCCCAAAGACCTGGATGAGGACTCGGAATGGCAGACTGGTCCTAAGTTCTTGACTCTACCTGTGAGCGAGTGGCCCATCAAGTCTGCAAAGGAAATTGCTGCTGCTGAAAGAGAAGGCATCAACAAGCTGCAAAAGAAAGCTTTCGTGGCTGCGCTAACAAGGTCCCAGTCTGTAAAGCAAGTGCCGGTCCAGAGTCAAGACCAGAAGGCAAGTGGTCAGAGGCTGATAGGATCGGCAGTTCAGAGGCTCATTGATGTGAAGCAGTTCAGTGATTTGTCCAAGCTCCTGAAAACCATTGCCTGGGTCTGGAGAGCAGCAAAACGGTTCCTCAGACCAAACCGAACCCTCAACAGGCCAAAGTGGGAGGAGGTTCCACTAAACGGCATCATCACTGCCAAAGAGAGGAAAGATGCACTGATGGACCTTCTACTTGCTGCACAAGAGGGTGCCAAATTCCCTGGCACCACAACAGACCGGCTTGTGGTCTTCAAAGAACAAGGCACAGGACTCCTTGTGTGCGGAGGAAGAGTGCAGAGTTTCAAAGAAGACCATGCCGCCGTTCCGTTGCTACCAGGTGACTCGTGGGTGTCCACATTGCTAGCTCATGAGTCTCATGGTGAAGCACATGATGGAGTGGCCGGGACCCTGCTCAAAATGAGGAAGAAGGCCTGGGTCATCAGAGGAAGGAGAATTGCCCAAAAAGTTGTTGACTCTTGCCTCTTCTGCAGAAAATCAAGAGTAAGGAAGTGCCAACAAGTTATGGCTGACCTGCCTCTTGAGAGAACTGAGCCCGCTGCACCTTTTGAATTCACCACTGTGGACCTCTTCGGGCCGTACCAGGTCAAAGATGAGGTCAAGAAAAGGGTGACTATGAAGGTCTGGGGTGTGGTTTTCTGTTGCATGGCCAGCAGAGCCATCCACACCGAGCTGGCCAGTGCAGTATCCACAGAAGCTTTCCTGATGGCTTATCAAAAGTTCACAGCAGTCCGGGGCCATCCAAGAAAGATCTGGTCAGACCCAGGCACCAACTTTATAGGCGCAAAGCCAGTCTTGGCTGACTTGATTGAGTTCCTGGACAACCAGAATAAGGGGGCCCTGGAAGAGACTGCTGCGAGGAATGGAACTGCATGGGAGTGGAAGATCCATCCAGCTGATTCCCCACACAGAAACGGTGCTGCAGAGGCTGCTGTCCGCATTGTCAAGAAGGCACTACAGAGTTTGGGGAAGGAATCAATGCTGAGTTACAGTGAGTTCCAAACGGCTTTGTACATGGCAGCCAACCTTGCAAATGAATGCCCGATTGATGCCAGGATGCAGAGCCGGGAGGACTGTGTCCAATATGTAACTCCTAACTCTCTCTTGTTGGGAAGAGCTTCCCAATGTGGTGATGTCAAGACTTTCGATTTCACCACTTACCCTTAAAAAAGGCTTCAAGCAATGCAGTCAGAGGTCAGCAAGTACTGGAAAAGCTGGAGTCAGCTGGCTGGTCCCAACCTCTTTGTAAGAAGCAAGTGGCACACAGCTGAGAGGAACGTGGCTGTTGGAGACATTGTCTGGCTGTGCGACCAGAATGCAATGCGAGGTCAATTCAGACTGGGCAGAGTGGTCAGCACCAACCCCGACAGCAAAGGCATCGTGAGAGATGCAAACGTGAGAGTCGTCCCAAGCTACTGTGTCCCACTGGTGAGAGCTTTTGGTGCAAGGCAGCTGAAGACAGACGAGCAGAAGGAGGCAATCCAAACTACCGTCCTCCACAGAGATGTCCGTCGTCTGGTGGTTCTGTTGCCTGTCGAGGAGCAGGAGGGTCAATGAAGGGGTTTGTGTTTGACCTTTGAGCAAGCGACCTTCCCAGTATGTCCACTGGGAAGGTCGAGTGGGAGGTGTAAAGTCAAACATAAGCTTCATGTGGTGTTGGGGTTACTCATAGGAAAACGTATGTGGAAAAATAAATAAATAAATAAATAAATAAATAAATAAAAATAGAAAAAATGGGTGGCATTTGAGTGGTGTAAAGTGCGAGTCAGCGCGTTGATAATTGGAGCGGGGCAAGTCGGCTGATCAGTGTCAGCTGGCCGTACTTTAGCCTAGTTGAGTGGGCAGAAAAAGGGAGTGCAGGTGTTTTAATTACCTTGGTGCATTCAGTTTGGAGAAGCGTTGGTGAGAGCTACACACTCAGAAATATGCTCGCTCTGAAAATTGGAAACTTGTGCTAACTGAATTCTGGAACACTGGAGAGGCAGCCGGTAAGCGCTTGTTTATTGTATTCCTCGGGTTTGGTAACTTGTGCTTTCTGGAACATTGGAGAGGCAGCTGGTAAGCGTTTGTTTATTGTATTACTTGGGTTTGGTAACTTGTGCTCAAATCACGTCCAGTGGTTTTGATGTTTGCTTCGGCACTCTTGTTGGCTGCAATGTCTAGCATTTATTGTTGCTGTAATGTTAATATCATGGGCACGAGGTGCATTTTCTTGAACTGACCGTTGGATGGTTGCATTTAGAGTAATTGGTGTCATTGCGGAGGCTCGCGTTACTTATTAAATGTGAGCATCTGGTATTTGTAGTGGGGTGGCTTATGGTAGTAATTCTACAGCTTTTGGTTAATTTTAAATGTGCATTTTTATATACATATAGTTTATTTTTTCTATAGCAGTTAGAACTAATTTATAGGTTCTGGTCTGTAATTTAACATTGTATAGTTTATTTTTGATAAATATTTATTGTCATGTTTGCATATTGCAATCTCTGCATGGACATATTTGCACAGTAAGAGATTGCATTTTTGCACAAAATTATTGCACATTTAACTAACATCCGCTGTTGTTTCCATCTTTTTATTTGTTTACCCTTAGGTTTTTCACCTAAGGGCGGTCCGCTGGAAATGAGTTGTTTCCTGCATTAAAGCATCGTTTGAACTTTGAATTATGAACTTTTAAATAAAAAGAAAAAAAAAAGGAAAATTCAAATGGAAACTACTGTTGTTGCGTCATCTCCTTGAGTGAAGTCCAGTGCCTTAAATCTCCACCAGAGTTCACACCCTTTTCAAGTTGGGGAAAAGTGCACAAACCAACTAACCAAACAAATAAATCAACCAAACAAATAAACCAAACCAACAAGCAGGCAAAACTTGACAATTACACACCCTGCTCTTGAAATGGTCTTTGTTGGTCCACCACTCCTGGGGAGGGTAACAATAGTCTTGAATTTCCTCCATTTGTACATAATCTGTCTGACTGTGGATTGGTGGAGTCCAAACTCTTTAGAGATGGTTTTGTAACCTTTTCCAGCCTGATCAGCATCAACAATGCTTTTTCTGAGGTCCTCAGAAATCTCCTTTGTCCGTGCCAAGATGCGCTTCCACAAACATGTGTTCTGAACATCAGACTTTGATAGATCCCTGTTCTTTAAATAAAACAGGCTGCCCACTCACACCTGATTGTCATCCCATTGATTGAAAACACCTGACTCTAATTTCACCTTCAAATTAACTGCTAATCCTAGAGGTTCACATACTTTTGCTACTCACAGATATGTAATATTGGATAATTTTCCTCAATAAATAAATGACCAAGTATAATATTTTTGTCTCATTTGTTTAACTGGGTTCTCTTTATCTACTTTTAGGACTTGTGTGAAAATCTGATGTTTTAAGTCATATTTATGCAGAAATATAAAAACTTTTAAAGGGTTCACAAACTTTCAAGCACCACTGTAGGACCCTTCCTCGTCAGTAAGGTAATCAATCCACGTTCCGTCAAACTGGCATTACCACTCACCATGCGACGCATTCAGCCCACGTTCCACGTATCACAGTTGAAACCTCTTGTCTCCAGTTCTTTGTTTCATCTTAGACCCAACCCTCATCACTGACTTCCACCGGCAACACCCTGACACTCTTCCTAAAGCGCCTGAAGGTGCTCATTAAAGGGGGATACTGTCACGCTCCGCCCCGTACATCCGCTCCTGAGTTTGTGGATCTTCCACGCCAGCTCCGATCCGGATCCGGGACAGGAATTCCATCCTGCGTGCTTCCCCATTTAATGAGTGCTCACCTGCATTCACTTCCTGAATTCCACTGGTGCCTTTTTAAATCATGTTCTCAGCCACAAACAGTGCCAGAATGTCTTGTTTGTAGACTCTTGCCATTTTTTTTTTTTTTGCCTCGAGAGTTTTTCATGTCTTTGCCTGCCTTGTTTTTCCAAGTCAAGTTTCACATTTTTTTTTAAATACCTGGGCTATTTCTGTTATTGTTTTCTTAATCAAGTTTGTTTACATTTTTGCCATGCCTCTTTCTGGATTAAACCTACTACTTCTTGGATTACTGCCTGTGTGCATGTTCTGCTTTTGGATCCTAATTCACCACACCTCCAGCAACCCTAACATGGTGAACCTTCCCATGAGTGGCTGGCATTCCAAAATTCAACCAAGAGCACTTCAATGACTGATGCAGGATGCCACAAAAGAGCCCCATGGACATCTAAAGAACTGCAGGCCTCACTTGCCCAGTGAAGGTCAATAAGGAAGGCACTGGGTAAAAATGGTATCCATGGGAGATTTGCAAGTCGCAAACCACTGCTGACCAAAAGGAATGCAAGGCTCCTCTCACATTTGCCAAAAAGCATCTTGATGACCCTTAAGACTTTTGGGATAATGTTCTGTGGACTGATGAGTCAAAAATAGAACTTTTTGGAAGACATGGATCCCAGTACATCTGGCATAAGGCTAACACAGCATTCCAAAGTAAGAACATCATACCAAGTGTCAAACACGGTGGTGACAGTGTGATGGTCTGGGGCTGCTTTTCTGCTTTGGGACCTGGACAACTTGCCATAACTGATGGAACCATAAATTCTGCTCTCTACCAGAAAATCCTGAAGGAGAATGTCCACCCATCAGTTTGGGACCTGCAGCTCAAGCGCAGCTGGGTTATGCAGCAGGACAATGATCCAAAGCACACAAGCAAGATGACCTCTGAGTGGCTCAAAAGAAATAAAATTAAGGTTTTGGAGTGGCCTAGTCAAAGTCCTGGCTTGAATCCAACTGAGATGCTGTGACAACCTTAAACGGACAGTTTATGCTCAAAAACCCTCCAATGTGGCTGAATTGAAACAATTCTGCAAAGAAAACTGGGCAAAAATTCCTCCACAGCGATGTAAAAGACTCATTACAAATTATCACAAATGTTTAATTGCAGTTGTTGCCACCAAGGGTGGCCCAACCAATTCTTAGGTTTAAGGAGGCAATTAATTTTTCACATACGTGATACAGGTTTTGATTAACCATTTACTTTTAATAAATGGAGTGATCATTTAAAAGCTGCATTTTGTGTTTGCTTACATCGTCTTTATCTTTTTGACTTAGTTGGATGACCTAAAACATTTAAATGTGACAACTAAGCAAAAATGGAAGAAATCAGCACACTGTAAGAATGCTGTTTTCATAGAGACTTTGTAAATATTCCGTCAGATATGCGGCAGTAGACGGATCTAAGTGAAGGAACAGTGTTTATTAAGCAGGCGTGATATTTACAAAAAACAAAACACAAATGAAACCGAAAGCAGTCATAAACATGGTGAGGAACAAACATGACAGTGATAATGATAATACTTTGCAAAGCCTCTGTGTCCTTATATGCTCATCCTGATTGCACTCAAATCAGCATCAGGTGTTTCCTGAAACAGCTGGGTCCTCTGAGCGAGCATGGCCACTCAAGCGCACAAAGGCATGACAATCAAGTGTTCACCTGCTGTGTGACCACAAATTTTAGTTCACCTGTACAGTGGGGCAAAAACGTATTTAGTCAGTCACCAATTGTGCAAGTTCTCCCACTTAAAAAGATGAGAGAGGCCTGTAATTTTCATCATAGGTATACCTCAACTATGAGAGACAAATGAGAAAAAAAATCCAGAAAATCACGTTGTCTGATTTTTAAAGAATTTATTTGCAAATTATGGTGGAAAATAAGTATTTGGTCAATCACAAAAGTTCATCTCAATACTTAGTTATATACCCTTTGTTGGCAATGACAGAGGTCAAACGTTTTCTGTAAGTCTTCACAAGGTTTTCACACACTGTTGCTGGTATTTTGGCCCATACCTCCCTGCAGATCTCCTCTAGAGCAGTGATATTTTGGGGCTGTCGCTGGGCAACACGGACGTTCAACTCCCTCCAAAGATTTTCTATGGGGTTGAGATCTGGAGACTGGCTAGGCCACTCCAGGACCTTGAAATGCTTCTTACGAAGCCACTCCTTCATTGCCCGGGCGGTGTGTTTGGGATCATTGTCATGCTGAAAGACCCAGCCACGTTTCATCTTCAATGCCCTTGCTGATGGAAGGAGGTTTTCACTCAAAATCTCACGATACATGGCCCCATTCATTCTTTCCTTTACACGGATCAGTCATCCTGGTCCCTTTGCAGAAAAACAGCCCCAAAGCATGATGTTTCCACCCCATGCTTCACAGTAGGTATGGTGTTCTTTGGATGCAACTCAGCATTCTTTCTCCTCCAAACATGACAAGTTGAGTTTTTACCAAAAAGTTCTATTTTGGTTTCATCTGACCATATGACATTCTCCCAATCCTCTTCTGGATCATCCAAATGCTCTCTAGCAAACTTCAGATGGGCCTGGACATGTACTGGCTTAAGCAGGGGGACACGTCTGGCACTGCAGGATTTGAGTCCCTGGTGGCGTAGTGTGTTACTGATGGTAGCCTTTGTTACTTTGGTCCCAGCTCTCTGCAGGTCATTCACTAGGTCCCCCCGTGTGGTTCTGGGATTTTTGCTCACCGTTCTTGTGATCATTTTGACCCCACGGGGTGAGATCTTGCTTGGAGCCCCAGATAGAGGGAGATTATCAGTGGTCTTGTATGTCTTCCATTTTCTAATAATTGCTCCCACAGTTGATTTCTTCACACCAAGCTGCTTACCTATTGCAGATTCAGTCTTCCCTGCCTGGTGCAGGTCAACAATTTTGTTTCTGGTGTCTTTTGACAGCTCTTTGGTCTTGGCCATAGTGGAGTTTGGAGTGTGACTGTTTGAGGTTGTGGACAGGTGCCTTTTATACTGATAATGAGTTCAAACAGGTGCCATTAATACAGGTAACAAGTGGAGGACAGAGGAGCCTCTTAAGGAAGAAGTTACAGGTCTGTGAGAGCCAGAAATCTTGCTTGTTTGTAGGTGACCAAATAGTTATTTTACCGAGGAATTTACCAATTAATTCATTAAAAATCCTACAATGTGATTTCCTGGATTCTTTCCCCCCATTCTGTCTCTCATAGTTGAAGTGTACCTATGATGAAAATTACAGGCCTCTCTCATCTTTTTAAGTGGGAGAACTTGCACAATTGGTGGCTGACTAAATACTTTTTTGCCCCACTGTATATTGCCATGCATCATCACCAAAATGCCTCATTTTGTCGATAACCCATAGCAAAGCATCACAAGCTGTCATGTGACTGTAGCTTTACAGGAAGATGAGCAATGATAGAGTGGTTGTATGACCCCTGACATGAAGCAAAGTTCCTGTTATCACCCTGAAGTTGATTATTTGTTGAAAATCACCAGGACCTGAAGTGTTTCTCTTGTGCCACAGCAATTTGCCAACAATTGCTGTTTTTAATTTTATTAAAGAACTGCATGCTTGTTTGTTCTCAGTGAAAGGATTTTGTCGTGAACGTGGCAGAATGAGGAGGATTTTGGAGTGCTTGTAATGACAGCAAAGGCTGGGGGGAAGGGAGGGGAGGATAGATGACATGTCATCTTTGGGAAAGTATGGAAGAACCAGTATGGGAGGACTAAAAAGAGGATGTTTAGCAGAAGCCAGTTTTAGAAAAAGCAACATTTCATTCATAGGTTTTTCTATATTTTGACAATGTTTTACATTGTAGAACAATACTGAAGACATCAAAACTACGAAATAACATGGAGCGTGTATGGAATTATGTGGTAAACAAAATGTTAAAAATGTTTCATATTTTAGATTCTTCAAAATAGCCACCATTTACCTTGACAGTTGGCATTATCTTAACCAAATTCATTAGGTAGTCACCTGGAATGCTTTTCAATTAACAGGTGTGTCTCATCAAAAGTTAATTAGTGGACTAATTTCTTGCCTCCTTAATGTGTTTGAAATCCAATAGTAAATAAAAAAAATACAGTAATTAGCCCTATTCCACAACTGTAGTAATCCATATTATGTCAAGAACCGCTCAACTAAGTAAAGAGAAACCACATCCATCATTAGTTTAAGACATGAAGCATCTTTTAATTAATAAAAATGAAGAAAACCACTGAATTAGGTGTGTCAAATCTTTTGATTGGTACTGTACAGCAGAAAAGGTATGAATGCTACCCTCTAGCCTTTTGATTGGTATTTTTGGTAATTTTCTCCAAATAAATTTCATTAACTTATTTGGAGACTGTTCATGATTAATTTCTTCATTGAGCTTTGGAAAATTTAACTTTCATATCTCTTTTTAAATAAAATTTCCTATCATGTCCATGGACCACTCTATCACCGTCTGTCTCACTCTCCTTTAATTTCTCACCTTGTCTAGCTGATCAATGGTGAACAGCTGCGTCCCAAATCCGAGTGCAAATAAGCTTGAATAAACACGCAGCCTCTCGTTTTACAGGTTATCTAATCCCATAATCCTTTGTGTGCATGTCCTAACCTTCCTTCCCCTGCCAACACAGAGTGCTGCTTGCTCGCACAAGTGACTCTGCATTTCAAAATAGACCCTGATTATTAATCATGGATTAGTTGGGCAAGATTACGTAGTCACTGCTTTGGACTGTTGGCTGAAAATTATCTCATCATGGATGGGACTTGGAGTTAAACTAATGGAAGTATGTCTTCTGAAAAGATAAGTGAAAACTTGATTGATGGCCAAATATAATTGCAGTACTTTTCTTCTCATACTGCAGTGTGAGTGTTTTACTCAAGACCATCTAAACTGGGACCAAGTCATGACCAAGACCAAAGTGTATCGAGACCAAATCAAGACAAAGACTTTGAGGGGTTTAGATCAAGTCAAAACCAAGACCAAAGCAGGGCGAGACCGAGTCAGGACCAGGATCAGACCTATGTGTGTGAAGGGGGTAAGGAAGGAATGATGGTATTAACAGTTACGAAAATTTTGAATTGGCAGTGAGTCATGTTGTTTGTTGCATTTGAAGCAGGAAATTTTACATCCAGTCACAGTAACAATGTTAACAAATAAATCAAACCATGCAATGGCAACTTAGTGAAATCCCCACAGTTATGGTCTTGATCAGTTTTGAAATAAAATACAGAGTCTTCTCTGTCTGAGACTGAGATAAGACCGAGTAAAAATGCAGTCGATTCTGAAACAAGACCGAGACCTTCAAAAGTTGGTCTTGAGTCCGGTCTCAAGTACAACACTATACAACACTGTTCAACTCTCAAACACATTTACACTAAAAGCACGGTGGTGTAGTGGTTAGCATTGTTGCCTCACAGCAAAAAGGTTCCAAGATTCAATCCCACAGCCAGCATGGGCCTTTCTTTGTGGAGTTTGCCTGTGTCCATGTGGGTTTCCTCCAGGTGCTCAGGTTTCTCCCACAGTTCAAAGATTAGGTAAAATACCCAGCCACTGGGGTTGTACAAGACAGGTGCATACTTAATGCCGGTCCCAAGCCTGGATAGATTGGGGAGGGTTGTGTGAGGAAGGGCATCTGCTGTAAAACCTATGCCAAATCAAATATGCAGAACAGATCCGCTATGGTGACCCCTAATGGGAGCAGCCAGAAGTAGTAGTTTTCTATTGTAATGACACAGACTTGGTGGATGCTCCACATAAACCAATTTAAAACTCATTGATGATGTGAAGGTTTCTCTGAGGAAAGCCTATTGAAATCCTGTTATTTCTATTGAACAGTTTTGAAAGGAGTCTCCAGTGTCAGTGCTTTAACACCCAGAGTTAAAGCTTGAGGTAACTTGAACTTTTTTGACACAGTTCTTCAGGACAGAAGTGTTTGTGCTTTGAGATTTCTCTGTAACATGACAAGCTACGTTTTTTTTTTGTCTTAACTTCAAGCAAGACTTTGATAGAATGATTGTTTATAGCAAGTATATTGAAGGGGATAACAAGAACTAACTGGTTTTGCAGATATTCCACAACATAGCTTTAAAAGAATAGAATGGAAAGCTGCCATTCTTTACTGTATAGCAAAATGTGGTTCTGAAAGTGGGGTCTGGGAGATTCCATGAAGCATTGCCAGAGGGTCTGGGAATTTTATTGACTGTAACAGTGGGAGAAATCGCAACTGAGTGTTATATTTAGGGGTCCAAGCAGTCAACTCAGAACCCATGTTCTGTCAGTGGAAAATTCAGGAAGAGAAATCTTTAAAGCTCATACAAAGCTAAATAATGTTTATGAAAGAAATCCAGACTGAGCAGTGTGAGTGGAATTTATTTGATAGTTCAAGAGATCTCTGTCACGAGCCAGCCGGAAACATCTAGGTCCTGATCCAGTCTTTTATTCCACTCCCTGGCTTTCCCTGAGCCTTCACTGTGCTCCGGCCAGCACACCTGTCTCTCATCAGCTCATCCATGGCTCTATATTATACCACTCAGAGATTCACTCAGGGTGGGATTGTTTTCACCTCAGGATACATTATTTCACCTTTTTCCCCCTGTTTTGAATTCTGTTATTTTGTTACTTTGCTGTGCACTGTGGGATTACTCTGCTCTTTCTGTTGGATTACTTTTGCGTCTTGTATTTTGAGACTGTGAGTGCATTTCCCCCACTGTGGAAGTGCTCTGGACTTTAAACTTTTGTTTTTGCACTGTGAGCTCTTTTCCTGCTGTGGGGTTGCGTTCTGAACTTGGTGACTTTTTTTCTTCTTTTTCTGTGCTCATCTGACACTTCTACTCTTCCTGTTTGACACTAGCCCCCATTTCCCCAATTCTCTGTTCCAGAATTTCTCCTAGTGGCTGCTCCCCTCCTCCAGTGCTTGCACATTCAAGGTTAAAGACCTGTCTTCACTCCTGTGCAAGTGAGTCTGCTTTGTGGGTCTAGCCAGCATTTGGCTTATGACAGAACAATCCAGCCAAGAGGAATGGACCCAGCAGACTTGGATGCAGTCAGAGCAGCATTGACCAAACAAGGCTTTATTTTGGGCTACCATCAGCAGGAGATTGTGGTTGTCCACCAGAGTATGACAGCCTTCATAGAGACATTGCAGACACTCTCCTCTCAGAAGAAGAGCCTTCAGAATTCTATGTCTAGTTAGCTGGCAGAAGCCGTGTCACCCCCGAGGAAAGAAGGCGCCACCATGAGACTAGATCCTGCTTTTACTGTGGCAAACGCAGACATTTCATCTCTCATTGCCCATTAAAAGGGGCCTGCCCACCAGTAGCAACAGGGATATGGGTGGGCGTATCAACACCGTTTTCCCCTGCTGAGAGCCTGGTGCTTCCTGCTAAGATCATCTTTCAGAACAGGATTCACTCGGTAAAGGCACTCATTGACTTTGGGGAAGACCAAAGTGTCATCAGGACCTCTTTTGCTGAGGAGCTGGGTTCAGCCTGCGAAAGTTAGACTACCCCCTAGCCACCAGGGCACTCAATGTTATCAAACTCAGCCTTGTCTCCCACATCACAGAGCTGCTTACCCTCAAGGTCTCATGGAACCACATGGAATCTATCTCCATGAATAACTCTCATGAGATGATTGTTCTTGGACTTCCTTGGTTGCGCCTACAATAATCCATATCTGGATTGAAGTAATGGTACAGCCCTCTCTTGGAGCACCTGCTGCTTGGCTACCTGCCTGTCTTCTGCCAAGACTCCCCTCACTCTCCAAGTTACTAGTCCTGATGAGTCTATCGACCTTTCCAATGTCCCTGTGGAATCTCAGGACCTCAGTCAGGTGTTCAGTAAGGCCCGGGCCACCTCTCTCCCTCTACATCGACCTTATGATTGTGTTATTGATCTGATTCCTGGTACTACTCCCCCAAGGGTCACATTTATTCTCTCTCACCCCCTGAGAGAGAGGCCATGGACAAGTATATTTCAGAGTCTCTTGCAGCTGGCATCATTGGTGTGCATGGGGTGTTGAAGTGTAACTTTTGGATGCGTATCCACTAGACTTAGAAGGCAGTAACTTTAAGTCCTGCTAAGCCTAAACACCTATCATACTCTAGCCAAACTCCACCTCCATCATTAGGACAGGTGCACCCTGGGTAGCTTGACCTTGTGGTCAGGTGAGCAAATGGAGTCACTGGTGCTGGTATGTGGAGCAGCCTCTTCCATCCTAGCTGATGAGCAATCATAAATACAAAAGGCAGAAAAGTCCTGATTCCTCTACTAGGACTCACCCATCATTCTCTAAATAGTATTGCGTTGTAAATTTATATATATATATATATATATATATATATATATATATATATATATATATATAATATAAAATTTATTTAGTAGTAGTACTCATTATTTAGGATTTATTATAAAAGATTCACCTAGGCGGCACGGTGGTAGTGGTTAGCGCTGTCGCCTCACAGCAAGAAGGTCCAGGTTCAAGCCCCGTGGCCGGCAAGGGCCTTTCTGTGTGGAGTTTGCATGTTCTCCCCGTGTCCGCGTGGGTTTCCTCCGGGTGCTCCGGTTTCCCCCACAGTCCAAAGACATGCAGGTTAGGTTAACTGGTGACTCTAAATTGACCGTAGGTGTGAATGTGAGTGTGAATGGTTGTCTGTGTCTATGTGTCAGCCCTGTGATGACCTGGCAACTTGTCCAGGGTGTACCCCGCCTTTCGCCCGTAGTCAGCTGGGATAGGCTCCAGCTTGCCTGCGACCCTGTAGAACAGGATAAAGTGGCTAGAGATAATGAGATGAGATGAGAAGATTCACCTATCCTCCTGTAGATCAATGGTAAAATCTGCTCATCTAGTTAAGGCAAAATTGAAATCAAATAATTACCATCATGTTCGTATTGCTACAGTTAACGTGAGAACTGCCAAATGTGAAAGCAATTTGGCAGAGCATGTTTTACAAATAAAGGCCTTGCAATATGACACATGCTGCATACAGGAGACTCATATGATGATGTGGTAAATCCCTGATGTGGAGTACAGAAGCACAGCAGGTGGGAACTGAAGTGCTTGCAAACTTTATTTTTTTCTTTTATCTTTTCAGCTCTACTCATGTGCTGCTATCAGACACATGCACGCGCGGACACACATGCGTGTTCTGGTCGGGGAGAGGCTCTTCTCTGCTCTCCCCCTCCTTTTATGCTCCATCCCTGCAACAAACTCATACCCACCCACATTAATTGACACCAGGTGTAATGACTTACCTTCCCTGACCCTGCCCTCCATTCATAAACTGCCACTTGGCCATACCCTGGTTGCCACATACCCCCACCACCCGACTCTGGCCTGAAGCAGACCCCCGGCCTGTGGACCACCTCGAACTTAAATGGCTGGAGGGCAAGATACCAACAGGTGATCTGCGCATTGGCATCCTTCATGGGGTGGAGCCACTGGAGGGGCTCATGGTCTGAACAGAAGATGAAAGGTTGCCCCAGCAGGTAGTATTGGAGGGCGAGGACCACCCACTTGATAGCAAGACACTCTTTTTCGATGGTGCTGTACTTGCTTTCATACATCGAGAGTTTATGGCTGATGTACAACATGGGGTGCTCCTCGCTGTCCACCTTTTGGGACAAAACGGCTCCCAGCCCTCTGTCAGATGTGTCAGTCTGTAAAATAAAGGAGAAAGAGAAGTCAGGGGAGTGCAAAAGCAGCCCCCCCCACACCGTGCAACTTTTACCTTAAAGAACACCCATTGGCACTGCTCCGTCCACTGGACCGGACCTGGAGCTCCCTTTTTCGTGAGATCAGTTAACGGGCTGGTGACATCCGAATAAGTAGGTATAAACCTATAATAATAGCCAGCCAGCCCCAGGAACTGTCTCACCCCTTTTTTGGTCTTGGGCCTTGGGCAGGCCACAATCACTGCAGTCTTGTTAATTTGGGGATGCACCTACCCATGACCCAAGTAGAACCCCAGATACCGTACTTCCACCCACCCAATTGCACACTTTTTCGGGTTAGGTGTGAGACCCGCATGCCTCAGTGACTTTAGAATGCCCCTCAGATGTTCCAGGTGCCATGGCCAATCATGGCTATAGATAATGATATCATCGAGGTAGGCTGCGGCGTAGGTGGCATGAGGGTGGAGGATCTTGTCCATGAGCTGCTGGAACATAGCAGGAGCCCCAAACAACCCAAAAGGAAGCATGACAAATTGGTGCAACCCAAATGGTGTGGAAAAGGAAGTTTTTTCTCGGGATAGAGGAGTCAAGAGGATCTGCCAATATCCCTTCGTTAAATCCAATGTCAAATAAAAGTGAGCAGCGCCTAACCAATCGAGCAACTCATCAATGCGAGGCATTGGGTATGCATCAAATTTGGACACCGCGTTGACCATTCAATAGTCCACACAGAACCGAACTAACCCATCAGTCTTGGGAACCAGGGACACTGGGCTGCTCCAGTCACTGTGGGACTTCTTGCTTATGCCCATCTTGAGCATGGCCTTGAGTTCATCCTGAACCACCTTTTTTTTTTTTACGCACCACCACCTCTGGGGACATCTCAATGTGGTGGGTGTGGCCAGGTAGGGGCAAGAACACATCGGAAAATTTCTCTTGCAACTTGGCTACCTCTGTGAGTTGGGTTAGGAAGAGTTGGTCTCCACAAGGGACCAGGGTGCTTTGAGATGTTACCTTTTTTACCTCCGGCCCCAGCTCTGCCTTCTCTGGAACTACCGACACCAATGCCACGGGACCCCCTCAATCCAGCATTTTAAAAGTTTGAGGTGGTAGATTTGCAACGCCCCGCCCCATCTGTTCACCTCACCTCATAGTCGACGTCCCCGGCTCGCCATGTGACCTCAAAGGGCCCTTGCCACTTGGTGACTAATTTAGAACTTGATGTAGGCAATAATACGAGTACTTTGTCTCCCAGCATGAACACTCTAAGGCACATGCCCCTGTCATACAGCCAGATTTGACATTCTTGTGCCTGCCGCAAATTCTCCTGGCTTAAGTGCGTGAGGGTGTGGAGTTTTGCGCGCAAGTCGAGAATGTACTGAATTTCATTTTTGCTAGGCAAAGGTCCCTCCTCCCAATTTTCTCATAGCACATCCAAAATACCACGCGGCTTATGCCCATATAATAATTCAAATGGAGAAAACCCCATGGAGGCTTGCGGGACCTCTCGTACTGCAAATAACAGGGGCTCGAGCCACTTATCCCAATTATGTGCATCCTCATTTACAAATTTCCGAATTATGTTTTTGAGTGTCCGATTAAACCGTTACACTAAGCCATCCATTTGTGGGTGATAGACGCTGGTGCGGATAGACTTAATTCCCAGTAACCCATACAGTTCACACAGTGTGCATGGCATAAATCTAATGCCTTGGTCTGTCAGGATTTCTTTCGGAATCCTGACCTGGGAGATAATACGGAAGAGTGCTTTCGCAATACTGCAAGCTGAGATATTGTGGAGAGGCACCGCTTCCGGATATTGTGTTGCATAGTCCACCAGAACTAAAATAAAGTGATTATCCCTGTGCTGACCAATCTAACAGCCCAACAAGATCCATCCCAATTCACTCAAACGGGGTCTCAATTAAAGGGAGAGGGCACAAAGGGGCTTTTGGTGTGGTTGGGGGATTTACTAGTTGGCATTCGCAGCATGGTGCACACCACCAATGGACATCCCCATGAATCTCTGGCCATTATTTGGGCTAGTGTTTTATCCTGTCCCAAGTGTCCGGCCATGGGATTAAAGTGAGTTGCATTGAATACGAGTTCCTATGGCTCTTTGGGATTAATATTTGGGTTATTTGTTCACCACTTTGCGTGTCCTGCGTCACTCGGTACAGCATATCTTTTAATAATAGTGAAATAAGGGAAGGCTGGTGTCATGCTTGGCTGAAGAGTTTGACCATCGATTACTCTCACTTGGTCAAATGAATGCCGCAGAGTCTCGTCTTGTGACTGCTCTAATGGGAAATCCTCAAGGGAATCCCCAAGAGAGGGAGGAGGAGCGGGCTGCTCCTCACTCCTCGTGTCACTCTGACATGGTGCTGATGTAGATGGCTCTGTAACAGCTTCTCCAGTCAATGCCATACCCTCAGTGTGGTCCCATGACCTACTTGTGCAGGACCCACTATGTGTTAAATGTTCCATCAGCTTTTTAAACCCTGGCCAATCAGTCCCCAAAATCAACGAGTGGGTGAGATGAGCATTAACCGCTGCCTTTATTCTATGTATTTGGCCCCGGAATAGAATATGGACCAACACTAAGGGATAATTGTGAACATCCCCATGCACACACAACATTTTCACTGCTTGTGCTGTCCCAGTGCCTCACCTTGCACCAGGCGTTGTTGAATTGGGGTCTGATTACAACCGGAATCCACCAATGTGTGATATGTATCCCCTTGAACACTTACTGGTATGCGTTACATTCTGGCCCGATCGGGAGTGGTCTCTGGCACATCAGGGATCCAGATCACCGCTTCCACCTCCCTCGTGGAGCCCTGACTCTGGAGATGCTCCGACTCTCTGCCACGCCAGCATACCAGCCCAGGCTTTCCTTCTGCACTGGTGTTATGGGCATCACTCACCTGAGGGGGGGAGGACACAGACACGGAACAGGGAGACAGGAGGACACCACGGATGCAACCAGCTGACTGGGGAGGAGCCGGCCCCCGCCTGTGTGGTGGGGAATGGGGTGAGGATGAGAGAGGGAAGAAAGAGAGAGAAGAGAAACCAGGAGAGGCACCATCGCCTGTCTGCCTGCCGTTGGAACCACCGCCAGATGATCCTCCACCAACTCGATGGCTTGTTGGAGCGATGCCAGGCAATGACACTGGACCCATTCCACCGTTCCTTCCAGAAGCCGAGAGATGAACTGTTCCAGTGCCACCAGGTCGATGATCCCATTAGTGTCGCAGTCTTCTGCCCTCAGCCACCGTCGGCAGGTGTCCCGGAGTTGTTGGCCAAATGCAAATGGCCATCCGACCTCCTCCAGTTCAGCTTCTGGAACCATTGGCAATGTTGTTCCGGGGAGTAGCTGACCTGCTGCAAGATGGTTCTCTTGAGGTTGGTGTAGATGAGCCAGCTGTCGGCAGGGAGCTGCTGTTCTGCGAGCTGTGCCTTGCCAGTCAGGAGGGGGAGGAGGCATGCTGTGGCCACCTCCACATTGGGGCCACTTGCTCAAAGAGAGCGATGAAGGCTTCAGGCTCATCATGTGGGCCCATCTTCGTGAGGGTGATGTGAGGGGAGTCCATGGTGGTGATGGTGGATGCCCCTGCTGACACAAGTAGATGCTGGAATGCCTAGTGATCTTCCTGCTGGGCCAGCATCCAGGCTTCAAAGCGTAGCTCTAGCTCCTTCTGGAGGGCAGTCAGTGCTTGATGCTGGTTCTGCTGGGCAGCAGCGAGGGCATGGACGAGCTCCATAAATGGGAAGAACTCCATGGGGTGGTTCCCTTCCGTACTCACCATCCTGGGTTTCATCACCACTGTGGTAAATCCCTGATGTGGGTGGAGTACAGAAGCACAGCAGGCAGGAACTGAAGTTCTTGCAAACTTTATTTTTTCTTTTAGCTTTTCAGCTCTATTCATGTGCTGCTCTCAGACACACATGTGCACATACACATACACATGTGTTCTGGTCAGGGAGAGGCTCTTCTCTGCTCTCCCCCTCCTTTTATGCTCCATCCCTGCAACAAACACACACACACACATTAATTGACACAAGGTGTAATCACTTAGCCACTTATCTTCCCCGACCCCGCCCTCCATTCACAAACTGCCACTTGGCCATGCCCCCGTTGCCACAGATAGCAAATGGTGAGATTGAATTCCAAGATCCCGCCCTTAAAGGTTGGAAAGTTGTTTACAGCGGTCTCAAGAGGAAAGTTCAAACTGGTGTGGCTATAGTAATGGCCCCTCATGTAGCGCTCCATGACATAGAGCATATAATTGAGGGCAGGTTACAGCTGGCAAGAGTCTCAGTATATGGCATCAAACGAACTGTGGTCAACTGTTATTGCCCTACTGAGGAGTATGCCGCCAAGACTAAGGAAGGCTTCTATAACACACTCTCAAGAGCTTTGAAATCAGCAAAAAGATCACACCTCTCTTCAAAAATACTGTAGCAGTCTGTGGTGACTTTAATGCTACTATTGGCGATGACAGCCATTATAATCGCTGGTCATGTCTGGGCCCATACAATGACAATGACACTAAACTGATCGAAATAGCTGAGAGTAACAGTCTGTTTATCCTGAATACCATGTTTGCAACAAAGACACCGTTCGATCGCTGGTCCTTCAAATCTAATCTAGGGTATTATAGATGACTAGATTACATAATAGGTGAATGGTATATTAAACAGGCTGCCAAGAACTGTAGGGTCTACCCAAGTGCTAGTATACCCTTTGACTCTGATCATCGAGTAGTAGTGCTAGATGCTATGTTCCCAACTAAGGGTAAATGCAAAACCTACAGCAGCCAATCACACCAAACCTGATGTGCGGACACTGAGAGACAGCAAAGAAGTAAGAATTGGATATAGTAAACAACTTGAGCTCTTGGCACAGCCCCCATCCCCCTCCTTGCAAGTTTATGCTATTGAAGACCTCATTGTTGACGCTATTTGTACTGCTTCAGATGAGATCATACCTTCATTACAAAGAGACCATGATGTGAAACCATGGATGAGTGAAGATTTTTTTGGCCCTTATTGAGAAGAGACTGAAGTGTAAGGATCCTGTTGAAAGGAAAGGGCTGTCGACACAAGTCAAGAACCTTTGCCTCAAACTCAAAACTGCATACTATAAAGATAAGGCTGATAAGATCAATCTGGCCATTGATCAAAGAAACACAGAAGAGGAGTTCTGATTAGCAAAGAACTATACAGCATTTTCCAAGTCAAATTGGCTGTTTATCAAAGTGGAGAAATTAGAACACTTTGCCCAACACCTGGATGAGAGGGATTTCAAGACACAGCCAGAACTATCTGATCCTGATAGTTTTCCACATATCATTCCACCCAAAGACCTCGACCTGATTGATGAGGCCTCACTTGAAGTATCAGAGCTGGAAGATTATGACAAAGCTCAAGAATGGTAAGTGTCAAGGAACTGATGGGATCTTTAGTGAACAACTAAAATACTCACACTCCAAGAAGCTTCTTTTGTATCTGCTTATATTGATGGGATTGATCTGGGAATGGGCCAAGATTCCAAGTACCTGGCTCCTCTCCTCCATAATGTAAAGGCTTACAAAAAGGGCCTGAAATCTCTCACTGAGAACTATCATGATTTGTCTATCATTGCCACAATCTCTAAGTTGCTATTCATGATAATTGTCCAGAGATTTCAGATCACTTATGAGAGTATCCTGATGCCGACACAATTCGGATTTAGAAAGAACTGTTCAACTGTTGATGCCATTTTTATTATTAAGCACATATTACAGAGAGAAAAACAACCTCTCTATCTGTGCTTTATAGACCTAAAGTCAGCCTATGATTGGATTTCTTGTGAGGCATTCTTTCGAGTCCTGGAGATCCGCCTCCACTGCTCAAAGCTTATTTCTGTCCTTAAGGCTTTGTATACAGGCAACAAAGGCCTGCATTAAGAATACTGGACGGTATTTCAGTACATTTTGTCGGATGTAGACAAGGTGCACTGGAAAGTCCCAGTCTCTTTAACATTTACATGAACTTTGTCATGTGTTGTGCTAAACATGAAATATCCCGGCTGTTTCCTGATACTGGAGCACGAATAGAGTATGTTATCCCAAATGAAGTGTGTAGGACGTTCCCTATGTGTGGGTGGAGCACAGAGGATGGCAGGACAGAGATCAGGTTTATAACTCGGCTTTATTGCCACACTTTTCAGTCTAACAATATCCAGTCTAGCACAGACACACACACAACCGGCATCTGGTTCAGGGATGAGCTCCTTCCGCTCTCACTCTCCCTCCTGATATAGGGCGTGGTCACTGGGAAGACACACAAACACAGGTTAATTGCTCTCAGGTGTAGTGATTCTGCCACTTACCTTCCCTGAATCCGCCCTCCTGTCACAGACCGGCGCTTGACCATGCCCCCGCTGCCACATACCCCCATTGCCCGACTCAGGCCGGGCGGCCGTCCGGCCTGCAGCTGACTCCCCCCCGCCCCCCCTTGACGGGAGAGGAAGTCCGCCACGACCATCTGCGCCCCCGGCCTGTGGACCACCTTGAAATTAAAGGGTTGGAGCGCCAGATACCAACGGGCGATCCGCGCATTGGCATCTTTCATGTGGTGGAGCCACTGGAGGGGTGCGTGGTCCGAACAGAGGGTGAAAGGGCGCCCCAGCAGGTAGTACTGGAGGGCGAGAACCGCCCACTTGATGGCCAAACACTCTTTCTCTATGGTGCTGTAGCGCCCCTCACGCACCGACAGCTTCCTGCTGATACAGGACAGGGCGGTCCTCCCCCTCCACCTCCTGGGACAAAACCGCCCCCAGCCCTCTGTCCGACGCATCGGTCTGCAACATAAAGGGGAGAGAAAAGTCAGGGGAGTGTAGAAGTGGCCCCCCACACAGTGCAGCCTTTACCTCTGAGAAAGCCCGCTGGTATTGCTCCGTCCACTGGACCGGATCTGGTGCCCCCTTTTTAGTGAGATCAGTCAGCGGGCTGGTGATGTCCGAATAATTAGGTATAAACCTACGATAATAGCCAGCCAGCCCCAGGAACTGTCTCACCCCCTTTTTGGTCTTGGGCCTCAGGCAGGCCGCAATTGCTGCCGTCTTATTAATTTGGGGATGCACCTGCCCGTTGCCCAAGTGGAAGCCCAGATACCGTACTTCCACCCACCCAATCACACACTTCTTTGGGTTGGCTGTGAGCCCCGCTCGCCTCAGCGACCTAAGGACGGCCCTCAGATGTTCGAGGTGCCGCTGCCAGTCATTAATATAGATGATGATGTCATCTAAATACACGGCCGCATAAGTGGCGTGAGGGCAGAGGACTCTGTCCATCAGCCGCTGAAACATAGCAGGCGCCCCAAACAGCCCAAATGGAAGGGTGACGAATTGGTGTAAACCAAACGGTGTGTAAAAGGCCGTTTTTTCTCGGGATAGTGGAGTCAAGGGGATCTACCAATATCCCTTCGTCAAATCCAGCGTCGAATAAAAGCGAGCAGTGCCGAGTCAATCGAGCAACTCATCAATACGAGGCATTGGGTACGCGTCGAATTTAGACACCGCGTTGACTTTTCTGTAGTCCACACAGAACCGGACCGACCCGTCGGCCTTGGGTACCAAGACCACCAGGCTGCTCCAGTCACTGTGGGACTCCTCGACGATGCCCATTTCAAGTATGGTCTGAAGTTCTTCCCGAACCACCTTTTTTTGTGTTCGGGTAGCCTGTAAGAGTGGCTACGCACTACCACCCCCGGGGGCGTCTCTATGTGGTGCTCTATGAGGTTAGTGCGACCGGGCAGGGGCGAGAACGCATCTGAAAACTCGGTCTGCAACTGGGCGACCTCCGTGAGTTGGGTCGGGGAGAGGTGGTCTCCACAGGGGACCGGAGAGGTACGTGATGCCAATGTCCCTTTTGAACCTCCGGCCCCAGCTCCGCCTTCTCCGGAACCACTGACACCAATGCCACGGGGACCTCCTCGTTCCAGAGTTTAAGCAGATTGAGGTGGTAAATCTGTAGCGCCCCACCCCTGTCCGTTCGCCTCACCTCATTCGACGTCCCCGACTTGCCGTGTGACCTCAAAGGGTCCTTGCCACTTGGCAATCAATCTGGAGCTCGACGTGGGCAACAGTACGAGTACCTTATCTCTCAGTGTGAACGCCCTAAGGCATGTACCCTTGTTGTACAGGCGGGCTTGCCGTTCCTGGGCCTGCCACAAATTCTCCTGAGTTAGGTGGGTGAGTGTGTGGAGTTTTGCGTGCAGGTCCATAATGTACTGAATTTCATTCTTACTTTGTGAAGGTTCCTCCTCCCAATTTTCCCGCAGCACGTCCAGGATGCCGCGTGGCTTACGCCCATATAATAATTCGAACGGGGAGAACCCCATGGAGGCTTGGGGGACCTCTCGCACTGAGAACAGCAAGGGTTCGAGCTACTTATCCCAGTTACGTGCGTCCTCACTTATGAATTTCTTAATAATATTTTTGAGGGTGCGGTTGAACCGTTCCACTAAACCGTCCATTTGTGGGTGATACACGCTGGTGCGGATCGGCTTAGTCCCCAATAACCCATACAGTTCGCGCAGTGTTCGTGACATAAACGTAGTGCCTTGATCAGTCAGAATCTCTTTCGGGATTCCAACTCGGGAGATGACGCGGAAGAGTGCCTCTGCAATACTGCGTGCTGAGATATTGCGCAGAGGCACTGCTTCCGGGTATCGCATTGCATAGTCTACCAGAACTAATATAAAGCGGTACCCTCGTGCTGACCGATCTAATGGCCCGACGAGATCCATCCCAATTCTCTCAAACGGGGTCTCGATTAACGGTAGAGGGCGCAAAGGCGCTTTTGGAATGGCCGCTGGCTTTACTAACTGGCATTCGCGGCATGCCGTACACCACCTACGGACATCGCCGCGAATCCCCGGCCAATAGAATCGGGCCATTATTCGGGCTAGTGTTTTATCCTGCCCCAAGTGTCCAGCCATGGGATTAAAGTGAGCCTCCTGGAATACCAATTCCCGGTGGATCTTCGGAATTAAAAGCTGCGTGACTCGCTCTTTAGTTTGAGTGTCCTGCGTCACTCGGTATAATCTATCCTTCATAATCGCGAAGTAGGGGAAGGACGGGGTAGCATTCGGCGGGAGCGTTTGACCATCGATTACTCTCACTTGGTCAAACACATGCCGCAGAGTCTCGTCTCGCGACTGCTCTAATGGGAAATACGCAAGGGATTCCCCAATAGAGAGAGGAGGAGCCGGCGGCTCCTCACTCTGACGCGGAGATGACGTAGACGGCTCTGTGACAGCTGCTCCTGCCAAAGCGACACCGGGACCTCCGCCTGCCAAATGGCAGGACCCACTCTCTACTAGGAGCATCATTAAACCCTGAAATCCCGGCCAATCAGTCCCCAAAATTAAAGAGTGGGTAAGGCGAGGATTAACCGCCGCCTTCACTATAAATTTTTCCCCTCTGAAAATAATGTGGACCGACACCAAAGGGTAGCGGTGAACATCCCCGTGCACACACAACACCTTTACCCCTTGTGCTCCCCCCAATGCCTCGTTTTGAACCAGGCTTTGGCGAATTGAGGTCTGATTACAACCAGAATCCACCAACGCCTGATATGTAGCCCCTTGGATACTCACTGGTATGCAATACGCTCCAGCCCGATCGAGGGCGGCCTCTGGCGTGTCGGGGATCCAAACCACCGCGCCCACTTCCATTGCTGTGCACTGCTGTTGAAGGTGGCCCGGCTCCCCGCAGCGCCAGCAAACCGGCCTGGGCTTTCCCTCTGCACCGGTGATCTGGGGCTCACTCACCTGAGGTGGGGGAGAGAGAGATACAGAAGGGAGAAACGGGAGGGCACCGCGGGTGCAGCAGGCCAGCTGGGGTGGTGGGGGAATGGGGCGAGGACGGGACACAGGAGGAGGGGGGAGAGAGAGAGAGAAGAGGAGAGAAGAGAAGATGCCATCTGCTGTCCTGCCGCTGGGACAGCCGCCAGATGATCCTCCGCCAGCTCGACTGCCTGATCCAGCGACGCCAGGCGGTGGCACTGGACCCACTCCGCGGTTCCTGCTGGTAAGCGGGCGATGAACTGTTCCAGTACCACCTGGTCGACGATTCCCTCGGCGCCACGATCGTTGGCCCTCAACCACCGCCAGCAGGCGTCCCGGAGCTGCTGGCCGAACGCGAACATCCGGCCGACTTCCTCCAATCGCAGTGCGCGGAAGCACTGGCGCTGTTGTTCCGGTGTGCGCCCCACGCGCTGGAGGACGGCCCGGCGGAGGTCCGCATAGGCCAGCCGGCGGTCGGCAGGGAGCTGTAGCGCGGCCAGCTGCGCCTCTCCCGTTAGCAGGGGAAGGAGGCGCGCCGCGCGCTGCTCCATCGGCCACCCCGAGGCTTCGGCGACCTGTTCAAACAACGTGAGGAACGCCTTGGGGTCATCTTGCGGGCCCATCTTGGTGACAGTGAGGGGAGACGGGCCTGCGGCCAGAGCACTGGTGGACCCCGCCGACGCAAGGAGATGCCGGAACGCCTCGCGATCTTCCTGCTGGGCCAGCACCAGGGCTTCGAAGCGCCGCTCTTGTTCCTTTCGGAGTGTGACGAGCGCCTGGTGCTGGCTTTGCTGAGCCGTGGCGAGGGTGTGGACCAGGTCGGCGAACGTGGATGATTCCATGGGGCTGCTGGGTTGGTGCTCCACTTCCCGGGTTTCGGCACCACTGTAGGACGTTCCCTATGTGTGGGTGGAGCACAGAGGATGGCAGGACAGAGATCAGGTTTATAACTCTGCTTTATTGCCACATTTTTCAGTCTAACAATATCCAGTCTAGCACAGACACACACACAACCGGCGTCTAGTTCAGGGATGAGCTCCTTCCGCTCTCGCTCTCCCTCCTGATATAGGGCGCGGTCACTGGGAAGACACACAAACACAGGTTAATTACTCTCAGGTGTAGTGATTCTGCCACTTACCTTCCCTGACTCCACCCTCCTGTCACAGACCGGCGCTTGACCACGCCCCCGCTGCCACAAAGCGTCATCTCATAACCTCTGCACTGTGTTGCATGGTGTAATAAGGGTGTCAGAGTTGATGTACGCAGATGACATTGTGATATTCTCAGAAAATCTGGATGAGCTGAGAAAGATCCTCAAAATATGACAACACATTCACAAGGTTTGGCCTACAAATGTCCTATAAGAAAACCGAAACTATGGCTTTTAATGTAGAAGAAACTGTTAAGGAGAAGGGAAGCTTGCCTTTGATTAATGGCATGGCAATAAAGAATGTGAGAAAGTTCAAATACCTGGGCCACCTGATCTCCAACAATAAGTCATCTGACTTCCTACACCTCAGAATCTCATCAGCATTCGAGAAATGTACTGAGTTGAAGCACGTCCTCACTGATTATGAGATTTATCTTAACACTCGAATGAAAATCCTGACAGCCTGTGTCTGTCCATGCTTACTTTATAGTGTGCAGGCATGGTATCTTACCAAGGTGGAACTGAACAAGATTGAGGTGGTTTGGAACAATTTTCTAAGTAAAATGGTTGCAGGTGGATTTGCCCATAAGAATGTACCACCACCATCTAGAAAACACAAGGTGGGAAATGAGCCAAAAACTTCAGTAGAGGGAGAACTTGATTGGGCATCTAAGATACTTAATGCTTGGTTGCATGAAATTACCCAATCACAGTCAATTTCAGACTTTTGCCAAGTACAACATTTGAAATATATAGCCCATGTATACAGAATGAGTAATGATGCCATCCAAAAGAATTTGACAAGATTTGCCAATGGCATAAATACAAGGAGGTGTTTAAACTAGAGAAATGTCAGGTCCTCAGAACCATGATGGAGAGACAGGACTTCCATCGGCTGATGGACTACAATTTTCAATCTCCAAGGCAATCACTCCCCAAGGCCAATCACGCGCCACATGGGAAAAAATGATGATAATGCTGATTCATCCTGCATCATCTCTGGCGGGAGCTGGTTTCTTTTTTCTGCTCAAGAAGTAGTCATCTCCCAGGCCTTGCATTGACTACTGAAGCTTAAATGACATCGACATCAAGAACGGCTACCCACTACCTCTCATGTCCACAGCTTTCGAGCTGCTGCAAGGGGTGCAATTCTTCTCCAAGCAGAATCTCCACAGTGGCTATCATCAGATGTACATTAGGGAGGGGGATAGGTGGAAGACAGTCTTCAATATGCCCACTGGGCATTATGAATACTTGGTCTTATCTTTTGGGCTCACTAATGCACCAGCTGTCTTCCAAGCACTGGTTAACAACTTCTTGCGAGATTTCATCAGCCAGTTCATCTTCATATACCTCGATGACCCCTTGATCTTTTCTCCCACACTTGAGATCCACCGGTCACATGTCAGGCAGATTCTGCAGTGGCTATTAGAGAACCAACTTTTCGCTAAGGCTGAGAAATCTGAGTTCCATACGCACACAATCTCATTTCTGGGTTTCATTATCTCCCCAGGTAAGGTCAAAGCAGTCTCAGACTGGCCCAACCCTTCCTCGCACAGGGAGCTGCAATGCTTCTTGGGGTTTGCTAACTTTCATCAAAGGTTTATCCGAAATTATAGCTCCATTGCTGCCCCTCTTACTGAGCTCACCTTCTCCAAATGCCCCTTTGTCTGGAACAACTGTGCTAAGAATGCATTCACATATCTCAAGACCAGGTTTTCCACTGCACCCATCCTTACTATCCTGGATGCTGTAGCTCAGGCCATGCTTGAGGTGGATGCCTCAGACATGGGGGCAAGAGCAGTCCTGTCCCACAGATTGTCCAAGGATGGCAAGTTGCACTGCTGTATGTTTTTCTCACACCATTTGACTCTAGCTGAGTGCAACTATAGCATAGGTGATCGGGAACTGTTGGCCATCAAGTTGGCACTGGAGGAGTAGAGATATTGGCTAGAGGAGACTGAGATTCCTTTCATCATACGGACTGACCATAAGAACCTTGAATACATCAAATCGGCTAAGCGACTTAACTTGTGCCCAGCCAGGTGGTCCTTATTCTTTTCATGCTTTGATTTTATGCTTTCTTTCAGACCGGGCTCCAAGAATGCCATGCCAGATGCCCCCTCCAGGCAGTTCTCATCTGACTCCCTGCAAGATGCCACAAAACCTATCCTTCCTGCCTACTGCCTAGTGGCCACCACCTGGTTTGATATCGAGAAGGTTGTCCAGGAGGCTCTGGCCAGTGATCGAGGTCCAGGTAACAGACTACCTAATGTTCTGTTTGTGCCCTTTTGTGTATGTTCCCAGGTGCTTCACTGGGGGCACAGTTCACTTCTCGCTTGTCACCCTGGGGTGGCCCAAACCCTCTTCGTTATCAGGCAACATTTCTTGTGGCCAATGACATGGCAGGACATCAAGACCTTTGTAGCATCCTGCGACATGTGTTCCAGAAGCAAGACTGGTAACCAGCCCATGGGCGGACTATTAATAAGCTTTCTAGATAATTTGTGTGGAATAACAGATGCTGTTCATTTTCTGCAGCTCGATTTCTTTGTGCAGCTGTACCTGTATGTCATCATCCCTGGTCCCACATTGCTGTGGATTGTCACCGGCCTCCCCAGTTTCCACGGGTAACATCTGTTTCTCTAAAGTGGCTCATTTTGTCACCAGCCTCCCCAAGCTGCCATCTGCTAAAGAGACTGCTGAACTCTTTATTAACCATGTTTTCAGGATTCACGGCCTGCTACTGGACACAGAATAGAATAGAATAGAATAGAATAGAATAGAATAGAATAGAATAGAATAGAATAGAATGCCTTTATTGTCACTATACCCATGTACAATGAGATTAAAAGCAACTCCAATAACAGTGCAAACAGTATGTAGAAAAGAAAAAGAAAAAAAAAAGAAAAAAATAAATAAATAAAGGTGAGGGTGTAAGGTGCACAGTCCTGAGGCACATGTGTTGTGTTTCACATTATGGAGTGAGGTATTGCACGTTATAAAGTCTTGCACAGAGAGATTCATATAAAGTATTGCACATTATGAAGTATTGCACAGGGGGGTTAGACTATAAAGTCAGAGCATATTCAAGTTCAGGGTGGTTATGGCTTTTGGAAAGAAGCTGTTTTTGAATCTATTTGTTTTTGTCCTGATGCACCTGTAGCGCCTCCCTGAGGGCAACAGGTCAAACAGATCAAAGCCAGGGTAGGAGCTGTCCTTGATAATGTTCTTAGCTCTGCTAAGGCAGCGGGAGGTGTAAATGTCCATCAGGGAGGGGACAGGGCAGCCGATGATGATCTATGCTTCCTTTACTACTCTCTGGAGCCTCTCCCTGTCTGCAGCAGTGCAGCTGCCGTACCATACTGTGATACAGTACATCAGCACATTGTGTCTGACAGAGGTCTACAGTTTTCTGCTCAATTTTGGAAGGAATTCTGTAAACTCACTGGAGCCACCCCTAGTCTTTCCTCAGGTTACTACCCTCAGACTAACGGTCATTAATGGAGGTGATGCCTAGACTGTCAAGAAGCTGGTGAGGTTGGGGGTTGTAGTACCTGGTTGATTGGAAGGGGTATGGCCCAAAGGAGAGGTGTTGCATGCTTCATTCTGGATCCTTCACTCATCAGGGACTTCAACCACAAGAACCCAGAGGCCCTGTCTGGGATGCCCGAAGGCGTGCATAGGAGGGGTGGTCCTGTCATGAACTAGCCAGGAATATCTAGGTCCTGATCCGGTCTTTTATTCCACTCCCTGGTTTTCCCTGAGCCTTTCCCGTGCTGTGGCCAGCACACCTGTCTCTCATCAGCTCATCCACAGCTCTATATTATATTGCTTGAAGATTCACTTGGCATGGGATTGTCTTCACCTCAGGATATGTTATTTTGCATTTTTCCCCTATTTGGAATTCTGTTATTTCATTACTTTGCTGTGCATTGTGGGATTACTCTGCTCTTTCTGTTGGATTACTTTTGCCTCTTGTTTTTTGGGACTACGAGTGTATTTCTCCCACTGCGGAAATGCTATGGACTTTTGTTTTTGTGCTGTGAGCTCTTTTCTTGCTGCGGTCTTACCTTCTGGACTTGGTGACATTTTTTTCTTCTTCTGCGCTCGTCTTACACGTCTACTTTTCCTGTTTGATACTAGCCCCCATTTCCCCGAATTCTCTGTTCTGGAATTTCTTCTGGCAGCTGTTCACCCTCCTCCAATGCATCAGCTCAAGATTAAAGACCTGTCTTCTTCACTCTTGTGCACGTGAGTCTTCTTTTTGGGTCTTGTGACAATCTCTGGCTCTGGGGGGGGATCTGAACTACTGGTATAAGCAGAATAAAACACTTGTGTTGAAGGACTGTAATGGACATTTTTTTTCATATTTTCTGGAGCAGGACTAGTATTGTGAGTTGCTTATAGTCCACTTTATTACACTCATACCCATGTGACCCCAACATAGTCTTTTAAAGATAACTTGTTTTTAAGCCACCCCTTTGCCTCTGCCCCAGGTAGCCCTTCCTCACTCCGTCCTCTTTCTGCATGGCTCCCCAGGGATGCTGGGTAATTTTGGAAAGGATAAACAGGAGGACATTGACAGCTTTTGAGGATAAACATGCATGACACTTGTTCAATTTCCCGCGTTGGCTCACCTCAACTCTTTTGGAAGCTCTGATTCCATAGCAGCACTAATTAGTCAGCCAGGGCTAAGCAAGGCATGGATTCCCTCCATAGTGAACACACACACACACACACACACACACACACACACATATATATTCTACTCTGAACAATAAGCAATAAACAATCATATTAAACAATATTAGACTATTGCAACCCCGATTCCAAAAAAGTTGGGACAAAGCACAAATTGTAAATAAAAACGGAATGCAATGATGTGGAAGTTTCAGAATTCCATATTTTATTCAAATAGAACATAGATGACATATCAAATGTTTAAACTGAGAAAATGCATCATGTAAAAAGAAAAATTAGGTGATTTTAAATTTCATGACAACAACACATCTCAAAAAAGTTGGGACAAGGCCATGTTTACCACTGTGAGACATCCCCTTTTCTCTTTACAACAGTCTGTAAATGTCTGGGGACTGAGGAGACAAGTTGCTCAAGTTTAGGGATAGGAATGTTAACCCATTCTTGTCTAATGTAGGATTCTAGTTGCTCAACTGTCTTAGGTCTTTTTTGTTGTATCTTCCATTTTATGATGCACCAAATGTTTTCTATGGGTGAAAGATCTGGGCTGGCCAGTTCAGTACCCGGACCCTTCTTCTACGCAGCCATGATGCTGTAATTGATGCAGAATGTGGTTTGGCATTGTCATGTTGGAAAATGCAAGGTCTTCCCTGAAAGAGACATTGTCTGGATGGGAGCATATGTTGCTCTAGAACCTGGATATACCTTTCAGCATTGATGGTGTCTTTCCAGATGTGTAAGCTGCCCATGCCACATGCACTAATGCAACCCCATACCATCAGAGATGCAGGCTTCTGAACTGAGCGCTGATAACTCGGGTCGTCCATCTCCTCTTTAGTCCGAATGACACGGCATCCCTGATTTCCATAAAGAACTTCAAATTTTGATTCGTCTGACCACAGAACAGTTTTCCACTTTGCCACAGTCCATTTTAAATGAGCCTTGGCCCAGAGAAGATGTCTGCACTTCTGGATCGTGTTTAGATACGGCTTCGTCTTTGAACTATAGAGTTTTAGCTGGCAACGGCGGATGGCACGGTGAATTGTGTTCACAGATAATGTTCTCTGGAAATATTCCTGAGCCCATTTTGTGATTTCCAATACAGAAGCATGCCTGTATGTGATGCAGTGCCGTCTAAGGGCCCGACGATCACGGGCACCCAGTATGGTTTTCCGGCCTTGACCCTTATGCACAGAGATTCTTCTAGATTCTCTGAATCTTTTGATGATATTATGGACTGTAGATGATGATATGTTCAAACTCTTTGCAATTTTACACTGTCGAACTCCTTTCTGATATTGCTCCACTATTTGTCAGCGCAGAATTAGGGGGATTAGTGATCCTCTTCCCATCTTTACTTCTGAGAGCTGCTGCTACTCCAAGATGCTCTTTTTATACCCAGTCATGTTAATGACCTATTGCCAACTGACCTAATGAGTTGCAATTTGGTCCTCCAGCTGTTCCTTTTTTGTACCTTTAACTTTTCCAGCCTCTTATTGCCCCGTCCCAACTTTTTTGAGATGTGTTGCTGTCATGAAATTTCAAAATGTCTCACTTTCGTCATTTGATATGTTGTCTATGTTCTATTGTGAATACAATATCAGTTTTTGAGATTTGTAAATTATTGCATTCCGTTTTTACTTACAATTTGTACTTTGTCCCAACTTTTTTGGAATCGGGGTTGTAAAAGGAAATGCTCCACAAAAATAAGTAATTATGTTTGTGGAGCATTTCCATTTAATAGTGTAATATTGTTTATTTTATCCTGAGTACAAGATAATCTCTTGACCCTTTTTAGTTTCACAAATAAAAATACATTTAAAAAAAAAGGTAAAATCATAAGTGCTAAAATTGAATACAATTATTAGAGTAGAATATAATGAAAGGAGGGATGGCATCTGGATGTGTTTCAATTAAATAAACTGAAAGAGAAGAAAACAGTCTTGGAACATGAAAGAATGAAGAGGAAACCTGAAAGCGAGGTATGCCAATAAAGCAGTGTAAACTCAAACTGGAGTGCTAGTTTGACCATCAGGAAATTGTGTGAATTTTTCTTCTTTCTCTTGCTTTTTTTGTAGCTGAATGAAAGAACAGTGTCAGTTTGACCTGCGCACAGGTCCTCTCTCTCAGAACACTGTATGTGACTAAAGTGTATTAAATGCTACGGAGGAAAGAAAAATCTTGACCGTCTGTCTTTCCAGCATTCATGCTGTTTGTATCATGTCACTGTATTTGTCTGCCTTCATCTTATTTGTTTTTCTGTCAATGAAAGAGAGAATTGTATGAATGTGATCTGCTGGCAGGAGGATTGACGTAACTATTTGGATTGTTTTACTGAAATTCAGCACTTACATAGGGACAGACAGCCTCGGTTAACATCAAAATCACCTGCAGAGAACTGTAATAAGAGGTGGAGGCTGGGAGGAGAGGATGATTTAAAGAGGAATGACAATGATTTTGAGACTTGAAATGTGTTCCCATGCAAGAGAAGCTGTAAACTATAAACAGCCCAATTTTTGATCAAAACACATCAGACACCTGATTACCCTGCAATTTCCCTCACAATTACTCAGCCAACACACATACACAGTCTTGAACTCACTGGCTATGCACAGTCCTCCATTCTGCCCAATAGTTTTCATATTTCCTCACAAGCAAACAGCTAGCATGCAAGCCAACTACAGTGGTGCTTGAAAGTTTGTGAACCCTTTAGAATTTTCTAGATTTCTGCATAAATATGACCTAAAACATCATCAGATTTTCACACAAGTCCTAAAAGTAGATAAAGAGAACCCACTTAAACAAATGACACAAAAATATTATATTTGGTCATTTATTTGTTGAGGAAAATGATCCAATATTACATATCTGTGAGTGGCAAAAGTATGTGAACCTCTTGGATTAGCAGTTAATTTGAAGGTAAAATTAGAGTCAGGTGTTTTCAATCAATGGGATGACAATCAGGTGTGAGTGGGCACCCGGTTTTATTTAAAGAACAGGGATCTATCAAAGCCTGATCTTCACAACACGTTTGTGGAAGTGTATCATGGTACAAACAAAGGAGGTTTCTGAGGACCTCAGAAAAAGCATTGTTGATGCTCATCAGGCTGGAAAAGGTTACAAAACCATCTCTAAAGAGTTTGGATTCCACCAATCCACAGTCAGACAGATTATGTACAAATGGAGGAAATTCAAGACCATTGTTACCCTCCCCAGGAGTGGTCGACCAACAAAGGCGTGTAATAGTTGGCGAGTTCACAAAAGACCCAGGGTAACCTCTAAGCAACTGAAGGCCTCTCTCACATTGGCTAATGTTAATGTTCTTGAGTCCACCATCAGGAGAACACTGAACAACAATGGTGTGCATGGCAGGGTTGCAAGGAGAAAGCCACTGCTCTCCAAAAAGAACATTGCTGCTCATCTGCAGTTTGCTAAAGATCACGTGGACAAGCCAGAAGGCTATTGGAAAAACGTTTTGTGGACGGATGAGACCAAAATAGACCTTTTTGGTCTAAATGAGAAGCGTTATGTTTGGAGAAAGGAAAGCACTGCATTCCAGCATAAGAACCTTATCCCATCTGTGAAACATGGTGGTGGTAATTTCATGGTTTGGGCCTGTTTTGCTGCATCTGGGCCAGGACAGATTGCCATCATTAATGGAACAATGAATTCTGAATTATACCAGTGAATTCTAAAGGAAAATGTCAGGACATCTGTCTATGAACTGAATCTCAAGAGAAGGTGGGTCATGCAGCAAGACAATGACCCTAAGGACACAAGTTGTTCTATCAAAGAATGGTTAAAGAAGAATAAAGTTAATGTTTTGGAATGGCCAAGTCAAAGTCCTGATCTTAATCCAATCGAAGTGTTGTGGAAGGACCTGAAGTGAGCAGTTCATGTGAGAGAAACCCACCAACATCCCAGAGTTGAAGCTGTTCTGTTCAGAGGAATAGGCTAAAATTCCTCCAAGCCGGTGTGCAGGACTGATCAACAGTTATCGGAAATGTTTGGTTGCAGTTATTGCTGCAGAAGGGCGTCACACTAGATACTGAAAGCAAAGGTTCACATCCTTTTGCCACTCACAGTTATGTAATATTGGATAATTTTCCTCAATAAATAAATGACCAAATATAATTGTGGCAGTGGGGGCATAGTCAAGCGTCGGTCTGTGAATGGAGGGTGGAGTCAGGGAAGGTAAGTGGCAGAATCACTGCACCTGATTGGAATTAACCTGTGTTTGTGTGTCTTCCCCAGTGACCGCACCCTATAAGAGGAGAGGGAGAGCAGAGGAAGGGAGCTCTCCCCAACCTGGACACGTGTGTGTGTGTGTGGACAAGTGAAATATAAGACGCTGAAAAGCGAAATAAAAGAGTTAGTGAGAACTTAGTTCTGGCCTGCCGTGCTTCTGTGCTCCACCCACCTTAAACAGTTTCTACCGTACAGTGGTGCTGAAACCTGAGACAAAGTACAGAAGAGAACAGTCTCATGGAGTCCTCCCCCTTCAAGGACCTGGTCTATGCCCTCGCCATGGCCCAACAGAGCCAGCACCAGGTGCTGGTCGCCCTCTGGAAGTAGCAGGAACAACGGTTCAAAGCCTTGGTGCTGGCACAGCAGGAAGCTCGCCAGACGTTCCGGCACCTGCTCGAGTCGGCAGGGTCCACCATCACCACTGCTGCAGACTGTCCCCACCTCACCCTAACGAAGATGGGTCTGCATGACGACCCCGAAGCCTTCCTCGCTCTTTTTGAGCAGGCAGCAGAGGCGTGGGTTTGGCTGGTGGAACAGCGCAGGGCGCGCCTCCTCCCCCTGCTAATGGGCGAGGGGCAGCTGGTCGCGCTACAGCTCCCCTCTGACAGCCAGCTGGTCTACACCGACCTCCGCAGGGCAGTCCTCCAACACATGGGGCGCACCCCGGAGCAGCAAGGCAGCGCTTCTGCATGCTGCGCCTGGAGGAGGTCAGCCATCCATTTGCGTTTGGCCAGCAACTCTTGGACGCCTGCCGGCGGTGGCTGAGGGCCGACAACCATGACGCCGAGGGACTCATCGATCTGGTGGCGCTGAAACAATTCATCGTCCGACTTCCGGAAGGAACAGTGGAGTGTGCCATCGCCTGGCGTCGCTGGATCAGGCCATCGAGCTGGCGGAGGATCATATGGTGGCTGTTCCGATGGCAGGACAGCATGCCTCCTCTTCTCCCCCCTCTTCTCTCTCTTCCCTTCTGTTCCTCATCCTCACCCCATTCCCCCACCGTGGAGGCGGGGGCCGGCTCCACCCCAGCCGGCCCGCCGCACCCGCGGTGCCCTACCATTTCCTACTTCCGTGTCTGTGTCTCCCCCCCCCCTCAGGTGAGTGAGCTCCAGAACACTGGTGCAGAGGGAGAGCCTGGGCCGGTATTCTGGTGCTGCGGGGAGCCAGGGCACCTCCAGCATCAGTGCTCAGTGATGGAGGTGGGCACGGTGGCCCAGATCCCTGATGCCCCAGCAACCGCCCTCAATTGGGCCGGAGCATATTGCATACCGGTGAGTATCCAAGGGGATATGTATCAGGCTTTGGTGGACTCCAGCTGTAATCAGACCTCAATCCACCAAAGCGTGGTGCAATATGAGGCATTTGGGAGAGTACAATTGGTGAAGGTGTTGTGTGTGCAGGGGGATGTTCACAACTACCCTTTAGTGTTGGTCCACATTCTATTTCAAGAGGAGAAATTTAGAGTAAAGGCGGCGATTAATCCTCACCTTACCCACTCGATAATTTTGGAGACTGATTGGCCGGGATTTAGGGAGTTATTGGCACATTTAGTGAAGAGTGGGGCCCGCCATAATTTAGCGGGGGGAGGTCCCGGTGTGGCATTGGCAGGAGCAGCTGTCACAAAGCCATATACATCATCACCACGTCAGAGTGAGGAGCAGCAGGCTCCTCCTCCCTCTCTCAGGGAATCCCTCGCAGATTTCCCATTGGAGCAGTCACGAAATGAGACTCTGCAGCATGTGTTTGACCAAGTGAGAGTAATCGATGGTCAAACGCTTCAGCCAAATGCCACCCCGTCCTTCCCCTATTTTTCCATTATTAAGGAAAGGTTATACCGAGTGACGCAGGACACTCAGACTAAGGAACTGATAACACAGCTTTTAATCCCAAAGAGCCTCCGGGAAATTATATTCCAGGTGGCTCACTTTAATCCCATGGCCAGACAATTGGGGCAGGATAAGACACTCGCCCGAATAATGGCCCAGTTCTTTTGGCCAGGGATTCGCGATGATGTCCGTAGGTGGTGTGCGGCGTGCCGCAAATGCCAGCTAGTAAATCCCGCAGCCATTTCAAAAGTGCCTTTGTGCCCTCTGCCATTAATTGAGACCCCGTTCAAAAGAATTGGGATGGATCTCGTCGGGCCATTAGATCGGTCAACACAAGGATATCGCTTTATTTTAGTTCTGATGGACTATGCAATGCGATATGCAGAAGCAGTGCCTCTTCGCAATATCTCAGCCCATAGTATTGCAGAAGCACTCTTCCGCGTCATCTCCTGAGTCGGAATAATGGCCCAGTTCTTTTGGCCAGGGATTCGCGATGATGTCCGTAGGTGGTGTGCGGCGTGCCGCAAATGCCAGCTAGTAAATCCCGCAGCCATTACAAAAGTGCCTTTGTGCCCTCTGCCATTAATTGAGACCCCGTTCAAAAGAATTGGGATGGATCTCGTCGGGCCATTAGATCGGTCAACATGAGGATATCGCTTTATTTTAGTTCTGATGGACTATGCAATGCGATATGCAGAAGCAGTGCCTCTTCGCAATATCTCAGCCCATAGTATTGCAGAAGCACTCTTCCGCGTCATCTCCTGAGTCGGAATCCCAAAAGAGATTCTGACTGATCAAGGCACTACTTTTATGTTACGCATACTGCACAAACTGTATGGGTTACTGGGAATTAAGCCTATCCGCACCAGTGTTTATCACCCACAAATGGATGGCATAGTCAAACCGTTCAACTGCACCCTCAAGAACATAATTCGGAAATTTGTAAGCGAAGATGCACGCAACTGGGATAAATGGCTCGAGCCCCTATTATTCGCAGTGCAAGAGATCCTGCAAGCCTCCATGGGGTTCTCCCCATTCAAATTATTATATGGGCATAAGCCACATGGCATTCTAGATGTGCTGCATGAAAATTGGGAAGAGGGACCTTCAACAAGTAAAAATGAAATTCAATACGTTATTGACCTGCGTGCCAAACTCCACACCCTCACGCACCTAACCCAGGAAAATTTGCGGCAGGCCCAAGAACATCAAGTCCATCTGTACGACAGAGGCACGCGCCTTAGGGAATTCACACCAGGAGATAAAGTGCTCGTGTTGTTGCCCACGTCGAGCTCCAAATTGATCGCCAGGTGGCAAGGACCCTTTGAGGTCACATGGCGAGTCAGGGACATCAACTATGAGGTGAGGCGAATGGACAGGGGTGGGGCATTACAGATTTACCACCTCAATCTGTTAAAACTTTGGAATGAGAAGGTCACCGTGACATTGGTGTCAGTGGTTCCAGAGAAGGCGGAGCCAGGGCCGGAGGTTCAAAAAGGAAAATTGACATCGCCCACCGCTCCAGTCCCCTGTGGAGACCACTTCTCCCCGACCCAACTCACGGAGGTCGCCCAGTTGCAGACAGAATTTTCTGACGTGTTCTCGCCCCTGCCTGGCTCCACCCACCTCATAGAACACCACATTGAGACACCCCCGGGGGTGGTAGTGTGCAGCCGCCCTTACAGACTGCCTGAACACAAAAAAAAGGTGGTTTGGGAAGAACTCAAGGCCATGCTTGAAATGGGCATCGTCTAGGAGTTCCACAGTGACTGGAGCATCAGTAAACGTAGTGCCTTGGTTCCCAAGGCCGATGGGTCGGTCCAGTTCTGTGTGGACTATAGAAAAGTCAACACAGTGTCTAAATTCGATGCATACCCAATGCCTTGTATTGACGAGTTGCTCGATCAACTAGGCTTGGCTTATTTTTATTGGACACTGGATTTGACAAAGGGATATTGGCAGATCCCCTTGACTCCGTTATCCCAAGAGAAAACAGCCTTTTCCACACCATTTGGCTTACACCAGTTCGTCACACTTCCTTTTGGGCTGTTTGGGGCACCCACGACGTTCCAGCGGCTTAGAGATAGGGTCCTCCGCCCCCACGCCACCTACACGGCCGCATACTTGGATGACATCGTTATTTATAGTAATGACTGGCCGCGGCACTTAGAACACCTAAGGGCCATCCTTAGGTCACTGAGGTGAGCGGGTCTCACAGCCAACCTGAAGAAGTGTGTGATTGGGCAGGTGGAAGTATGGTATCTGGGCTTCTACTTGGGCAATGGGCAGGTGCGTCCCCAAATCAATAAGACAGCAGCAATTGCGGCCTGCCCAAGGCCCAAGACCAAAAAGTGGGTGAGACAGTTCCTGGGGCTGGCTGGCTACTATCTTAGGTTTATACCTAATTATTCAGACGGCACCAGGTCCGGTCCAGTGGACGGAGGAATGCCAGCGGGCTTTTTCTGAGGTAAAGGCTGCACTGTGTGGGGGGCCACTGTATAAACTCCCCTGACTTTTCTCTCCCCTTTGTTTTGCAGACAGACCCATCGGACAAAGGGCTGTTCTATCCCAAGAGGTGGAGGGGGAGGACCGTCCAGTGCTGTACATCAGCCGGAAGCTGTCGGTGCATGAGGGCAGGTACAGCACAATAGAAAAGGAATGCCTCACCATTAAGTGGGCGGTCCTCGCCCTCCGCTATTACCTGCTGGGGCACCCTTTCACCCTCTGTTCGGATCACGCGCCCCTGCAGTGGCTCCACCGCATTAAGGGTGCCAATGTGTGGATCACCTGTTGGTATCTGGCACTCCAGCCATTTAAGTTCAAGGTGGTCCACAGGCCGGGGGCGTAGATGGTAGTGGCAGATTTCCTTTCCCACCAAGGGGGGAGGGGGAGTCAGCTCCAGGCCAGACAGCTCCCTGGCCTGAGTCGGGCGGTGGGGGTATGTGGCAATGGGGGCATGGTCAAGTGTCAGTCTGTGAATGGAGGGCAGAGTCAGGGAAGGTAAGTGGCAGAATCACTGCACTTGATGGGAATTAACTTGTGTTTGTGTGTCTTCCCCAGTGACCGCACCCTATAAGAGGAGAGGGAGAGCAGAGGAAGGGAGCTCTCCCCAACCTGGACACTTGTGTGCGTGTGTGTGTGTGGGCGAGTGAAATATAAGATGCTGAAAAGCGAAATAAAAGAGTTAGTGAGAACTCAGTTCTGGCCTGCCGTGTTTCTGTGCTCCACCCACCTTAAACAATTTCTACAATAATATTTTTGTCTCATTTGTTTAACTGGGTTCTCTTTATCTACTTTTAGAACTTGTGTGAAAATCTGATGATGATTTAGGTCATATTTATGCAGAAATATAGAAATTTCTAAAGGGTTCACAAACTTTCAAGCACCATTGTAGAGTACAGTGAAACCTACAGTAAAAGCAATAGATGCACTTCCCCTAGCCTCAGTGACCAGTGTCATGACAGCGAAGCTTAAAAATGTGCCCACGATATTGGTCTAGAATAGTGATGTCAAACAAAGACTCTGTCCAGGCAACATGAGCATTTTTGTGTGCCATTAAAGGGGCATGAACTAAAGCGTTGAATTTTTAAACTTTTAGAAAAAGGAAGGCCTCACAGTTCTATGTACTGAGAGATGACTTGTGGGGTCGCCCAGGGAGAGATTGATAAGAGCCAAAAATGATGCTTTGAACTGAGTATTTTTTGGCCAAGGACATATTGATATCTCTGCTTTAAGAAGACAAAAATGTGGGATTCCCCAAGACTACTTGGAAATATTTTAATTTAGATTACTTTCTAACTTTTTCCTTTGTATCTGCCTGCACTGACCATGTTGGATAATGCCAGTCAATGAAGCTCAAGAGCTTCATTTTAATGTTCACACTTAATGTTCATATCAAATTTCAGAATGGAGAAAAATCTCTGTGATCTTGGTGACTTTGATTATGTTATGGTGGTTGGTGCCAGATGCGCCGGTTTGAACATTTCAGAAAATGGTGATACCCTGGGATTTTAATCCACAACAGTCCTCTGGAGTTCAGACAGAATGGTAGGGGAAAATCCAGTGAGCCTCAGAATAACTAAAATAACTCTAATAATCACTGTTTGCAACCATGGTGAGCAGAAAAGCATGTCAGAACACACATGTTGAACCTTGAAGTGAGTGGGCAAAAACAGCAGAAGACCATGTCAGGTTCAACTCCTGGGTCCTGACTCACAAATCTGGACAGTTCAAGATTAGGAAAATGTCTTGATTTTGTTGATGGTAGGGCCAGAATTTAGTATCAAAAGCATGAATTAATGGATCTTCATGGTGTCAACAGTCCTTGATGCTAAAAATGTTGTAGGGAATGTGTTTTGTGGTGTTTTTGTTGGGCCTAATGATGCAATGATAGGGTTTTTTGGGCCAACTGAGCATTGTTTGAATGCCACAGCCTATATGAGTATTGTTGCTGACCATGTGCTTCCTTTTATAGCTACAATTTACCATCTTATTGCTACTTCCAGCATGATGATGCAACATGCCATAAAGCACAAGTTATCTCGGATTGCTCCATGAACATGACAACGCGTGTCAACATTTTTCAATGGCATCCCCAGTCACCAGGTCTGAATCCAATACAGCACCTTTGGCATGTGATAGACTAGGAGATTTGCACCATGAATTTTATTTGTAGAAATTATGTAATGCAGTTGTATCAACCATGGATGCATGGACCAGAATCTTAAAAGAATGTTTCCTTTTCTGAAAGCAAGGTGGGTCCTACCCAGTATTAGTCTGGTGGTCCTAAGAAACTGTCAGGATTGCTGATGTTATCCTTGTGTATATTGTCTTCAATATTTAAAGCAACACGTTTATGTGCTGCAATACCAAGATAAATCGTGGAAACGGTATTGCACCATGTGACACTGTGTCCACAACTAAATAAGTGTCTAAATCACATTCTTGAGTGTACTATTCTTGATTATATTACTAGTCGTGTGGAGTTTCTAGATAAGTAAATATTTTAGAATGCACAGTGAGGGGTTTTGATTTGAAATGCGGATCATGATGACAATCATGATGACAGCAGTTTTAAACAGCTTGCTGGTCTGTTTTAAGATAGCTGTGCAGGAAATCACCAAACATTTCAGCCTGAATGAAACCACGTTTTCTCTGATGTACTGATGAAGTACTGTCGCTTTCATTTTTGTACTTTTCACTTTCGCTTTCCTTTTTCGGGTTTTTTTCCCGGTTTTTTCTCTTTCTTTTTTCGGAAGAACGCTGAGACCGGAAGCTTTCTTTTTCTCTCCTCCTGTGTAAAGACCACAAGCGGAGGCCATCCACATCTGATCTGCTTTAATATCAACAGATCTTCATTTAAGGTACGTGAATCTTTTCATCATGGCACACCTTCAGCCTGTTCAGTGTGCTGAGTGCAGGATGTTTAGTCATTCTTCCTCCGTCACTAGCGATAGCTTTATTAGCTTTACTTGTGATAAGTGCAGATTAGTTAGCTCTCTGACAGAGAAGATTACAGTGCTAGAAGCGCATGTCCAGGCTTTAGAGCAGGTTAGTGAGCGTGAGAACAGTGTAGTTTCTGTTAGGGAAAGTCTGGACGCCCTAGGTGGAGTTAGCAATCCCCCAACTCCGGCATTAGAGCCCTTACAGCGGGGCGAATGGGTGACGGCTCGGCGGCATAAGCGTAGAGCCAAAGCTACCACTGAGGTTCGCCCACGGGAGCACCACTCCTCTCCGCGTCACGTGCCGAACAGGTTTGCTCTCCTTAGTGATGCACCCACTGAGAAACCTGAAAGAGCTCTGGTTATAGGGGACTTGATCATATGGCACGTAAAATTAGCTCAGCCTTTAGGGGCACCAGCAGCTTCAGTCAGGTGTATACCGGGAGCCAGGGCGCCGGACATAGCAGGTAATCTTAGGGTCCTAGGCAAGCACAGGTTCTCAAAGATAGTTATCCATGCAGGAGCTAATGATATACGCCTTCGTCAGTCTGAGGTTACTAAGAGTAACTTTGTAGAGGTGTTTAAATTAGCGAAGGCGATGTCTGATGCTGTAGTATGCTCTGGCCCCATCCCAATGCGGCGTGGCGATGTAGCTTACAGCAGGTTATGGTCGCTGAACTGCTGGCTGTCCAGGTGGTGCTCTGAAAACAGTGTGGGCTTTATAGATAATTGGGCTAATTTTGAGGGCACTGCTGGCCTGTTAGGGCGGGACGGTATCCATCCCACTCGGGAAGGTGCTGCTCTCATTTCCTGCAGCATAGGTCATAGTCTCAGAACAGGCCTAGTTAATTTCTGACAATCCAGAGCCAAGGCCAGGGAGCAGACGAACAGGCTAAACCGACTGTCTGCTAGCTGCACAGAGTCATCACTCAGGGCCCACTACATCGAGACTGTGTCTGTTCCCTGAGCTCAACAAAAAGGTAGAAATTTTCAGAGAGTTTGTTCCAGTAACCTAATCAATATAAAATTAGATCATACTGACTGTACAGCTGCTGCCAGCACCTTTGATCTAAAGGTGGGGCTATTAAATATTAGATCTCTTACATCTAAAGCGCTAATGGTTAATGAACTCATTACTGATCAGGAGTTTAATGTACTGTGTTTAACAGAAACATGGATTAAGCCAAATGAATATATAGCATTAAATGAAGTGAGTCCTCCTGGATACAGTTATATACACAAGCCTCGTCTAACTGGCAGAGGAGGAGGCGTCGCGGTTATTTATAACGATTATCTAGGTGTAACACAAAAACCTGGTTATAAATTTAATACATTTGAAGTTCTTCATACTCATATAATGTATGTAGCCTCGAAAAATAAGTCTACCCAGTTAATTCCATTGCTTATTATTTACAGGCCCCCAGGGCCATATTCTGAGTTTCTTTCTGAATTTGCAGATTTTATCTCAGATCTGGTTATTTCCTTAGACAAAGCTTTAGTTGTCGGAGATTTTAATATTCACTTCGATAACCCAGAAGACCCTTTAAAAACAGCGTTTGTGTCCATCTTAGATTCAGTCGGGATTAAGAAGAATGTCATAGGACCGACCCATAATGGTGGTCACACCCTTGATCTAATACTAACATTCAGATTAAACGTAGACAATATAGTCATACTTCCACAGTCTGAAGTTATCTCAGATCATTGTCTCATCTCATTCAAAATATGTCTGAGTAATAATATATGCACCTCACCACGCTACTGTATTAAACGTACTTTCACGTCAACTACTGCACAGAGCTTTATAAATGATCTCCCAGAGCTGTCAACTTTGATTGGGTCACTGTCAGCCCCTGTAGAACTTGATCAGGCAACTGAATGCTTAGAGTCAACATTCCGCCATACTTTAGATAATGTAGCTCCTCTAAAAAGGAAAATGGTCAGAGACAAAAAATTAGCACCCTGGTATAATGATGACACTCGCACATTAAAACAGACCACTCAAAAATTGGAACGTAAATGGCATCAAACAAAATTGGTAGTGTTCAAATTAGCTTAGAAGGAGAGCTTCCTGAAGTATAGAAAAGCTCTTAGTGCTGCGAGATCAACATATTTCTCCTCCCTAATAGAAGATAACAAAAATAATCCTAGATTCCTATTTAATACTGTAGCAAAATTAACCAGGAATAAGTCCACTATCAACACATGCACACCTGCAGTATGTAGTAGCAACGACTTCATGAATTTTTTTTAATGACAAAATTGAGAATATCCGACAAAAAATTCAAACTACTAATTTAAGGTTAGACAATGAAAGTGACCTTGTAGTTAACAATATAACTGGATCAGATCATCAGTTAGAATGTTTTACTCCCCTAAAAGAAACTGAATTACTTTCATTAATCTCTACATCAAAAGCCTCAACTTGCGTACTAGATCCCTTACCGACACATCTATTCAAACAGATAATGCCTGGAGTAATTGAACCGCTTCTAAAAATAATAAATTCTTCTCTTATGATTGGCTATGTCCCCAAATCCTTTAAACTAGCAGTTATCAAACCCCTGATTAAAAAACCTGACCTTGATCCCTGTCAGCTGTCCAATTATCGGCCAATATCAAACCTCCCCTTTATCTCCAAGATCCTTGAAAAAGCTGTGGCACAGCAGTTATGCTCATATTTACATAGGAATAACATCCATGAAATGTATCAGTCAGGATTTAGACCTCATCATAGCACAGAGACAGCACTGGTTAAAGTAGTAAACGACCTACTGTTGGCGTCTGATCAGGGCTGTGTCTCGCTACTTGTGTTGCTTGACCTTAGTGCAGCATTTGATACCATTGATCATTCCATTCTTCTGGATAGACTAGAAAATGTTGTGGGAGTTAAGGGAATGGCCCTCTCCTGGCTCAGGTCTTATCTAACTGATCGTTATCAGTATGTTGATATAAATGGTGATATTTCTAGATGTACCGAGGTAAAGTTTGGTGTTCCACAAGGTTCTGTCTTGGGTCCACTGCTTTTTTCTCTATATATGTTACCTCTGGGCGATATTATTCATAAACATTGTATTAGTTTCCACTGTTATGCTGATGACACACAGTTGTATGTCTCTGCAAAACCTGATGAGAGACACCAGCTTAATAGAATTGAGGAATGTGTTAAGGACATTAGACACTGGATGCTTATTAATTTCCTTCTGCTTAACTCTGGCAAGACTGAAGTACTTGTGCTAGGACCACATACAGCTAGAAGTAAGTTTTCTGATTACACAGTGACTCTGGATGGCCTTTCTGTTTCTTCACGTGCAGCAGTAAAAGACCTCAGAGTGATTATTGACCCCAGTCTTTCATTCGAAACTCACATTGATAACATCACCCGGATAGCTTTCTTTCATCTCAGAAATATTGCAAAGATAAGAAATTTAATGTCATTGCATGATGCAGAAAAACTAGTCCATGCTTTCGTTACCTCCAGGTTGGATTATTGTAATGCCTTACTGTCTGGATGTTCCAATAAGTGCATAAACAAGCTCCAGTTAGTTCAAAATGCAGCAACAAGAGTCCTTACTAGAACTAGAAAATATGACCACATCACGCCTGTCTTATCCACACTGCATTGGCTCCCAATCAAATTTCGTATTGATTATAAAATACTACTATTGACCTTTAAAGCACTAAATGGTCTCGCACCACAGTACCTGAGTGAACTTCTGCTCCTCTATGACCCGCCACGCCTACTTAGATCAAAAGGTGCAGGCTATCTGCTGGTACCTCATATAGTGAAGGCTACATCAGGGGGCACAGCCTTTTCTTACAAAGCCCCACAGTTATGGAACAGCCTTCCAAGTAATGTTCAGGAATCAGACACAGTCTCAGCATTTAAGTCTAGGCTGAAAACATATCTGTTTAGTCAAGCCTTTTGTTAATGGTGTTTATGAGGTAAAGGAGTAGATCTGGAGGGTCCTCAGACAGTGTTTTGGTAAACTGGGATGTATGGATGCTGTCAGTCCCCACTCGCTTGCTCACTCGAGTTTGTTGACGGTGTAGTGGCTGGCTGCTTTATGTCCCGGGGCTCCCTCATGCCTGTGTTACCTTCTGGCTCTCTCCTTTTAGTTATGCTGTCATAGTTAGTTGCCGGAGTCCCTGCTTGTACTCGGTGCAATATGTATACTGCTCCTACTTATTCAGGTGACATTGGGCATACCTAACAACCTGTGTTTTCTTTCCCTCCCCCCCACCCCAAATCTGTCCCTCTGAGTTACATGGAGTCAACAGGAAATCTTTTGGTGGAGAGGGTAGAGACCTCGACTGGCTATCGTAGCCTGCAGGGAATCGGCCGTCAGACATTCTGTCGCATGTCCCAGACCCGGCGAAATGTAACTGAATTGTCTTGGCCAGCCCTAAGGGTCCCATCTGCATCTCATCATTGCTGAGGAGTGTGCTCCCATCACCCAATCAAGCATCCAGCCAGAGCAGGTCATGATATTTTTTACCATATTAACATGCCATTGTTGTGTGTTATGCCTGATGTAAAGACTCTTGTCTCTGCGAGCCTACCACACAGATTTAATACTTGTCATTTTAGGGCATACCTAACAACCTGTGTTTTCTTTCTCTCTCCCCCCCCAATCTGTCCCTCTGAGTTACATGTTGATCCTGGGATTGAGATGCTGGCCTCTTCTGCCCCTCGGACCTGCTTGATTCATCCTGGTGCCCTGTGTCTGGTCGGAGTTTTATCGCACTGCTCCTGTGAAGGATAGCCCCTTGAGGACAGTTGAGGGTTATACCTGTTAAAACTGTTAATATTATAGTCAGGCTGTCTGTTGTTGCCCAAATGAGGATGGGTTCACGTTTGAGTCTGGTTCCTCTCGAGGTTTCTTCCTCATGTCGTCTGAGGGAGTTTTTCCTTGCCACCGTCGCCACAGGCTTGCTCATTGGGGATAGATTAGGGATAAAATTAGCTCATGTTTTAAGTCGTTCAAATTCTGTAAAGCTGCTTTGTGACAATGTTTATTGTTAAAAGCGCTATACAAATACACTTGATTTGATTTGATTTGATTTGGTGGACACCGATTTTAATCCTCCAGCTTTACATCAGATACAAAAGTGTGTATGTGAAAATCATTCAGGTAGCAGCTTCATGCTTACTAGTGAAAGTGAAGTATATTTGCATCTTTATGCATGGGTTTTATAATTTATATCAGATAACAGGTGATGGAACATATCAGTTTTTAGATGAAGATACAGAGAGCCCCCTGCCTGTTTGCAAGCATATTTTAGGTCAAGTAAGCACTGTCTCCTCATTGGCAGGTTGCACTGGTAATTTCAACTACCTTAATGTTTCAGATTTTTCACTTTTTTTTTTTGAGGGATGCATTGACACTTTTTTTAAACAGAAGAAGCCTTTATTTGTCACATGCACACTCAAGCACAGTAATCCAGCCACTGGGGGTGCATAAGTGTACTCTTGGTGCCAGTCTCAAGCCAGGATAAATTGAAGAGGGTTGCATCAGGAAGGGCATCTGGTGTAAAACTGTGCCAAATCTAACATGTGGATTGAAAAGAAGACCATACCGGATCGGTCGGGGCCCAGGTTAACAATGGCTACCTCCGGTACTGTTGATCAACAGGGTGCTGGTGGAAAGTATGCTACTGTTGTGCCAAAACGGAGAAGGAGAAAGAGGGGGGGAGGCGTGTTAGGAGAGAATGTGAAAGATGGAAGGGAACGAGCTTAGAATTGAGGGTAGGAATACTGAATGTGCTGAATGTGGGAACAGTGACTGGCAGAGCGAGAGATTTAGCAGGTATGATGGAAAGAAGGAAGTTGGACATTTTGTGTGTGCAGGAGATGAGGTGGAAAGGAAGCAAGGCCAAGAAAATCAGAAGTAGATGCAAGCTGATTTATGATGGAGTCGATGGAAAGAGAAATGGTGTTGGTATTGTTTTGAAGGGAGAGTTGGTCAACAGTGTGATGGATGTGAAGAGGGTGTCAGATAGAGTGATAGGCATGAAGTTGGAGATTCAAGGAGTGGTAATCAATGTTGTGTGTGCATATGCCCCACAGGTTGGATGTGAGAATGAAAGTGTTTTTCTGGGAAAAGATGGATGAAGTGGTAGAAAGTATACTGAGGGAGGAGCGTGTGCTGATAGGAGCAGATTTCAATGGACATGTTGGCAAGGGAGGAGATGAGGATGTGATGGGCAGATATGGTGTAAGAGAGATAAATGTGGAAGGGCAAATGGTGGTTGATTTTTCAAAGAGGATGGATTTGGCAATTGTCAATACATACTTTGAGAAGAAAGAGCAGCACAGGGTGACATTGAAGAGTGGAGGAAGATCTACACAGGTGGACTACATAGTCTGCAGAAGGGGTAACCTGAAGAAGATTGGAGACTGGAAAGTGATGGCAGGGGAGAGTGTAGCGAGACGTCATCAAGTGGTTGTGTGCAGGATGAGCTTGAAAGTGAAAAGAGGAAGCATGAAATAGTGGAGCCGAAGATTAAGTTGTGGAAACTAAAAGCGGTTGAACATCAGAAGGAGTTTAGGGAAGAAATGAGATGAGCATTGAGTGGTAATGGAAGTCTGCCAGAAGATTGGGATACTACTGCTATAGGGGAGAGCGGGGTAAGATGAGCCACTTTTTACATTTTTCATCATAACTACATGTTAAAGCCATTTTTGCTTCCAGTCTACACACCATACCAAATTTCAAAGTGTACTGTTACTATCTGAGCAAAAAATAATTGATAAGCTCTTATGGTTAGAGTGATATTACCTCTTGAAAAAAAAATGTCAAGTGGCTCAACTTACCCCATGCACGGGGTAAGATGAGCCACTGTGTGGGGTAAATTGAGCCAACACAAAACATGTTAGGTTAACAAAGTAAACAACTTTTATTATTAGAAATGCAATCAGTGAATCAAGTCAAGTCAAGCAAGTGGGGGATAGGGCCGTTGCATAGAGAAGGGGAGATGAAGAGAGAGGTGATAGAACGAGATGGGATAGGGAGGGATAGATAGATGGATAGAGAGAGAGATATGCATAGATAGATAGAAAGAGGGATGGTTAGAGAGGGAATGAGAGATATACTATATTATAGAAATTACTAAAACAGTAGAACAGTGCCAAAAAATCTTATTTCTTTCAGTAGGTTAAAACATTGCTAAAACATGCAGCAATCATTCCATCAATCATTTCATCATTATTCAATGTTCCAAGCATTCAAATTGCAAGGGAACACCATTTGCCTCTCCCTCCGTGCTGTCCCCCCAACAGTAAAGGGGTGGGGCAATTTTTTCACAATATCCTGCCTTGACAGGACAGCCTTATCTTTCTCTTTGAAGACAAAGGTCGGCTTTCTTGCAGAGCCATGGCATGACCGGCTTCTTTTGACAAATCTTGCCTCTATTTCGAAGACATCCAATTTGATTATCTGGCCAATGAAGAAATGCACTTTCTTCTTCCCCGTGAATTTTGCCACAACATAATCCCCCACATCTAACAACTGGTCTTCCTCATCTGATGTCATATATATATATATATATATATATATATATATATATATATATATATATATATATATGTTGTCATATATGACCAGTAAATGTGAAAACTTAAGTGTCATCCATATTGGGTAAGCTCAGCCACCAATGGGGTAAGTTGAGCCAGTGGCTCAACTTGCCCCACATCTAATGGCTCGTCTTACCCTGTGGCCACCATTTTGTAGAAAAATGCTAATAAAGGGGATTAGGCTAATCAAAATTATTTTTATTAGCATTCATATCATAGCTTAGAAAGCCACTAACTTAACCCTAATGTGTCTAAATATTATTCTACTTTTGTCTTCTCTAAATTATCTTCACTGTGGACAAACATGGAATTGACTTAGAAAGCACAAAAACACATTTTTATAAATATCTCCCTCACCTAGTTTGACATGTGGTGCTCCTCTCCACAAGTGTAAGTAAATGGTCCCACCCCCCTTTGAATGTGGTCACATGGTCACATTTGTTTACTGTTTCTTAGAAACAGGGGGTGGCTCATCTTACCCTCTGGCTCATCTTACCCCGCTCTCCCCTACTAGTAAGAGAGGCAGCAAGGAAGGTGCTAGGGTGGTCATCGGGAAGGAGGAAGGAAGACAAGGAGACATGGTGGTGGAACAAAGAAGTGCAGGAAATTATAAAAGAGAAGAGGCTAGCAAAGAAGAATTGGGATGATCAGAGAGATGAGGAAAACAGGCAGTTATACAGAGAGATGAGACAGAAGGCAAAAAGACCGGTAGTGAAGGCAAAAGCAGATGCATACCAGGAGTTGTACAAAATACTGGAGACCAAAGAAGGAGAGAAAGACCTGTACAGACTAGCTAGGCAGAGAAACAGGGAAGTGAGGGATGTACAGCAGGTAAGAGTGATGAAAGATGTAAATGGAAATGTGCTGACAGAGTGTATTAAGAAGGTGGAAAGAGTACTTTGAGGATTTATTAAATGAGGAGAATCCAAGAGAGAAAAGGTCAGTTTCATTGGAGACAGCAAATCAGGAAGTAGAGTTGGTTAGTAAGGATGAGGTGAGGGCAGCCATGAAAAGTATGAAGATCTGGGAAAGCAGTCAGACCAGACGATATCCCTATTGAGGCTTGGAGATGTTTGGGTGTGATAGCTGTGGAGTTCCTAACGAGATTGTTTAATCAGATCTTAGAGAATGAGAAAATGCCAAATAAATGGAGAGTGTGCTAGTCCCAATATACAAGAATAAGGGATATGTACAGAGCTGCAGTAATTACAGAGGGATAAAATTGATGAGCCACACCATGAAGTTTTAGGAAAGGGTATTGGAGGCGAGATTGAGAAGAGATGTAACAATCTGTGAACAGCAATACAGGTTTATGCCAAGGAAGAGCATGTCGGATGCAATTTTTGCTTTAAGAATGTTAATGGAGAAGTACAGGGAAAGCCAGATTGTTACATCTCTACATTGTGTGTTTGTAGATCTGGAGAAGGCCGAGAGTGCCGAGAGATGAGCTATGGTATTGTATGAGAAAGTGTGGAGTGAATGAGAAGTATATTAGAGTGGTGCAAGACATGTATGAGAACAGTGAAACAGCAGTGAGGTGTGCAGTTGGAATGACTGAATGGTTCAAGGTGAAGGTGGGACTTCATCAAGGATCTGCTTTGAGTCCTTTCTTGTTTGCCATCATGATGGATAGCTTGACGGATGAAGTGAGGCGAGAGTCACCATGGAACATGATGCTTGCGGATGATATTGTGATATGTGGTGAAAGTAGAAAGGAGGTTGAGCTGGGTTTGGAGAGATGGAGGTATGCATTGGAATGAAGACGAATGAAGGTGAGCAGGAGCAAAACAAAATACATGCGCATCAATGAGAATGGGGATGAGAGTGTAGTGAAGATGCAAGGAGTAGACATAAAGAAAGTTGGTGAATTTAAGTACCTGCGGTCAACTGTGCAGGAAAATGAGGGCTGCGATAGTGAGGTGAGAATGAGAGTGCAGGTAGGGTGGAGCAGTTGGAGAAGGATTTTGGGAGTCATTTGTGATAGGAAAATCCCAGCAAAAGTGAAAAGTAAGATGTATAAGACAGTAGTGAGACCAGCTATGATAAATTAAGAGAAGATAAGATAAAACTTTATTGATCCCTTTGGGAGGGTTCCCTCAGGGAAATTAAGATATGATGTATGTAAGATGGCGGCACGGTGGTGTAGTGGTTAGCGCTGTCGCCTCACAGCAAGAAGGTCCGGGTTCGAGCCCCGTGGCCGGCGAGGGCCTTTCTGTGCGGAGTTTGCATGTTCTCCCCATGTCCGCGTGGGTTTCCTCTGGGTGCTCCGGTTTCCCCCCACAGTCCAAAGACATGCAGGTTAGGTTAACTGGTGACTCTAAATTGACCGTAGGTGTGAATGTGAGTGTGAATAGTTGTCTGTGTCTATGTGTCAGCCCTGTGATGACCTGGCGACTTGTCCAGGGTGTACCCCGCCTTTCGCCCGTAGTCAGCTGGGATAGGCTCCAGCTTGCCTGCGACCCTGAACAGGATAAAGCGGCTAGAGATAATGAGATGAGATGTATGTAAGATATGATTATGATGTATGGATTGGAGATCGTACCCTTAATGAAAAGACAGGAAGCAAAGTTGGAGGTGGCGGAGTTGAGGATGTTAAGGTTTGTGATGGGAGTGACAAGGTTGGACAGGATAAGGAATGAGCACATCAGAGGGACAGCACATGTGGAGAGCTTGGGAATTAAGCTAGGAGAGTTAAGACTGAGATGATATGGGCACATCCTGAGAAGAGATGAAGAGCATGTTGGAAGGAGAATGTTGAGGATGGAGCTGCCAGGCACACAAAAACGAGGAAGGCCAAAGAGGAGATACATGGTTGTGGACATGAAAGTGGCAGGTGTGGTAGAGAAGGATGCAGAAGACAGGGTGCAATGGAGATTCTTTCCATTGGTAGTTATTTCTATTGAATAAATGAAGCAAGTGTAAACAAGGAATAAGACGACATTATTCTTCGGAGCCCCCATGGAAGGAATGTCATATTTTGACAATTATTTTGAATATCAACTGATTTTGTCTCCTACAGCTTCAAAAGCATGTCCTTGCACCCCTGATGAAAGACTTTTCCAGAAAGGCTTATTTGTCAGAAGACTTATTGTATAGTCTAGTCTTAGAGGGGATGATGTGGTAATAATCAGGGGTGTCTGGTATAAATGGTCTAAGAAACGGGCTGTCTATGAAAGATGAAAAGACTTCAGTATAAGATTATTTACTGTTCACAAATTACTTACTAGGGGCGGCACGGTGGTGTAGTGGTTAGCGCTGTCGCCTCACAGCAAGAAGGTCCGGGTTCGAGCCCCGTGGCCAGCGAGGGCCTTTCTGTGTGGAGTTTGCATGTTCTCCCCGTGTCCGCGTGGGTTTCCTCCGGGTGCTCCGGTTTCCCCCACAGTCCAAAGACATGCAGGTTAGGTTAACTGGTGACTCTAAATTGACCGTAGGTGTGAATGTGAGTGTGAATGGTTGTCTGTGTCTATGTGTCAGCCCTGTGATGACCTGGTGACTTGTCCAGGGTGTACCCCGCCTTTCACCTGTAGGCAGCTGGGATAGGCTCCAGCTTGCCTGCGACCCTGTAGAACAGGATAAAGCGGCTAGAGATAATGAGATGAGATGAGAAATTGCTTACTGTCAATGGTTTTGGATATTTTCTTCTTTTGTGAAATTGAATACAACACCACCACCAGTAGTCATAAGTAAAAGTACAGAGAATGGTCTGAAGATGTGAGGCTGGGCCTGATTTCTTTCTAGCCCAGGCTGTAGATTCCAGTAGCATGTCATTGACAGTCTTCTTTCATGATTACATAGAGTGAAACATTGCCTAGATTTTATCTCCATTTGGACTGATATTTTTCCACCTTCTTCAGTGATGCATCTGCATTACTTGGAGCACTTTCAGCACTCTGGGGAGCACCTTTCAGCATTCTGGGGCTGAGGCTGTCAGGGCCTGCAGCCTTGCCTGGGCGGAGATGACTGAGCTGCCTTCTCACCTCCTCTGCTGTGATGTTAATTGGAGAGCCATTCTGGAGTCATGGTGGAGGAGGGCTGAGATGAATGGCCAGGAGAGCCATTGAGTGGGGTTGTTAAAGTGGAGATGTTTGGGGAGGGGGTCATGGGGGGGTGTTGGGGTAAATGGTAGTGAGAGGGTGGGAGGTGAGAAATGTTAGGAGAAGATGGTGGGGGGTAGGCAATTGAGGTGAGGATGTCTGAAGGGGTGAGTCACAGGAGGAGCTGGGTTGGGGGGTGGGCAGAAGCCCCCTCATCAAACCTGTTAAAGAACAAGTTTAACTCATTGGCCTGGTCAGTCTTCCTTCCATGACCAGTTTTGGTTCTCATACCACTCCACAACCTCCTTCATGTTGTTTTGATGGAGTTTGCGCTCCAGCTTCCTCCTGTAACACTCCTTGCCCTCTGCAATCTTTTCCCTCAGTTCAATCTGCACCTTCCTCATCTCCTCCTTGTCTCCACTCCTGAAGGAAACCTTCTTCCTGTTCAGTGATGCCTTAATGTCCTTAGTCACCCAGGGTTTATTATTGGGAAAACAGTGTATGGTCTTGATGGGGACAATACTGTCCATGCAAAAATTAATATACTCTGTTATGCAGTCTGTAAGTCCATCTATGTCCTCCTCATGTGCATTACAGAGAATGTCCCAGTCAGTCACCTCAAAACAGCCCTGTAAATTCACCTCAGCTTCCTGTGACCATAGCCGGGCAGTTCTAGTGATCACTGGTTGCTTTTGGACTGTAGGTATATAGAAGGGCTTGAGAGAAACTAGGTTGTGATCTGATCTGCCCAGGGGAGGGAGAGCTTCAGAGCTGTATGCTTCTTTAATATTAGCGTACAGCTGGTCCAGTGTTCTATTATCTCTGGTCTTACAGTCCACAAACTGTTTGAAAGTGGGCAGGGATGTTGTCAAGGTTACATGGTTAAACTCTCTCAAGATCACTATGAAGGCACTGGTGTGCAGAGTCTGAAGTCTCACAGTCATGGTGTTGATGATGTCAGCAGTCCGCAATGCATCGGCCATGGGAGGGGAATATAAACAACAATAACAATGGCCTGGGAAACTCTCTGGGCAAGTAATATGGATGGAGACTTACTGCTAACAGTTCAATGTCTGGGCTGCACACAATTTTTCATTGTAATTTGTCCAGGGTTGCACCACTTGTTGTTCCTGTAGATAGCGACACCCCCTCCTTTCTTCTTGCTGCTCTGTCTGCAACACCTGTCCACCTGCACCAACTGAAAGCTGGCTAAACTTGCAATAGATGACTTGCAACCACATGATCAAAATGTGCTACGTCATGAGCATCCGCCATGATGGTAGATATAGAAAGGAACTAGGATGGCAGTTGCTGAAAGCGTGTCTGTAAACAATGCTGAATTTTCTCAGTATTACCACGATTTGAACAATTGAACAAAGATTCAATACAAAGAGAAGATAGATAGATATGCATGGTTTTGACCCATATTATTTAAAAAAGTCAGATTTTTCTGAAGATGATGCTTCTACCAACCATCGAGTATGAATACCGGTCGTTTCATCCAATAGTTAAGACATTTCGTCCAAAGCCTTTTTCATACGCACTATCAATTATTTTATATTTCAGGTATTTGTTTGTTTGAAAAAAAGAGGAATTCTCAATGGAATTTGACAGAAGCAAAACACATTTTTGTAAAGCAAATTAATGCCATAGTACATGCGCTTCGACACTAAAGAGCGTACTAAGGGGGGTAACCACATTGACCAGTGCCACTTGCTGACCCTGGGATGACTTAACTCCCTTGCCATTGCAGGCTGCTTGATTGCATATCTGTGTTTCTGGGTGAATCATATTGAATCTTCAGGTGCAGAGCAGCGCTCTCGTGGGGGCTTCATTCGTGAATCCTGGGCCGAGGCGCAGTCCTACCGACCCGAGACCATGTCTTTTGAAGGGGGAGGCTTAGAAGGAGGTGCCTGTAAAATATGGTTTCGCTGTGAGCTCCCCTGGCCGAGTTATTAATTTTTAAATCTGGCTGGATCATGTTAAATCATTCAGTGTGGAGCAGTGCTCTCACAGGGCTTTCGTTTGCAAACACCGGAATACCTGAAATATAAAATAATTGATAGTGCATATGATAAAGGCTTTGGATGAAAAGTCTTAAAGGTGCCCTTCCACCAAAAACGTTTAATACTGGCTATTTTTGAAATACCATAGTTCACTCCGAGTTGCATATGCATGCTGCATGTGAAAATGTAATTCTACTCCTATTCCCTGTATTAGCTTATGAAAGAAAATAGTCAGAAAACCGAGTGAATCTGAAAAAGCCCTACGAACTTACGTCACTTCGAAAATTAGTATCATGGCCTCGCCTACCTTGGCTTGCGACCGCCCACGGGAAGAAAGTTCAGATTTAAGCACGAGGAGAGATAGCAGAGCCCATCTTGTCAGTAGCTAACGAAGAGGACCTAACAGCAAGTTGAAAATATGTCTGAACAAGTTCGTGCCTGTCTTATTTGTGGCAGTAACACATCAACGTTGCATTTCTTGCCCAAGATAGAAGAGGTGAAGAAGAAATGGTTGGAATTTGTCTTTGGAACACCACCAGCAAAGTATAATGCAACGTTAGTGCTGTGTTCTGATCATTTCAACCACAGTGACTTTTCAAACTTTGGTGCCTTCAGTAGTGGTTTTGCTTCGAGGTTGTTTTTAATACCTGGATCTGTAGTCAAGACGATCGACCACCAGCTCACAAACTGTAAGTAAAACATGAACTTTTTGTTTGAAGGTTTTTGTTACAAAATAGCATGTTCATATTCTCCACGTTAGCATGAATGACATGGTCACAAGCTAGGCAGGGATGAGAGTTTTCCGCTTTTCGGCGGATTTCCACTTTTTCTGAGTAAAAAACGACCTTTTTATATTATGCCAAATCCGTTGAGAATTTTTTAAATTAATTTCGGGGGGTTGGGGTATGTTCTTTCATGCTGTTCAAACTTTATTAACTCCAACGATGTTTACACATTATTTTTAAGTCGCCATCTTTAGTCTCGTTTAAATCTCGTTGAATGTGATGTAAAATTCATGTTATCTACATTGTTATTGGTCAAAACATCGATGTCGAGACCATAATAGCCAATCAAAACAGTTTTTACAAAGACACCCACATCCACTTGTTAGCGTCACAGTGCTGTTAGCTAATCAGAGGTAGCACGTTTACTGATTGCTGTTAGCCAATCAGAGGTAACACGTTTACATGTCATGAATATTAATGAGTAAGAGCTGAAATCCTGTCATTCTCCCACCACCCACTCCTCCACCAAACTAGAACAGCCTGAAACAGGAGAACCACAGCATTTTTTTCACCAAAACCAGCTCACAGGGCATTCATTCATACTAGAAACCACCGCACAATTAATGAAAAAACGATGCAATGAGACCTTTAACTATTGGACGAAATGGTTATTGGACAAAGTGTCCTGATCCCCTCGTCTCCTCTCTGTACTAAGCCTTCGAGTTTCCAAATCCTGGATGGAATCCTAAAAAATTGGAATGTGCCACGGTCACAAGTAACTGTTGTGACCACAACCATATACAGGACAAAGATATGGCATAGCTAAAAGAACGCTTAAAGCAGTGGAAAAACAAAGAGAGTTGCGCACGTGTGACGATGTTTTGTATGGAATGTCACTTGACCCCGCATTTGTATATCCACCAACATGGCCAACATCTGGGTTTCTATTTTGCTTTGATGTCACTTGAAAGTCAAGGATAGAGTCCGGTATGTTTTTACGCAGCCATGTCTCAGTGAAGCACATAACAAAGCTCTCACGAAACACACTCGCTCTTTGTGAGTGATGTTAACTTGTCCATTTTATTCACCAGTGATCTTATGTTCCCCATAACAATAGAGGGAAGATACAGTCAGTATTTCCTCTTCCTTAAGCCTCACTCACAACCCGCCGTACGTGCTGCCATGGGTGGTCTACGGTCAAAAATTCTGCAAAACCGTGCTTGAGACTTGCGCGAGACTTGCTTGTGTTCAACGCAGTAGAAGGTCGCAGACTGCCCATGGAGACTTTTGGTCCTGCACATGCAAATCCTACAGGTCTTGGGACAAATCAAGAACGCATACACTATGTACAGAACCCGTACTCCTTTTGTACGCCTGAATCAAGTCGGCAGCACGGCTAGTAGGGGCTTTTTGCAATGACAGTAAGACGCACAAGTGACGCACGGTCATTGTATCATTGTATGAGTGACGTGCCTCAGAAGTATGACACAAGTATTTCACACTTGCTATTTGTGCGACCCACAAGACAGAAGTACATCTCACTTTCTATCCCATGTGTGGCACGACCTGCATGCAGCGCACGCGACCCGCACATGACACAAGGGCAAGACTCTGGGTATATTCAACCCCTTATTCCAAAAAAGTTGGGACAAAGTACAAATTGTAAATAAAAATGGAATGCAATGACGTGGAAGTTTCAAAATTCCATATTTTATTCAGAATAGAACATAGATGACATATCAAATGTTTAAACTGAGAAAATATATCATTTAAAGAGAAAAATTAGGTGATTTTAAATTTCATGACAACACCACATCTCAAAAAAGTTGGGACAAGGCCATGTTTACCACTGTGAGACATCCCCTTTTCTCTTTACAACAGTCTGTAAACGTCTGGGGACTGAGGAGACAAGTTGCTCAAGTTTAGGGATAGGAATGTTAACCCATTCTTGTCTAATGTAGGATTCTAGTTGCTCAACTGTCTTAGGTCTTTTTTGTCATATCTTCCGTTTTATGATGCGCCAAATGTTTTCTATGGGTGAAAGATCTGGACTGCAGGTTGGCCAGTTCAGTACCCGGACCCTTCTTCTATGCAGCCATGATGCTGTAATTGATGCAGTATGTGGTTTGGCATTGTCATGTTGGAAGATGCAAGGTCTTCCCTGAAAGAGACGTCGTCTGGATGGGAGCATATGTTGCTCTAGAACCTGGATATACCTTTCAGCATTGATGGTGTCTTTCCAGATGTGTAAGCTGCCCATGCCACACACACTAATGCAACCCCATACCATCAGAGATGCAGGCTTCTGAACTGAATGCTGATAACAACTTGGGTCGTCCTTGAAAAAAAACATACTTGATTGAAGATGTCCTGACTGGGCCATGGCTGCTCAAAGTGTTTCAGCATCACATCCTCTAGGTGGCTGGTCTTTGCCCACTTGCCCAGCCTGCTGCCTCTTGGAGCCACAATTGGACTGGCAGGGGACTGTGGACGCTCTTTGTTGCCACTCTCAGACTCACTGTGTACATCCTGTGATGAAGAGACCTTCCCAAGCTATAAGCATTAGTGAAGAACAGTTTGGATTAGAAGAGTGAAGACAGTTATGAAACAGCAAACTGAACACATCAATGAAAAAGGTTCTGTTAAAAATTTACGAGCAGCACACGGAAATACATGTATAATCACACTCTCAAATAATTCTGTTCAAGGCAAATGCTTACCTCTGTTGACTCGGTGGTGTATGTCCTGGGTGTGATGTGATCCTGCAAAAAACTGAATGACTTCAGCTGCTACTTCTGTCTGGGTGTCCTGTTCTGGGTCGCTGATCCATTCTTTGTGCACTTCATCAGCTTGCCAACAGCCGTTTGCTGATTTTGGAACCAACCCTCAATCTTGCCCACTGTAGAAGAAAAAACATAAAACAAAACTTTGCAATTACTACCAAAAGAAAATGAAAACAAAATAAATGTCAGTGACCAAATAAAATATGAGCCTGACCAAATAAAATACAAGGGAAACAACATCTTACCATCACAGCCAAGCCTCTTGGAGGCCTTGGTGTCGAATTTGATATCCGACTTGTCATAAAACTCCTTCCTCTCCTGGAACCACTTGGCATGGATGTTCTCTCCGGCCGGCTTGAAAGCATAATGCTCCCTGTCTGTGCAGGGCTTGCTGGTGCTGCAACCATCATCAAAATCTTCCTCCTCCTCCCCCACTGCTCTTTCAGGCTGGGTTTCTTGAGGCTGCTCTTCAGGCTGTTCCCTCTCTGGAGATGCAGTACACTTTGCTTTTGCTCACTTCTTCTTGGGTCTCATGTCCTTTTAAACTTTAAACTGAAAATTCTCTAATAATTTTTCCACAAATTATCGAATGTTCTTCTGCCAAAAAACAGGTGCAGAGTGCTGCAGACACGCTGGTTTTTATACCTTCTCCTGGCTTGCGTCACATGCAAGTCATGAGTGATTGTCACGTGCTAATCACATGCGTCACACATGCTTCATAAGTGCGTCCCAAACTTGTAGCACAGGAAACTGGGTAAAATGCAAGTCACACACACTCCACGCTCACTGAACACGCACTGATCACGTGCATCAGACATACGCTTTCCACAGGCTAACGGCGCAATTTTTGACACGCCTCAAGGAAGTCAGGTGTGCAACCTGTACTTGACAAATACTTTGCCCGTACTCTGCCCCCAAACTTCCCCCGGGTTCACCACGACCCTGCGGCACGGCTGTGAGTTACCAAACTGTGCGATACATGCGTGTCCACAACACTTACGACGGGTTGTGAGTGAGGCTTTAGCCATCGTCTCCTCCTGGCTCTGCAGCTCTGGTATTTCTTCCTCAGCTCCTTCTCAATTGGTTTGGAAATTTTTATCCCATACACTTCCACACTGATCTTGACATCATTGAAACTGTATGAGTTATGAGTAAAAATAATTTAAGAAATTAAAAAGTCATGAGAAGTGTGTTGCCTAATGTAAAGGAGTACATTTTTAAAATAATAAATGTACTCAAGTATGAGTAAAGAGCGTTATGCATTTACAATCCTCCTGTAAGTACAATTTATTTGGGGAAAAAAGTTATTTAAGTCCATGTAACAGAGTAAACAATGTGTTACTACCCACCTTTGGTTAAATGTTTGAATATTTGAAAAGATACAAGAAGCTAAATAAAAATCAGCACACACACACCGTACCAGTGAACAGTCAAAAGTTTGGACACCTCTATTCATTCATAGGGTTTTTTTTCTGTATTTTGACTATTTTATCATGCAGATGACACTCAAATTTACCTTGCTCTGTCTCCCAATGATTATGCACCCCTTGACTCTCTCTTTCAGTGCCTCGACCAAGTAAACACCTGGATGTCACAAAACATTCTTCAGCTGAATACGGATAAAACTGAGGTCATTATATTTGGAAACAAAGAACAAAGAGTTAGGATTACTACCCTGCTTCACACAAAAGGACTTAAGGCAAAGGATGCCATGAGAAATTTTGGCATCATCATTGACAGTAATTTGAACTTCAACAACCATGTGAAATCAGTCACTAAATCAGCATTTTTTCACCTGAAGAATATTGCAAAATTAAGAAACCTCATGTCTGAGAGTGATCTAGAAAAACTTATTCACGCTTTTATTTCCAGCAGGATAGGTCATTGCAATGCACTTTTAACTGGACTTCCTAAGAAAACTATAAAGCAACTACAAACCATACAAAATGCAGCTGCAAGGGTGTTAACCAGAACAAAAAGGAATGAACACATTACTCCAATCCTAAGGTCCCTACACTGGCTTCCTGTTAGTTATAGAATTGATTTTAAAGCACTACTTCTTGTTTTTAAAGCACTAAATGGCATTGGACCAAACTACATATATGACCTGTTTAGACAGCACGCCCCTACCAGATCAACAAGATCTCAAAATAAAAATCTTCTGGTTCAACCTGCTGCCAATACTAAATGTGGTGAGTCAGCCTTTAGTGTTTATGGGGTTAGACTTTGGAATAAATTCCCAGATGAAATAAAAAAAATGCTCCCACAATTTCTATTTTTAAGTCCAAACTGAAGACTAAGCTTTTCAGTGAAGCTTTCAATTAAATGGTTCCCTTTTTTTTAATCAATTTATTTATTTATTTTATTTACTTATTTATTCTACTTTTTTACTCTATTTTTATATTAATCTTTTATTCTTATCCCTTACTTACTAAAGTTTTTTTTTATTTTTATTATTTTGTTGCCATGCTTTTCATCATCTATGCATAGGTTTCCATTGTCTATGCTTTAAATGTTTATTGTAAATGTGTGATTTTACTGGAGGTCTGTTTTTTTTTCCCCTCTGTAAAACACATTGAAATACCTTGATGTAAGAAATGCACTATACAAATAAAATTGCCTTGCCTTGCCTTGCCTATTTTTTACACCGTAGAACAATACTCAAGACATCAAAACTATAAAACAACATATGGAACTGGGGTAAGCAAGCGTTAAAATAATGTTTTGAACCAGTGTTTACCTTGATGATGCTTTGCACACCATTGGCATTATCTTAACCAACTTCATGAGGTAATCACCTGGAATGCTTTTCAATTAACAGGTGTGCCTCATCAAAAGTTAATTAGTGCAATGTATTGCTTTCATAATTTGTTTGTGATCATCAAACAGTAAATAATCCACAACTGTAGTAATCCATATATCAAGAACTGCTCAACTAAGTAAAGAGAAACGATACCATCATTACTTTAAGTCATAAAATGTCTTCATAAATAAAGAAAAAAAAACATTGAATTAGAAAGTGTGTCCAAACTTTTGACTGGTACTGTGTATAGATAGAAAGCTTTCCTGTATATTAAATATGAGTCCAGCACCCTATGAATCAATACATTGGTGTATTACAAAGCCATCAATTCAGTCTCTCTCTCCTCCTCTTTCTCTCAATGTAAACTAGTCTTTAATAACAGGTTTCAGATCACAAGTTCATTGTTCATTTCCATTTCTCCCTGCTGCCTGACCCTGGGGAAACCTCAGTATTGCACATAGCAGCACCATTGTCTCTGAATATTCACCAGGATTTTACTCCATATTGATGCCTCAAGAACTGCTTCCATGATTGGGTCCATTGTTTGGGTGTCTGTAGCATTCCACCCACATCAGGAAAATACTGAAGTGCGGCAGGCGGGAGATGGTTGTAACAGTTCCTGATGTGGGTGGAGCACAGAAGCACGGCAGGCGAGAGCTGATGTTTACACAAACACTTTATTGAGCTTTTCAGTGAGCGAGTGAGCTAGCTAGCTTTCTTTCACTCACTCACTCACTCACTCGGTGTGGTCAGGGAGAGAGCCCCTTTTCTCTGCTCTCTCTCTCCTTTTATGCTCCCTCCCTGTAACAAACACACACATTAATTGACAGCAGGTGGAATGACTTAGCCACGTACCGTACCTTCCCCAACCCTGCCCTCCATTCACAGACTGCTGCTTGGCCACGCCCCCGCTGCCATAATGATATTTCCACACAACTTTATTTTTGCAGCTTTCTAGCTTCACTTAAGCATTTTTACACACACACACACACACACACACACACACACACACACGTTCTGGTTGGGAGAGACCTTCTTGTTGCTCTCTCTCTTTTTCTACCGTCCATCTTCACTGCAACACACACAGACACAACATCAATTGACAACAGGTGTACTGACTTTGCCACTCACCTTCCCTGATGCCACCCTCCATTCACAAACTGATGCTTGGCCACACCCCTGCTGCCACATACCCCCACCACCATACTCCCCATTCCAGGTCTTTTAGATGAAGAGGATGTCATGTGCTCCGGCCCAAAGACAAAAAGGACCATCCAGACTGTTACCAACAACAAGTCCAAAAGCCAGGGTCTGTCATAGTATAGGGTTGTGTCAGTGCTCTTGATAAAGATAACCTACACTTCTGTGATGGCAGCATTAATGCAGAAAAGTACATTTTTGGAGATTTTAGGGCAACAAATGTTGCCTTCAAGATGACATTTTTCCCAGGGCTATTTCAACGCAAAACCATATTCTGCACACATTAGAAAGGCATGGCTAGAGAAGACGAGGGTGCCTGTCCCCTCTGTCCCCAACAGAGAATGTGTGGCAAATTTTGAAATGAAAAAGATGATGAACCCGTACTGTTGCACATTTTAAGACCTGTTTACAGGAAGAATGGGACAAAAATCACACCTGAAATGCTTCATCACTTGGTGTCTTCAGTCTCTAAACATATTTTAAGTGTTGTGCAAAGGAATAGCAACATTTATAAATTGGTAAATGCTTTACCATCCCAACTTTAGTTTATTTTTTTGCTGCAAGAATCAATTCAAAATGTTTTTGAAAAAAAAGCAATAAAATTCATGAGGTAAAACATCAAATAATGGTCTGTTGTATTGTTTTGAGTGTAACACAGGTCAAAGATTATTTCCAAATCGTGTTCAGTTTTAATATCAATTTCATCATACCGTCCCAACTTTTTCTGATTTGGGGTTGTGCTACATATTATGTTGGTGTATTCACCACAATGTAACTGTTCATGTACAATATTTCATATGTTACTGTGTGTGTTTAGCTGAGTACATTTTTTTCATCCTGATTTAAAATGAATAGAACAAGAGTAGAATCAAGTTGTATGCAGTATTGATCAGCCTGGACACAGCTGCTATCTTTTATCCTCAGTACTGTACATCCTCCACTTACTACTAATACACCATCATACCGTACATAATGAGAATAAGTGTGTGTGCATTAAAATAATGTTTCCCCTTGGGAAAGGATATGTAATGAATCCCTCTTTTGCTGCTTACTGATTGTGCACCGTCAACATACAAATATTCTGACGTAAACCAGTCAAAAGTTAGAACACATATTCATAGGATTTTCTGTGTTTTGAGTTATTTCTCCGTGATTCACATATTTTCACCTGTGGTTTTTATATGGTTCCCTTTTCACAACATAAAAGCCTTTTTTTTTTACATATTTGTCTGGCATGCTTGAAATGTCATGCTCCCGGTCTCACTTAACACTCAGGATTCCACTTCTCACAATCCCCCTCACACACCAGTCACTACCACATGCATTCCATCAGCCAACCTGGAGCCACTTCCTAGGAGTGGCTTCCCAGAGTTCTACGGTAATTACCATCACCTGTACCTTTTTGTTTCCGTTTGTATTTATACCCCTTTGTTTGTTTTATTCCTCGCACAGTATTGCCTCCACTTTTCATGATTTGATATAGATCTTTGCCATAGCAAGATATGTGCATACATTATGGCTGGGAAACCACTACAGCTTGCGCCAATTACAGTGGCCCCATTGTACTGAATCTGCATGTCATTGAACCGTGGGGGAAACCGGAGAACCCAGAGGAAACCCACGTTTGCGTGAAAGCTGCGCAAATGTGCGCAGCTTTCTGATTTACTGTTTTCTTCTCATACTTATACTTCCTATGTTTCATGGACTGTAATGGCATTTGCTTATATACAGAATTTACTTTGATGAAATTATAATCAGGCACTCCAAAGCCCCCCTTAAAAAAAAAAATCGGATCTGCGCGATTCAGCCGTGAAAAAGGCGGCATCCGCCAAAAGGCGCGCCGTTTACATCCCTGATTATTACCCAAATACATAGGTCTGTTTAAAATTCTCCAGTGAATTAATGAAGTTACTTACAAATTAGATCTACCTGTGCATTACCATGTTTCTAACTCATTTCATGTATCTTTCTTGAAACCTGTTGTCTCAGGTCCGTTGGATGAGGCCACACCCGATGCTGTGCCCCCACCTCCGGTGTACGTAGAAGGTACCCTGGTGTATGCTGTCTGCCAGTTGCTGGACTCCAGAAGGAGAGGAGGGACTCTGCAGTTCCTTGTGGACTGGGAGGGCTATGGGCCCGAGGAGTGTAGCTGGGTTCCCGCACGAGATATCCTGGATCCGGGGTTGGTGGAGGAGTTCCATCAACATCATCCAGCGAAGCCCGTGCCTCGACCTAGGGGCCATCCCAGGTGCCATGAGTCCAGCCCTCTCAGCAGTCTGCACAGCAGTGGTCCCAGAGGTCATCCGCGGCGACGGCCCTCTGTCCAGCACCATGGCAGTTCTGATGACTCGCTCAGGAGTGTTCCCGGCAGCATGGGTGGTGGTCGTCATGGTCACCCTCGGCCTCCTTGGGGGGGGGGGGGGGGGGGGTACCGTAACTGTCATGCTCCTGGGCTCAACTAACACTCAGGAGTCCCCACTTCCTACAATCCCCCTCACACACCAGTCACTACCATATGCACTCCATCAGCCAACCCAGAGCCACTTCCTAGGAGTGGCTCCCCTGAGTTCTAATTATCATCACCTGTACCTTTTTGTTTCCGTTTGTATTTATACCCCTTTGTTTGTTTTGTTCCTCGCACAGTATTGCCTCCACTTTTCGTGAGCCTACTGAGCATTACTATTCTGATTTGTATTCCTGTGTATGACCCTTTTTGCCTTCCAGTTTTCTCCCGTTTTGCCTAGCCCTAGAGTTTGTTTGCTCGTTTCTCTTGCTTCCCGGTTTCTCAATCCTCTCCTGTTTTCCGACCATGATTTGTCTAGCCCTTGTTACTGTTTTGGATCTTTCGGTATTGACCTGGTCCAGCTGTTGTACACTGTCTTTTTCCATTGTGCTCATTAAAACCTTGAGTTCATTCATTATCCATGAGCGTCTGGTTTGTTACAGCCGCGTTATATGAAAATGGTACAGGCTGGTCTGATTGCTACTTATTTTGGTTAAGTTAAATCCTTGAGATTTATCTTCACTCACATATTTTGCTCTCTGCTTAATGGTATATTGACTAGTAATGTCTTTCTTAAGACAATGATCCTGACCGGTGATGTAATGGTACATAATGTCTCTCTTCTTTCTTACAGTACAGTAGTCTAAAGAAGAAGAAGAACAACTTTTTTCATCACACGCCTGTGAAATTCTTCTCTGCATTTAACCCATCTGAAGCAGTGAACACACACACACACACACACACACACACACACACGTGTCAACAATGAGCATACACACATACCCAGAGCAGTGGGCAGCCATACGAACAGTGCCTGGGGAGCAGTTGGGAGTTAGATGCTTCACTCAAGGGCACCTCAGCCCAAGGCCATCCCATATTAATGCTTCATCACCCATTTAAGTAATACAGCGATAACTTAGCTTCGCCAATTGAATCATCATCGTCCAATCACATAGCTACAACACACTCTTGAATGTGAATAAATACTCATGTTTGTCCTACAATAAACTGAGAAACATTTCTGAGCAGCTGTGTCTGTGTCAGTAACTGTTTGCTCCCAGATCAGTCCATGAGCCAGAATCTCTTAGGTGGCAGAGGTCTACATTCCTAGATCAAACCTTGTCAATTCAACCTCCTTCAGTACAGACAGATCAAAACCCAACACATGATTTTTTTTTTTTACAAAATTATATTTTACATGATTCTTTTTATTCACAAATTATTTTATTTTTGCATGTGATAATCACATTTTGGGGGGTTGACTTTTTTTTAATTCAGATGAGACTTTTTTTTCCACACATGACTTAACATGATTAACACATGCATCAACATGCATGTGTTGATTAACACATGCATGTTGATGCATGTGTTAATCATGTTAAGCCATGTGTGGAAAAAAAAATCTCATCTGAATTAAAAAAAGTCAAACCCCCATGACTTTTTACATAATTTATTCTTGTGATTTTACACATTTTTTCCAAATCTGACCTTTTATGAGATGGCGGCACGCGCGGTTGCAGCAGCTCATGGCTCTCCTTTTCAGTGCTCTTTTTTTAAATTTATTTTTATATTTCTTTCTTGCTTGTTTGTGCACCATCGGTTCTGCAAACATCCGGTACACCCACCAGTCACTTTTGGTCATCGGTGACCAACACCAGATATCTGTTTCGAGCGACTTTCACTACAAGCATAACATCCCAGATGACATAGCGAGACCGCCGGGCTCTCCGTGGATTGTTGTCGGGTCTAGGAGGCAGCGCAGACGGAGGAGGGAGAGGAAGCAGAAGCAGGGCCGCAGGTCGAGTGCTATGCTAAGGCTAAGAAAACAACCACACAAGCCACCTCTACCGAGCCTGTATCTCTCCAATGCCAGATCCCTGCTGCATAAAACGGATGATCTGGAATTACAACTCGCTGGAAATCGCTATGTTCGGGACTGCTGTGTTTTAATTATCACCGAAACCTGGCTTCATCCGGAAATACCCGATGCTAGCTTGCAGCTAGCAGGCCGCACTCTGCTCCGCTGGGATAGGACTGAGGACTCCGGTAAGAGCAGAGGAGGGGGGCTCTGTATTTACGTGGATGATAATTGGTGTAACAACGGAACAATTATAGATAAACACTGTTCCCCAGACCTCGAGTACATGTCTGTAAGATGCCAGCCTTTTTTTCTACCGAGAGACCTAACTGTAGTGATTGTCACAGCTGTGTATATTCCACCCGACGCCTGTGTAAACACAGCACTCTCTCTCCTGCTGAACACTGTAAACAAACAGCAGCGGGCCCACCCTGACAGTGTTCACATAATTGCAGGAGACTTTAATAAGGCCAACTTGAAGACTGTACTGCCGAAGTTTTACCAACATGATAAGTCTTCTACTAGAGGGGAGAACACTCTGGATCATGTTTATTCTAACATCAAGCATGTGTACAGAGCCATACTCCTCCCCCACCTCAGCCAGTCAGACCATCTTTCCCTCCTGCTCTCCCCAGCCTACACCCCTCTCAGACGCAGAGCCAGGCCCACCACAAGGACTATCCCAACCTGGCCTGACAACGCACTCTCCAAACTACAGGACTGCTTTAAATGGACAGATTGGGACTTATTTGAACACCAGGAGCTGGAGAGACATTCACAGGAATGGTACTGGACTTTATCAAGTTCTGTATCGGAAATATGACGGTGGATAAAAACATCTGGGTTTTCCCAAACCAGAAACCCTGGATGACCAGCCAGGTCCGCTCACTCCTCAGGGCTCGCGACGCTGCCTTCAGGTCAGGTGACAGAGCTCTGTACAGTGCCGCTCGAGCTGATCTAAAAAGAGAAATTAAAAAAGCCAAGGTGGACCATAGGCTGCGTATAGAGTCCCACCTGTCCAGCAACAACATATGTGGCAGATCACAGAATCCAGGGACACATGTCTGCCCGGGGGCATTTTGAGTTATTGACAGATTCAGAAAGTACAGTTTCTAAGATTTCCAATGATGCCTTCCATGTGGAGATCTGACAATATTTGAAGAATGTGTGGCCTTTTGAAAGTGTATACTTTTTAAAACAGAAAAGGGAGAAAATTGCCCTCAAAGTTTTCCATCTCAGCTACTCTGGCTGCAGGGCGGGCACATAATGGTGCTCATTTGCATGACATTAAGGAAAACCCTACCCCCTACAAGCTAGCACGATAACACTTTCATGTAAACAAAGATCACCACGTCAATTTTCCTTCCATGCAAAGTATGCCCAAAACAATTATGAAGTACAAAAATAAGTCCTAAAGTATACTTTAACGTTTTGTGGTTGAAAAATTACTCACACCGTAAGAAAGAAAGATAGCACGATGATGACACAACTAACACAACACTAGTTTCATGTAAAGCCTCGGTCACAACCGGCCGTACCGTGCTCCTACGGCCGGTCTACATGCAGAAAACGCAAGAAACACACGGAGAGCGCGCATGAAACGCAAGAGAGCGCGCGTGTGATGTGCTGATTTTCGAGCCGCAGACCGGCCGCAGAGGTTCTTTGTCATGTCAAACAAACTCTACGGGCGCTTACGGTTTTTTCAGGTTGCAAGACAAACTTACGGCCAACGCGCATCTTTCTCCCTGAACAAAAAAAAATAAACGCAGCGATTTGGGAAATGCCAAAAATCACACGGCCAAAAAATCGTACGTCCAGTTGTGACCTAGGCTTAACCAAACCACAACACTCTCCGTTACATGCAAAAATAACCACACAGCCTTAGCTTAATAAACTTACCCCATCATAAAGAGAAACGGCGCCTTGCACACACCAATGCCTCCGATGGAATGTAATCCTAGAACGGTCCATGTATCATCCGATCATTCAAGTATTCCATTCAATCTGGAAAACGAGGTTGTGGTTTTTTTGCTAGAAATGGTCATCTCCGATGTAAACACCGTGTGTCTGTTTGCTTCGCGGTATTTCAGCTACTCTGCGCTCTGTTTAGTAACTCATTCCATAGTGAAATTACATGCCTATATGCAGTTAAGTAGCCATGCGCTCAGCCTGCATCATACAGCTGATTCGCGAAAAAAAAAAAAGACTTAAATCATCATGTGAATGGCCCATATGGTAATTTACCCACACCCCCCAGCAGGCTACAGTCCTGACAAAAACGAGACAATTTGCAACAAAAAATGTATGCTTTTCCAACAAAACAATCTATTATCTGAAATACTGATTGCATTCTTCAAGATCTCAACTTGCACATGATGGAAAAAAAACAAAAATCACAAATTTCGAAAAAAATGCTTCTTTTGCGATTATCTCGGATTTGTTTCGGCCGACATGTGTCCCTGGATTCGGTGAGGGGTCACATATGGGAGGTGTGGCGGGGCATACAAGACATCACGAACTTCAGAGACTGTGATGCGTCAACAGGAGACTGGAGTGCGCCGCTGACAGAGGAGCTAAATTGCTTCTTTGCTTGCTTTGAAACATCTCAGCAGCACTCATCTGCTCCAGCCCTGCCCCCACCACCACACAGTTCATACATCACCCCATTCACTGTACAGGAGCACAATGTCAGATGGGTGCTCCTGGCAGTGAACCCCAAGAAAGCTGCCGGCCCAGATGGAATACCTGGTAAGGTGCTCAGAGCGTGTGCCCACCAGCTCGCCCCTACCTTCACCAGGATCTTTAACCTCTCCCTGGCTCAGGCAGTCATCCCGCCCTGCCTAAAATCAGCTACAATTATCCCGGTGCAGAAGAAGTTTCCCGTCACCAGCCTGAATGATTACCGTCCTGTGGCCCTCACTCCGGTAATCATGAAGTGCTTCGAGAGACTAGTTCTTCAGCACATCAAGGACCACCTCCCCCCAGACTTTGACCCCTACCAATTCACATATTGCGTGAACAGATCCACAGAGGACGCCATCGCCGTAGCTCTACACTCTGTACTGAACCACCTGGAGCAGCAGCAGAGCTACGTCCGCATACTCTTTGTGGATTACAGTTCTGCTTTCAACACAATAATCCCAGACATCCTTATCAGTAAACTGGACACTCTCGGCCTCCCCCCTCTCACACGTGCCTGGATAAAGGACTTTCTTACCAACCGGCCCCAGACTGTGAGACTTGGCCCCCACTTCTCCTCCACCTGCACGTTGAGCACTGGCTCTCCACAGGGCTGTGTGCTGAGCCCCCTCATGTACTGCCTCTACAACCACGACTGTAGTCCAACCCAAAACAACAACAACAACCTTATCGTCAAGTTTGCTGATGACACCACAGTGGTCGGACTCATCTCAAAGGGAGACAAGGCAGCCTACAGAGAGGAGGTCCTGAAGTTGGCAGCCTGGTGTTCAGAAAATAACCTTGCTCTGAACACCAAGAAAACCAAAGAGCTCATTGTTGACTTCAGGAAGCACAGCACCGACCTAGCCCCCCTCTACATCAACAATGAGTACGTGGAGAGGGTCCACACCTTCTGGTTTCTCGGTGTCCTCATCTCCGCCGACATCTCCTGGTCAGTAAACATTACAGCAGTCATTAAGAAGGCTCAGCAGTGGCTACACTTCCTGAGAGTCCTCAGGAAGTACAACCTAAACTCCAACCTGCTGCTGACCTTCTACCGCTCATCCATTGAGAGCCTGCTGACCTACTGTATTACAGTATGGTACGGCAGCTGCACTGCTGTAGACAGGGAGAGGCTCCAGAGGGTAGTTAAGGCAGCACAGAAGATCATTGGCTGCCCTCTCCCCTCCCTGATGGACATTTACACCTCCCGCTGCCTTAGCAGAGCTAAGAACATTATCAAGGACAGCTCCTACCCTGGCTTTGATCTGTTCGACCTGTTGCCCTCAGGGAGGTGCTACAGGTGCACCAGGACAATCGATTCAAAAACAGCTTCTTTCCAAAAGCCATAACCGCCCTGAACTCAGATATGCTCTGACTTTTTAGTCTATTTATTTTACTATGTGACTCTCTTCGTGCAATAATTTATAATGTGCAGTACTTTATAAGGTGACTCTCTCTGTGCAATACTTTTATAATGTGCAATACCTCACTCCATAATGTGAAACGCAACACATTCACCTCAGGACTGTGCACCTTACACACAACACATACACCTCAAGTCTGTGCACCTTACCTTACCTTGCAATACTTCATAATGTGTAATATTTTATTTTATAATGTGACTCTCTTGTGCAATAATTTATAATGTGCAATACTTTATAATGTGACTCTCTCTGTGCAATACTTTATAATGTGCAATGAGCAATACCTCACTCCATAATGTGTAACACAACACATTAGGACTGTGCACCTTACCCCGCTTACACCCTCCCCCCCCCTTTTTTTTTCCTTCCTCTCTCTCTACGCTGTTTGCACTGTTATTGGAGATGCTTTAATCTCATTGTACATGTGTATAGTGACAATAAAGGTATTCTATTCTATTTTAGACATGATTTGTTTATTTTCAGCACATGATTTTATTTTATTTTTTACATGATTAATTTATGCTTACCTGATTTTTCACACAGGATTTTTCACATGCGAGTTGTATACATGATTAATTCACTTTCATATATTTTATATCTTTCACATGGATATAAGGACATTTTCTTCGATGGGAACTACTTTGTTGTAGGGTTCTGCAAAATAAATAAATCAATAAAAACCCAGATGAAATGAATAAAAAAAAAAGTTCATGAATGAGCCGAAGTACATACATTTTTCGACATTGTTAATTGAGCCAGGTGTCAGAAATTGGAGATTGTTAATTTGCCTTAATGATGGTGTCGTGTATAACATCACTGAAGACTAATTACTTTCTATATCCAGGCCTCCTTGTCAATCTAACAGTTGTTTTTGATTGTTATCTGTAACCACTTATCCTGTACAGGGTTGCAGGCAAGCTGGAGCCTATCCCAGCTGACTATGGACAAGAGGCCAGGTACACCCTGGACAAGTCACCAGGTCATCTCAGAGCTGACACACAGAGACAAACCACCATTCAGACCTACGGTCAATTTAGAGCCACCAATTAGCCTAACCTGCATGTCTTTGGACTGTGTGGGAAACCAGAGCACCCAGAGGGAACCCATGCAGACAACACACAAACTCCACACAGAAAGGCCCTCGTTGGCCGCTGGGCTTGAACCCAGGACCTTCTTGCTGTGAGGTGACAGTGCTAACCACTACACCACCATGCCGTCCTGATTGTTGTTAATGGTTGTTTAATTTCAAAAGGTGCTGGTTTGATCTTGATGTTTCCTCAGGGTTCTCTGATTTTCTCCCACCTTCTAAAAAGCATGCCTGTGGGTGGAGTTGACCGTTCTCTTGATCCTCCATCAGTGTGAACGAGTGTGTGAAATGGGTGTGCATGGCGCCCTGTGATAGACTGGTATATTCCTACCTCACACCCAGCAATCCCAGGATAGGCACTGGATCCCCTGAGACAAAGGAAAGACCAAATCACTTACTAAAGATCAGTGAATTTTGAACAATTCAGTATTATTTGGATTGGATTTTTTTTTCAGGCTCTTGCAATACCCTAGTCTGTTAAAAACACTAATGGACATCCTGTATATTATTATTTATTTACAGTTAGGTCCGGGCGGCACGGTGGTGTAGTGGTTAGCGCTGTCGCCTCACAGCAAGAAGGTCCTGGGTTCGAGCCCCGGGGCCGGCGAGGGCCTTTCTGTGCGGAGTTTGCATGTTCTCCCCGTGTCCGCGTGGGTTTCCTCCGGGTGCTCCGGTTTCCCCCACAGTCCAAAGACATGCAGGTTAGGTTAACTGGTGACCCTAAATTGACCGTAGGTGTGAATGTGAGTGTGAATGGTTGTCTGTGTCTATGTGTCAGCCCTGTGATGACCTGGCGACTTGTCCAGGGTGTACCCCGCCTTTTGCCCATAGTCAGCTGGGATAGGCTCCAGCTTGCCTGCGACCCTGTAGAACAGGATAAAGCGGCTAGAGATAATGAGATGAGATGAGACAGTTAGGTCCATATATATTTGGACACTGACACAAATTTTGTTTTTTTACCTGTTTACTGAAACATATTCTAGTTATAGTTATATAATGGACATGGACATAAAGGCCAGACTTTCAGCTTTCATTTGAGGGTATCCACATTAAAATTGGATGAAGGGTTTAGGAGTTTCAGCTCCTTAACATGTGCCACCCTGTTTTTAAAGGGACCAAAAGTAATTGGACAATTGACTCAAAGGCTATTTCATGGGCAGGTGTGGGCAATTCCTTCGTTATGTCATTCTCAATTAAGCAGATAAAAGGCCTGGAGTTGATTTGAGGTGTGGTGCTTGCATTTGGAAGATTTTGCTGTGAAGAAAACATGCAGTCAAAGGAGCTCTCCATGCAGGTGAAACAAGCCATCCTTAAGCTGCGAAAACAGAAAAAAGCCATCCAAGAATATTAAGAGTGGCAAAATCTACAGTTTGGTACATCCTGAGAAAGAAAAAGAAAGCACTGGTGAACTCCTCAGTACAAAAAGACCTGGACGCCCACAGAAGACAATAGTGGTGGATGATTACAGAATAATTTCCATGGTGAAGAGAAACCCCTTCACAACAGCCAACCAAGTGAACAACACTCTCCAGGAGGTAGGCGTATCAATATCCAAATCTACCATAAAAAGAAGACTGCATGAAAGTAAATACAGAGGGTTCACTGCATGGTGCAAGCCACTCATAAGCCTCAAGAATAAAAAGGCTAGATTGGACTTTGCTAAAAAACATCTAAACAAGCCAGCACAGTTCTGGAAGAACATTCTTTGGACAGATGAAACCAAGATCAACCTCTACCAGAATGATGGAAAGAAAAAAGTATGGCAAAGGCATGGTACAGCTCATGATCCAAAGCATACCACATTATCTGTAAAACACGGCGGAGACAGTGTGATGGCTTGGGCATGCATGGCTGCCAGTGGCACTGGATCACTAGTGTTTATTGATGATGTGACACAGGACAGAAGCAGCCGGATGAGGTATTCAGAGACATACTGTGTGCTCAAATCCAGCCAAACTGATTGGTTGACAAACTGATTGTCCATCTGTATTATGAAAATAATACAGATGGACAATGACCCAAAACATAAAGCCAAAGCAACCCAGGAGTTTATTAAAGCAAAGAAGTGGAATATTCTTGAATGGCCAAGTCAGTCACCTGATCTCAACCCAATTGAGCATGCATTTCACTTGTTAAAGACTAAACTTCAGACAGAAAGGCCAACAAACAAACAGCAACTGAAAACTGCTGCAGTAAAGGCCTGGCAGAGCATTAAAAAGGAGGAAACACAGTGTCTGGTGATGTCCATGAGTTCAAGACTGCAGGCAGTCATTGCCAACAAAGGGTTTTCAACCAAGTATTAGAAATGAACATTTTATTTACAATTATTTAATTTGTCCAGTTACTTTTGAGCCCCTGAAATGAAGGGATTGTGTTTAAAAAGTGCTTTAGTTCCTCACATTTTTATGCAATCATTTTGTTCAAACCACTGAATTAAAGCTGAAAGTCTGAACTTCAACTACATCTGAATTGTTTTGTTCAAAATTCATTGTGGCAAGGTACAGAACCAAAATTAGAAAAAATGTTGTCTCTGTCCAAATATTTATGGACCTAACTGTATTTTTTACTGTAGCAAATTTGATTTAACATGTGAAAATGTAAGACTGGCTCACTGCAAAGTACAAGTTGATGAGGCAGGAACCAGGTGCATAAACTCAGCATTATATTTATGAGCTCTACAAGAATTGTATTTATAATCCAGAATGTGGATCAGAGAATAAGCAGGCCACAATAAAAGGGTAATATCCATAATCAAGGGGAGTGGGAAAGGTCAAGGGTCAAACCCGGAACATAAAGCAAGACAAGATCAAGCTTAAAGATAAAAATATGCACGAATAGGACAAACACAGAAACTGCAGGATATACCGCATATTATATATATATATATATATATATATATATATATATATATATACACACATACACACACAAATGAATTAAGGGATAAACACAGAATAGGTGGACACAATAGGACACCAAGCTAACAAGATGGGGTGGAGACAGGATATAAACCAAAACAAAGGGTTGAAACATATATAAAAGAAAATGGAGGATAAAGAACGGCATTCTTACAAAGCTGTACAAGAATGATGTTCAGTTTGAAATTCAAGCCTGAATGTGGCATGAATTTTGAAACATTTTTCGTTCTGCTTGATTCCTGCTAATTCTGAATAAGTGTGATGGGGCCTTTAATGTTTGTATTCTCAGAATATTAAGGTGTAAAAACCTTTTTACACCTTAATATTCTGAGAATACAAACATTAAAGGCCCCATCACACTTATTCAGAATTAGCAGGAATCAAGCAGAACGAAAAATGTTTCAAAATTCATGCCACATTCAGGCGGGAATTTCAAACTGTACAACATTCTTACAGCTTTGTAAGAATGCCGTTCGAATACTTAGAATGCACTTTGAACCCGCCTCGAATGATTCTTGCACATTCCGGGTGTATTAGCTTTCAAATGCAGTTCAAATGTAGTTGGAACACAGTAGGAATACCTAGAATGCTGTTAGAATGCAGTAAGAATATTAAGAATGCACTTCGAATACCATACGAGTGCGGTTCGATTGCTGCCCGAATACCACCCGAAGGATGCTGCCCCGCCGAATATGTTTCGAACATCTAAGAATTCAAAGAGAATGCAGCTCAAATACTTAGAATGTACTTTGAATGTGCTTAGAATGTAACATGAATGTCCCGAGTGTACCAAGAATGCTACCGCAATGGGCCCTGATAGGGTATAAAACGCTGCCAAATCTAGCATTTTCATCAGTCTCAACCCAAACACCATAGAGTATGGACTCCCTGGACCATGTTGCTTTGTTCCAGATTGTTGTCCTCCAGCAAGACCTGCTTGAAAGAGATGTGGAGGAGGCTAGGAGAAGAAACATTAGGAGGAGAAAACCCAGAAGGTATCAGACCCAACCATGGCCGCGGCCAGTGGTGGAGTTCTTGACCTTGGCGGCATGACGTGAGAAACTTGGGAAACTTTTTAAACTTTTTAAAACAATGGACAAAAGGTTGATGTTGGGCAGGCGACTCCTCAATGCAGACTGAAGTTCCAGCAGCAGCTAGCCGCATTCTTATGTGATTCGGTGGTGCTCTGAATTATGTCCGGACTCATTCGAGGGCCAATTGGGATGTTCTGACTGCATTCGAGATGTATTCGAGCGGCAATCGAAATATTCAGATGGCATTTGAAGTGCATTCCAGCTGAACTATTTTAATATCAAAATAGATTCCAGCAGCAATCAAGATGCACTCAAGGTGCATTCCAGTTCATTCGAGGCACATTCAGGACATTCTGGCAGGATTTGAAGTGGCTTGCCATTTCGATTTTTCCCTCGAACATGATCAGAATGTTTGGAATGCTGTAAGAATATTTAGAATGCAGTCAGAATGCAGTTAGAATACACTTTGAATTCCGTTCGATATTTCTCCTCTTCGAATGCACCTTGAATGCTTTGAGCATGAGCAAAACATTCCGGCCAGCCACAAGAATGGGCCTGAATGTTTGGAATGCACTCAGAATGTAGTCAGAATTTTTAGAATGCACTTCGAATATCCCGGAATATACAAAGAATTTTCATTCCGACTGCATTCTGGCACATTCCACCTCTAGTCTGACTGCCCCCTAATGGTTATATCTTAAACAGGGGCATGAAGGTTCAGGAAATTTGCCCTTTGCACTGAACATTTGAACAGAACATCGATCAGGCTTTTGCCTGTGCTTCAATATTCAACATGTTGAGAATGAGACCCATTTTGTTCTTTTAAATTTACCTGCTTTTGAAGCTTACCTCTTGGCAGACTCGACAGTGTTCTTGGCATTAAATCGGATGCTCGGGTCTCACCATTCACTCTCCTCATTTTCCCTTTTTCCTTGTGATTTTCTGTCTTATTTGTTCTCTGGCTTTAGCCAAGCCAGCAAAAACTCTGTAAAAAAACAACATCACTTGCATTACCATGGGACAAGCAAGCAGTGATCTGCTACCATCCTCCTCCTCCTATCTTGGAAAATTGAAACGATAAATTCTTTTCTCTGCAGTCTCTGCCATCGCTCTCTTCATCTTTCTTAGTGATCTCTTTTTTATTTGCTGTACGAATAGGAGTGCAGTGGCAGCTGAGAGGCTGAACTTGTCTTCTGCTGTGTAAGGAGCTCAGTAAGAGAAGGATGAACAAAGTAGAATAGTGGACATTAGGCATGTAACAATTCGTGCAATTCACAGTTCAGCCCAATTCACGATACTGGGGTTCATGATTCGATTTTCCGATGATTTTTTTTTTTTTTAATTAAATGAGAAACTTTATTATGGAAAAGCAAGATATTTTCATATTTATCAGCTTAAATATTCCTTTTGTTAAAAGTACTTTTGTCTTAATAATTTACAAACATCTTGTAAAGGTTGGAGTAAAATGTAATTGCCTATTCACTAATTTATTTTATTAAAAATTAAAGTTATTAAAAATAGGCCTTTTGTAAACTTTATGAACATTTATACAAGCTCCATTTGCTTCTCTTTTCTTTAGCTTTTTGCAGTCTGTAAAAAGAGAAAATTGAATTATTGTAAAATAAATTTCTACAGTCAATCACACAACAGCTCTTTCCCATTTTAGATCTGCTTTTGTGTGTTTTCACAGCATTAAAGGGGAATGGACATTAAAATTTGTCCTAAAACTGTTTCCATATCGCGATCTAGCATAAAATTTGCTTTCTTTTGATATACGGCAAGCTAGTATCCAAATCACAAAATCCAAGATATTTAACAATAACATCGGCAGTAATCGCTATCCCAGTTCTTTTTTTTTTTGCTGCCATACGATAATCTGGGCGCCATATTGTGACGTCAGTGCAGTAATCCACTCCGTGTAAACAACAAGCAAAAGCAATGTCTGACTCGGATGTCAGTGAAATTAGCGTGGATTTGTCCGAATTTTCAGATGAATTATCTGATGATAATGGGTTAGAAGAAAGAGAACTTTCACAGGTTCAACCTAGAGATATTCAGCCATATCAATTTGAACCATATGTGACAGATACAGAACTCGAAGTGTCTGATGATGAGGAACACATGATCGGCACACCTGAACCCAATATCGAAGTTGACATTGGTCGCCTACAAAACAATGAATGGTAGGTTTTTGTATCCTAAATAAAAATGAAAAAAGTAAAATTATCTCATAAATCCCCACTTCTGACAACACCAAGTCAAAGAACATGCACGATGATAGGATTATTGTCAAGCATGTGCATGTTTTTTTTTAGCTCTAGTTCATATATGTTTCTCTCCAAGTGAAATTGCAAATCATTCAAACTTCCAAAATTTATCCTCAATATAACCATACTAAATATCTAACATGTGCTTTCTGGCAAATACTATACACAAGTTCACTAAGATGTGTTTATGTCTGTTTGAAATTTTCATTGGACCCAAAACATATATAGCTGATAACTTTTGTCAAATTGTAATGCTTGTTTTGGTGTTTTATAGATCTAATTGTATTTTATTCATCAATCGGAGCTGAAATATTTGCACGGATTTAGCCCATATTTTGTCCAAAATGCAGAAATGTCAGAAAAGGACTTTCCAAAATAGTGTAACCTATCTGTTATGTATTCATAATGGGCCAACTCAGATTTTATTTCAACAAATTTCAGATTACGCTATCACATTTATTGCATTTAATGATACAAATAAGTATATACATCTGAACAAAACATATTTATTGATTGATAACATGAAACTATTCAATGATAAATGTTGTGGTCACAACAGGTGCACTTGTGATCATTGTGAGCCTATGCCCTTGGTGATAGAATCACAGTGCTGCAAGGAAATAAACCGGGTGAGGCAAGAGATGGAGGAGGCAGGTGTTGACTCGTGCATAACAGACCATCCTGGGTTTGCGCCATGTTGTCTCAATCCATATGTCCTGCGGTCAGCCAACTACGCCTTCATTGACCATCATGGACACCACGGGCCTCTACAGGCACATCAACATGAGTATGTAACATTATTGTCAATTTTCTGAGCTACTTGCCCACACAACTGTATCCTGCATATTATACTAAAAACATTTAACTTTAACAATCTTTGAATTCAAATTTGCTGTGTATACATGTAGGCCCCTACAATTTCTTTCTATAACAACATGTAAAAATAAGTATGTATCATACATCCAGCATAACAAACACTATTTGTTATAAAATTTACCGGTAATTTGTATACATGACAATGACCTACTCTGAAATCACCAGATGGCAGCGTTCCTTTCAATTTACAATATACATGTATATCTATGCAAAAGTTCACAATACAAAATCTAATATTCACTGTTTCAAATTATCAATAGCAACATTAAAAAACGTTTCATTAGCATATCATTTATTGAATACTCTTATTTATTTATCCTATTTCAGGAGATACAGATACGTTGCCTATCGACAGTTTGTGAGGCTTTGTTGGGGTCCTCTTGGGAAAGACATCAGAGTCCAGATTCCATCTTGTGCTGTTAATCGGATCAGAAGAACGTTTCCATCTCCAGATGGAGACTATGTTGGCTTTAAATTCCCCCATTTAACCAACTAAAGAGGGTTTCAAAATAAGTTTGTGCACCTGTTTTTGTGCATAATTTTGTTTTTTCCTAATACAGTCTTCGCAATTTTGCAAATAACCAGAATTTCCAATCAATAAAAAATTGATTTTAAAACTTTCATGAGAGCTACAACTGAATATTAACATAATATTTTGTGAATGTTACATATTGACGTAAAAACATCAGTTTTCAACTTCACAACTCCCCAAACTTTACAAAATTAACTGATACATACAGATTTTCTAACTACTCATTAAGACAGGGTGAAGCCCTCTCACGTGATAGAATACCGGTACTGTACATAAAATGCAGTTTTACAGCATTTTCAAATGTGCATGTTTTGGTGTTCAAACTTATTGTGAAATCAACTTTAGGGAACAGCAAATCTTCTTTGAAGTAAAGCCACAGCTTCTTGTTTATCTGGTCTCTGAACACCCTCACACATGGGAGGAGGCTGGTCATCATCCAGAACATCTCGGTCAGCAACCACCCGTTGACACTGGGCCACGACTGCCTTCATAATGTCCTGCACATATTCTGTCAAACAAAGAAATGAAAACAATGGAAAAATAATGCATACTATTACAGTTGTAATTATTATTAGTACTGTTAAAAATGATAATTATCACATTGGCGTCTCGATAAGATTTTAGTGTATCAACATTGCAAACAGGCCTCACCATACTTTGGATCTGTCAAGATTTTCTTCACAGAATAACCTCCACTTTTCCACTTGGGAAAGTTAACAGCATATCGTGCCTCACCCGCCTCTGTGTATTGCTGGTTTCTTCCAGCATTTTCATTGAAATGCATCACCGCCAGAAGAGTTCTGAAACATTATGTTTCAATGCCATCTTCAAAGTGGAACTTATAATGTTTTAATGCTCACTACTTTTAATGTAGATTACTTCTTAACAAAGACTTGGGTAATCTCAAATAACTAGAACAAATGTATGCATATGTAATGAATAAATATTTCTTTATATTATGCTTGTTCAGACAATTGTTTCGATGTTTATTCTGTGTTTGGTTACATGTACCTGCACATTTGGCCATGATATGAGAAGGAATACATTTTTGGAGCAAAATGATTTAGGACACTATGAAAAGCTTCCAAAGAGGATGTTTGCTGACGACATGAGAGCTGTCGCATGTCCTTCTGGAAGGCAGGATGTCGTACCAACTTCTCAAACTTGACCATTACCGTAGAACCTGAAAAGATGAAATTTCAACATATAAATGCCCTGCATAATAAATTCTGTAATGAAAGGTATCATAAAATTAATGGTAGAGAATTTAAATTAATTAAGTAATTCACACTGGCAAACAAACAGATCATATATTTAAGCAAGAAAAGACTTCTCTGTGGTTATGGGGATTGAACCTGAGATTCACAAGTAGTCAAAACACAAAAATCTCTCATGTGCACATTCAGGTCCCCACAGAGACTTACAGGGTTGAAGCCACTGTTTTTGAGCCTCTCTTCCTTCCAGTATGCCATGAAGGCATCTGGGAAAGCGTTCGTCATCATGGATATGGATATTGGCCATATGGTTGAGAATTGAGAGCCACTTGGCAATGATAGTATCTGGCTGTCCTGGTTCAGTGGAGCTTGCACACCAGTAGATGTGGTTGACCACACTAGCTACCCACGGCTGGAGTGCAGCACATTCACGGTCCTTGGCAAGGGCCATCAGTTTCTTCTTAAAACCTGTGAAAGTGCATGGCATTTAAAGAGTAAAAAGTTTCTTTTGGTCTAATTTAATCACTGTTAGTGTTGCTGCATCACCAGAATACAAACAACATATATGTCAATGTAATTCTTCACAAGATAAAGGTTGAGAATGCTGTTGCAATTTTTGAGGGGGGTATTGGGGTTCACCTACCTTTAGCAATATGCCAAACATCAAATAGGTGCTCCATGTGAGGCATGTTTTCCCGAAGCCACTTTCTAATCTGGACATGTCTGTTTGTGATGATGGTCTCCACAGAAAGCCCTTGCTCCTCCAGAAAGTTCAAGGATCGTATCAGCCCCTCTTTCTCCATGGCATTGGAATTGGCAACCTCATTGCACTGAAATCAAGTGATTTGAATTTGATTGAGAATGGGTTTCTTTTGCTCATGTAAACAAAAAACTTGAAATTATGATTGACAGTGTCGTAAATCATGAAACCTACCTGGACTAGCTGCATATCAATGATGACATTGGCCAACAGCTCAAGGATCGTATAAGAACCATACTTGGCTGAATGTTCTGGGGAGTCGCAGCGGCCATCACCTGCAAGGACCAGGTCTCGGTCTTCCGCCTGGAGGGAAGCGAGAAGCCAATCTTGCTGTTCCTTCCATGTGGCCTTTATACATGGAAACAGAATGAGTCGCTGATGTCGACTGAAACTTCGGGCTGTAATGGTTGCCACCTTCATGTGACCCATGACCTTTATAACCTTACTTGGTATTGCACCTGCTGATAAAATACTCGCTGACAACATGATGTTGCCAGCTGGCGTACTGCCGACATAAGGCTGGCTGTTCCACCTCGTCTTGTGGTGGCAACTTTGACAATCGAGCACTACTAACAAACATGTGCCCTTGGTTTGGGTGGTGACCCCAAGGGCCATTTCCCCACATTGACTGCAGTGTACCAGCCTGAGCAGTTTCATCAGACTTGATCTGAAGACAATATACTTGGTATCATTGTACACTTCTGACACAAGTATGTTAGCAGTTTCTGAGATGTCAGAGGTGGTGCTGCCTGATTCTTCATCCGACGATAGAACATAATCATCATCACTGTCATCTTGTGCCATCGGACTTGAAGGTTCAGCCACGTTGTCATGTGGTTCGGCTTGAACTGCAGTCTTCGAAGGTGCAACGTCCTTGTGATGACAGCATACATGTATGTCAGTGGAATCTGGCCACGCATCAGTTTGAGTTGCAATATCTGATGAGGTTGGACATACATAAGCCTGAATCCCTGCAAATAGATACACCACAAATCATTACATTTACTGTATTCTTTATATCTATGTGCATATACAATGTACATGCATGTAAATTATTTTTGACGTACGATAAATTTTGTTAAGAAGAATTCAGTTGAATGCATCTCTCATAAATATATTTCATAATCATGTACCTTTGTTTTTCAGAATACCAATATTCTTTGGTGACACTTGTATCCGAACACGTCTTTTCGTAATAGGCTGTGGGGATGTTTGTGTTGACTGGTCACACTGAAATACAATATTTATGTCATTGCGATCAAATCAAGTCATAATTTGAATGTTTAGGAGAAATTCAAATGACGTTCTCAACAACTGAATATGGTATTAAATACCAATATTTAAATTGATATCAGTGACACAAAAGTCACCAAGTAGATTTACTGAACAATATGAGAAAGGAAATATTACTAGTATGTACATGGCAACAGATGTCTACCTCCAAAGATGATAATTCTGAAGATGGTGGACCCTCTTCGTCTGGGATGTCATTTGCACTTGTGGTACTGGAAGATGCACAGTTTGCCAAAAGTGACGAAACATCCTATGAAGAAAATATTAAGAAAATTTAACATATGTATTCTGACAGGCTTAGCTGTAAAATCACTCGCAAAAAGTGATGATACTGTTTATTCACGTTTTTGATTATCACAAAAAACATCTATTTTTATCACATAGCTCGTGCATTATAATTTATCGGCCTAACAAACTTGATAAGTGATCACCATGAAAATTACATTTTTGTGTATAAAATAATATAAAAAATATTAGATGTAAAGTCTGTTTGCTAGTATTATCGTACAGGTGGTCCTATTCATAATTTAGTTATTTTTATACTAATTTGCCTCAAAAAGACTATATAAAATGGCAATAGATAATCATTAAAAATTTACACAAGCTGAAGATATGAAAATTTCACAAGTGAAAAATAAAAATTTGATGCAAAATTGGCTATTTTCATCAACTTTACAGGTCTAAAAAACTCATTAGAATGATTCATGTAATTTATTCGATCAAATGTCCAGGAAAACTGTTTCAAGCCCTCTAATTTGATAGGGGCGGGCTATCTTAAACATAAATATTGAAGCCCAAATACAGACACAACAGCTGTGCACAATGCACGTTTTGCTGTACGGAAATCAGAGTAAACCGACGCAAACATGTGTTGACTGGAATAATCATTAATTGGACAATTATAAGTTACAAGGTTTTCCACATTTTAACAATATTTTAACAACAACAAACACCAGCCTAGGCTAGGGCCCTACCCTTTTCAAGGCAAGTTTCTGGACTGCCTTTGATTTCCTTGGAAGATTTTTCTTGGCCAGCCTCTCAACAGCAGTGTTTTTTCCGTATAAATATCGACGGTATTGCTGTTGGTTTTAGCACAAGTTTTCTCTGAACTGAAAATCCAAGACTGGCTTTTAAACCAGGCGTTTCACTGAAACAATCTTTCTCAAAGTGTTCACTACATAGCACTGATGAAGGTGAAGGCTGCCATTGAGCACGGGTTCGTTGTACTTGTTTTGTCCATAGATTCCTCATATGTGAGTCCTTTGGAAACCTAAAAAGTGTCACATTGTGACTAGGAATATTACAGCAACCTGCAGCAACACATCGATTCGGCATTCTCACGTAATATGTAGGGGAATCTACAACAAAAAAAATGATCCTGCAACTCAACGCGTATAAAGGAATGTAAACATTCATCCGAGAATTTTCCTGGTTACTGCGCTGACATCATATCCGGCTTCTTCCTGGCGAGTAGAACGGTTTTCGGTGGGGTGCTTGAATCTGTGATATTTCGAACTATTGTGTCGATTTGTAAAAAAACGATGTGTTTACTGATAAAAACTGCCATGTATTGGTGGACAAAATATTATAATCTTTACGAATAAATGAACTTGTGTTGGTCCTTTCTGTATCCCTTTAAAGCTGTGTTACTTCCATCTATGGTTAGATTCTTCAGTGTAGCCAACGTTTCCCTCAATGATGCTCAGTGTTGTAGTCGAGTCACTAAGCCTCGAGTCCAAGTCCAGTCTCCAGTCCCCAGTGTTCAAGTCTGAGTCAAGTCTAAGTCATTAAAAAAATCTGAGTCCACTATTGATCCGAGAACAAGACTCCAACCACACCATTTGATGGTGGCTGTTTTAGCACCATTAACATTATTCACATGTCGACTCATCTGTGTTGGTAAACGACATTATAGAGACTAAACTTTTGTTCCAACACATAAGGACTCGGACTTACCCAAATTTTCAACTGGCTTACTCCAGTCCTTGTCAAGGAATGACCCTCTGCTTCCGGCACATGACTTTTCCAACACATGATTGGAGCAAAGGGTCAAAGGTCGTCAATAACCAGAACCTCCCCCGTCTTTGTTTAGAGTAGGTTGAAGGGGCCTGATGTAGATGGCTTCTTTTACTCCTCTAACGAAGAAATCCAGTTCACTGTCTAGTATTCCCACCATGTCAAATGTGACTGTATGTCCCGGTGGTTCTAGATGGATGTGTTGACATTGTCGAGCTGGGTCGTTTGTGTTCTGAGAACCTGGTTTTCAGTGAGTGTTCTGTTTCTCCTATGTAACTTTCTCTGCACTGGCCTTTGGAAGTTTTTCCCTGGCAAGGAATCTGGTATACAATCCCTCACTTTTCCTCCTTGGGAGTCCTATCCTCAGGGGCAACAAGAAAACTTCTCAGGGTGGAGGTGGGTTTAATGCAAGTTTTTATCCCATGGGATCTGAAGATCCTCTGGAGCACTTCAGATTGTCCTCTGATGTAGGGGAGAGCAATGAGGCCTCTGTTGTTCTGTCCTGGGCCTTTTTGTCAGTGTTGTTCCCTAGGTTGACGGGGTTTGGGTTGAGTAGCCTTGTCAATCGCCCACTGGTGATATCTGCACTTCTTGAGTGCCTGAGTGATGCGTTTTTCTTCCTATACGTCCTCGGGGTCTGTAATGATGGTGTTAGCCCTATGGAAGAGTGTCCGGACTACTCCTAGTTTGTGTTCCAGGGGATGGTTAGAACTGAAGTTCAAGTACTGGTCTGTGCATGTTGGTTTCCTGTAGATTTTCACCTGCAATGAGCCGTCTGCCTGTATGACTGTATTTGTGTCTAGAAATGCTAGAGAATTGTCTTGTTGTTCCTCTTAAGTGAATTTGATGTCAGGGTCAACGGAGTTCAGATGTTCCGTGAACTCTTGAGTGTGCGCCGCCTTGAGTTTGGTGTGAGTGTCCTCCACATACCTATACAGGGGTGGGTGGGGGGCAGTCCTAATTGCCAGATGTTCCAAATGTTCCATATACAAATTACATACTATGGGCAAAACAAGAGAGCCCATAGCAGATTCATTTGTTGGTAGAAGATTCCATCAAACACAAAATAGGTACAATGGAGGCAGACCTCAAGTAGAGCCACGATCTGTGAGGTGGTTGGAGTGGAGCATTGTGGAAGTGTGTTGTCTTCTTGTAGTCTACAGTACATGAGATGACCTCAAGTGCCTTATCGATGGGGACCAATGTAAATAATGCAGTCACGTCAAATGAACGCAGAATTTCGTCCTCTTCCACTCTCTTCTTGATAAGGTTCACAAAATGTTGGGAGTTCTTAATATGGTGTGTGGACTTTGTAAGGTTTTATTCTGCTAATATGAAACATCTGCTAATATGAAATGTATACAGGATATATTTTCACTCACACACATACATATTAATGGAATTAAGATGTGTTTTGCTCAGTCCAAGGTTTACTGACCTACGTCATCATACCATCACACCATAGTCTGACATCCTACGATGCACACACACAACACACACACACATTCACATACACACACATAGCATAGCTGCATATCCACACAGACACACACACACAGACAGATATCAAACAGTGATGTCATTTCATCCACACAGATAAGACACATATAAAATCCCTGTATTCTCTCGTTGTATTGGGGAACTTGCGAATAAGGATTGCAAACTGGATTGTGGGGTTCCTTTTTTTTTTTTCTGCGACTCACCCCCAGACGTCTGGGTGACACGAGGGGACTGATCTCGAGATGGTGAGGGAAAGAGGTGAAAAAAAAACCCTAACAGACTTACACTTAGAAAAAAAACTTTATCCCCGAAGGGCAATTAGAAGGGCAAAGAGCGGTACATTAAAAGAGCAAGAAAATAAAAATCACAAAAAGAATAAAATCACAAAAATGGGTGGGCAAAAAAAAAAAAAAAAAGGCGTATTATGTACAATATACAATGACAGGCCTGTTGCCAGTAACAAAGTAAAAAAAAAAAAGGCAGCAGATAAAATATGGCAAATAAATAAAATGACGCATGGATAAAATTAAAATGACAATATGATTAGAGTGACATTGTAGTTAAAGTGACAAGGTGATATTGTAATATTGCACATCAGGACGTGATATTGCAATATCCCATGTAGGACTTATATACAATAGTATATACTTATATGTAATAGTAGGACTTCCCTACTAAGGGGGACAAAATTTCAGCTAAACACTTGACACAACGATAGGTGCTGGAATCAATCCTACTTACTTTCAGTCTCAGAGGTATGTTTGGCTTGTGAACCTTAGGTAGGCCATAGAACTTGGGTGGCATTTCAGTGCTAGGGTACAGTTGTCTGTATGTAATCCTATTAATCCCTCCTTCTTTTTCTATATGTTGTAGAGTCAAGACAAGTTCTTTCTTGTACTTCTGTGTAGGGTCCCTTTTGCCCAACTTGTGGTAAGTGGAATAATCACTGAGAAGATCTTCACACTTTTGTTTGTAATCTGTTCTATTTAGCACAACAGTTAGCTGTCCTTTGTCCGCAGGGAGTATCACAATGTTATTGTCTTGCCTGAGGGTCTTTAGCACGTCCCTCTCCTGCTTCGATAGGTTGAATTTGGTCTTCTTTGGGTGGATAAGAATGTTGTTAACTTTGGCTCTGAGTAGATTGGCCTCTCGTTCTGGTAATTTCCTACAAGCTACCTCAGTTTGTCACTATGTTTATGTGGCAGCATGGGCATGGCCGAGCATTGATCTGTGAATGGAGGGCGGAGTCAGGGAAGGTGCGTGGTCATATCGCTACACCTGTTGTCAATTAACGTGTGTTTGTATGTCTCTTACAGTGACAGCGCCCTATAAAAGGAGAGAGAGAGGAGGGGAGATCGGGGCTGAGAATTTGATAATAGTCTGTGTGTAGGAGTGTGTGTTTGAGCTGAAAAGCAAAAATAAAGAAAACAAATTGGAAGCAAACAACCGCCTGCCATACTTCTGTGCTCCACCCACATCCGGAAATTGCCTACAGTGGTGCTGAAACCTGGGAGTGCAAAAGGGAACAGCCCCATGGAGTCCTTGCCATTCAAAGACCTTATCCATGCCCTCGCCACAGCACAGCAGAACCAGCATCAAGTGCTGATCACCCTCCAAAAGGAGCAAGAACAACGGTTCGAAGCCTTGGTACTAGCCCAGCAAGAAGACCGTCAGGCATTCTGGCACCTGCTCGTGTCGGCGGGGTCTATGACCACCACCAGAGTGGACCCTCCCCACCTCACCCTAACGAAGATGGGTCCGCATGACAATCCAGAAGCCTTCCTCGCGCTCTTTGAGCAAGCAGCAGAGGTGTGTATTGGCCAGTCAAACAGCGCGCAGTGCACCTCCTCCCCCTGCTGATGGGCGAGGCACAGCTTGCCATGCTGCAGCTCCCTGCCAGCAGCTGGCTCGTGTACGTGGACCTCCGAAGAGCCATCCTCCAGCATGTTGGCTGCTCCCCAGAGCAACAGTGACAGTGCTTCTGCTCGCTGCGCTTGGAGGAGGTCAGCTGGCCATTCACATTCGGGCAACAACTCCGGGACGCCTGAGGGCAGATGACCACGACGCCGAGGGAGTTATCGACCTGGTGACACTAGAGCAATTCATCGCACGACTTCCGGAAGGAACGGCAGAGTGGGTCCAGTGTCATTGCCCGGCATCACTGGATTAAGCGATCGAGCTGGCAGAGGACCACATAGTGGCAGTTCCGACGGCAGGAAGACACATTTCCTCTTTCCTCTCTATCTCCCTCTGCTTCTCGTCCTCACCCCATTCCCCCACCATGGGGGCCGGCTCCCCAGCCGGCCCGGTGCACCCATGGTGTCCTCCCGTTTTCCCCTTCCTTGTCTGTGTCTTCTCCCCCCCAGGTGAGTGATGTCTAACACCGGTGCAGAGGGAGAGCCTGGGCTAGTGTGCTGGCACTGCGGGGAGCCAGGACATCTCCAAAATCAGTGCTCCGCAATGGAGGTGGGCGCAGTGGTCCAGGTACCCAACACTCCAGAAACTGCCCTCGATCGGGCCAGAGCGTATTGTATACCAGTAAGTGTCCAAGGGGATACATACCAGGCTTTGGTGGATTCCAGCTGTAACCAGACCTCAATCCACCAAAACCTGGTGCAAGGTGAGGCATCGGGGAGAGCACGAATGGTGAAGGTGTTGTGTGTGCACGGGCAACTACCCTTTAGTGTACATCCACATTCTATTTTGGGGTGAAAGACATCATGTAAAGGCAGCGGTTAACCCTTGTCTCACCCACTCGCTGATTTTGGGGACTGATTGGCTGGGTTTTAAGGAGTTAATGACACACATAGTGAGGAGTGGGTCCTGCAGTAATCCATCTGAGGCAGACCCCAGACTAGCATTGGTAGGAGAAGCTGTCACAGAGCCGTCTATGTCAGTACCGCGTCAGGGCGATATGCGGAGTGAGGAGCACCCTGCCCCTCCTCCCTCTCTAGGGGATTCCCTTGGGGATTTCCCATTAGAGCAGTCGCGAGATGGGACTCTGCGGCATGCATTTGACCAAGTGAGAGTAATCAATGTTCAAATTCTCCAACCAAATGTGACGCCAGCCTTCCCCTACTTTTCTATTATTAAGGATAGGTTATACTGAGTGATGCAGGACACTCAAACTAGCAAAAAGATAACACAGTTATTAATCTCAAAGAGCCATCGGGAACTCATTCCCGGCAGCTCACTTTAATCCCATGACTGGACATTTAGGGCAGGATAAAACACTAGCCTGAATAATGGCCCGGTTCTATTGGCCAGGGATTCGCGGGGATGTCCGTCGGTGGTGTGTGTCATGCCGCTAATGCCAATTAGTAAATCCCACAGCCACTCCAAAAGCGCCGTTGCACCCTCTCCCTTTAATCGAGACCCCTTTTGAAAGAATTGGGATGGATCTCGTCAGGCCATTAGATTGGTCAGCACAGGGATAACACTTTATTTTAGTTCTGGTGGACTATGCAACGCAATATCCAGAAGCAGTGCCTCTCCACAATATCTCAGCATGCAGTATTGCGGAAGCGCTCTTCCGCTTTATCTCCTGGGTTGGGATTCCGAAAGAAATCCTGACAGACCAAGGCACTACATTTATGTCACACACAGTGCGCGAGCTGTATGGGTTACTGGGGATTAAGCCTATCTGCACCAGCATCGATCACCCACAAACTGATGGCTTAGTGGAATGTTTTAATCGAACTCTCAAAAACATAATTCGGAAGTTCATAAGCAAAGATGAACTTAATTGGGATAAGTGTCTCGAGACCCTGTTATTTGCAGTACAAGAGGTCCCACAAGCCTCCACAGGTTTTTCACCATTTTAATTATTATATGAGCATAAGCTGTGTGACATTTTGGATGTGCTATGTGAAAAGTGGGAGGAGGAACCTTCATCAAGTAAGAGCGAAATTCAATACGTTCTCGACCTGCGCGCCAAACTCCACACTCTCACACACTTAACCCAGGAGAATTTGCGGCAGGTGCAAGAATGTCAAATCTGACTGTACGACAGGGGCACACGCCTTAGAGAGTTCACACCAGGAGACAAAAGTACTCATATTATTGCCCACATCGAGCTCCAAATTGATTGCCAAGTGGCAAGGGCCCTTCGAGGTCACACAGCAAGTCAGGGACATTGACTATGAGGTGAAGCAAACGGACAGGGGTGGGGCATTGCAAATTTATTCATGGATAGGGTTCTCTGCCCCCACACCACCTACGCAGCTGAGTATCTCAATGATATCATCTATAGCAATGACTGGTCGCGGCACCTCGAACACCTTTGGGCCATCCTAAAGTCGCTGAGGCATGCAGGTCTCACAGCTAACCCAAAGAAGTGTGCAATTGGATGGGTGGAAGTACGGTATCTGGGCTTCCACTTAGGCCATGGGCAGGCGCATCCCCAAATTAATAAGACGGCAGTGATTGCAGCCTGCCCAAAGCCCAAGACCAAAAAGGGGGTGAGACAGTTCCTGGGGCTGGCTGGCTACTATCGTAGGTTCATACCTAATTATTCGGATGCCATCAGCCCACTGACTGATCTCACTAAAAATGGAGCACCAGGCCCGGTCCAGTGGACGGAGCAATGCCAACAGGCTTTCTCTAGGGTAAAGGCTGCACATGTGTGGGGGGCCACTGTTACACACCCCTGACTTTTCTCTCCCCTTTATTTTACAGACAGACGCATCGGACAGAGGGCTCGGGGCCCTTCTGTCCCAGAAGGTGGAGGGGGAGGAGCGTCCTGTGCTGTACATTAGCCGGAAGCGGTCAATGCGGGAAGGCAGGTCCAGCATGATAGAGAAAGAGTGCCTAGCCATCAAGTGGGTGGTCTTTGCCCTCCGGTACTACCTACTGGGATGCCCTTTCACCCTCTGTTCGGACCACGCGCCCCTCCAGTGGCTCCACCGCATGAAGGATGCCAACGCACAGATCACCTGTTGGTATCTTGCCCTCCAGCCATTCAAATTTGAGGTGGTCCACAGACCGGGGGCGCAGATGGTGGTGGCAGACTTCCTGTCCCACGTGTGTGTGTGTGTGTGTGTGTGTGTGTGAGAGAGAGAGAGTCCTCTGCAGGCCAGACGGCTCCCCAGCCTGAGTCAGGCAGTGGGGGCATGTGGCAGTGGGGGCATTGCCGAGCGTTGATCTGTGAATGGAGGGCGGAGTCAGGAAAGGTGAGTGGTCGTATCGCTACACCTGTTGTCAATTAACATGTGTTTGTGTGTCTCTTACAGTAACAGCACCCTACAAAAGGAGAGAGAGGAGGAGAGATCGGGGCCAAGAACTTGATAATAGTCTGTGTGCATGAGTGTGTGTTTGAGCTGAAAAGCAAAAATAAAGAAAATAACTCTGAAGCAAACAACCGCCTGCCGTACTTCTGTGCTCCACCCACATCCAGAAATTGTCTCCAGTCTACCACAGAATTTTTGTTGTCTGTGGCTGCAAAATTCAGTCCTTTTGCCAGTACTGACAATTCTGGGTCTTTAAGCAACCTATCTGAGCAGTTTTTGACCCATTTTTCCCTCTGACACGAATAGAATAGAAGCTTTATTGTCCCCTTAGGGGAAAATTGTTCTCAATGAGTGAGCAAGTTTTTTCTTGGCTTGTCTTTACCATAAAAACACAAACACAAACACTTTGCACACAGCACTTAACACATGAAATCAATGTTATCACAGTATCACAATGTTAGTGCACTTGATCTGTGACAAAAACAGCTGATCAAATTTTCCAGGAATCCCCTGGAAAATTTGGAAAATCTTAGGAATAGGAATGATCGTTGATGTTTTCCACAGGAGCAGCACACTATGCTGATCCAGAGAGGCCTGAAAAACATAAGTGAAAACAGGGGACAGTTGTTCTGCACAGTATTTCAGCACCTTACCACTGATGTTATCTGGGCCAGGGCTCTTGCGTATGTTAGTTGTTCTGAACAGTGAATGGACCTCTGTCTGCTTAACAGTAATATTATGAGGTGCTGGCAGCTCTAACTGATTTTGTTCAATAATATTTTTGCCACCTCCTTCAAAATGGGAAAAGAACAAATTAAGTTGATTTGCCTGCTCCTGCTCCTCACCAACCCTAAAACCTATATAGCATTTCCCTCTGCCTTTGTAGGGAATGCTAGTCATGGCTTTGATACCCTGCCATGCCTGCCTAGGGTTTCTTAGGGCCAGATTTTGTTCTACTTTTTGTTTATAGGCGTTCTTATCGATCTTTATCTGCCTTTTAATTTCTCTTTGTATGTCTCTCTTAACTACTTCGTACGATGGAACTGGATTCTTCAGGATTGTTTTTGTATGACACTTCCTTCAGTACAAGTCAGGCATATTTGTTCTGTTGCCTTGTTTTCAAATGCTCATGTTCCCGGATTTGTGAATCTTTGACCCTTGACCTGACCTTTTCCGCTACCATCGCAGGAAGCGTATCTTCTAATTTGGAATCCAAGAGGGATTTTTCCTGGTTCAAAAAATTGACCCTGACATCAAATTCCCTTACAAGGAATAACAAGACAATTCTCTAGCACTTCTAGACACAAAGACAGTCATACAGGTAGATGGCTCATTGCAGGTGAAAATCTATGGGAAACCAACACACACGGACCGGTACTTGAACTTCAATTTTAACTATCCCCTGGAACACAAACTAGGAGTAGTCCAGACACTCTTCCATAGGGCTAACACCATCATTACAGACACAGAGGACATACAGGAAGAAAAAGAACACATCACTCAGTCACTCAAGAATGCGGGTATCACCAGTGGGCGATTGACAAGGCTCATCAACCCAAACCCCGTCAACCTAGGGAACAAAACCAACAAAAAGACCCAGGACAGAACAACAGAGGCCTCATCAACCTCCACTACATCAGAGGACAATCCGAAGTGCTCCAGAGGATCTTCAGATCCCATGGGATAAAAACTTGCATTAAACCCACCTCCACCCTGAGAAGTTTTTGTGTTGCCCCCAAGAATAGAACTCCCAAGGAGGAAAAGTGAGGGCTTGTGTACCAGATTCCTTGCCAGGGAAAAACTTCCAAAGGCCAATGTAGAGAAAGTTACATAGGAGAAACAGAATGCTCATTGAAAACTAGGTTCTCAGAACACAAACAACCCAGCTCGACAATGTCAGGGGTATCACAACACATCCACCTTGAATTACCAGGACATACAGTCACGCTTGACACAGTAGAAATACTAGATAGTGAACCGGATTTCTTCGTTAGATGAGTAAAAGAAGCCATCTACATCAGCCCCCTTCAACCTACTCAAAACAAAGACAGTGGGAGGTTCTGGTTATCGACGACCTTTGACCCTTCGCTCCAATCATGTGTTGGAAAAGTCACGTGCCAGAAGCAGAGGGTCATTCCTTGACAAGGACTGGAGTAAGCCAGTTGAAAATTTGGGTAAGTCCGAGTCCTTCTGTGTTGGAACAAAAGTTAAGTCTCTATAATGCATGAACATTAGTTTGTTCCTGAACATGATGTATGAACAGGTGAATATGCATTCTCTTTGTCAGGGAGTGCCAGTCAAGTCAAGTTTATTTTTATAGTGCTTTTAACAATAGACATTGTCGCAAAGCAGCTTGAAAGAATTTTAATGGCTTTAACACGAGCTAATTTTATCCCTAATCTATCCTCAGTGAGCAAGCCTGTGGCAATAGTGGCAAGGAAAAACTCCCTCAGATGACATGAGGAAGAAACCTTGAGAGGAACCAGACTCAAAAGGGAACCCATCCTCATTTGGGCGATAACAGACAACGTGATTATAATATTTTTAACGGTTTTAAGATGAAGTCATAACTCTTCATTGATGGAAACTTGAGTGCAAAATTGTTCATGACAACTGCAGTCCTAAAGTTAGCAAGTCAACTGTAGTCTTCAGCCATAAAAGCATTATTGTATGTGTCCAGAGCATCTTCCAAGTGTGACTTTCAACTGTTCATATATGGGCCATCCTCCACAGGAATGATGTGATGAGACTCCAGCCAGACATAAGGCACCAGGATGGATCAGGCAGGTCCAAGGAGCAGAAGAGGTCAGCATCTCGAGCTCAGGATTGACATGTAACTCAGAGGGACAGACAGAATGGGGGTGGGGGGGAAGAGAGAGAAAACACACGTTGTTAGATATGCCCAATGTCACCTGATGAGTAAGAACAGTATACATTTTGCACTGAGTGCAAGCAGGGACTCTGGCAAACCTAATTATTACAACCCCGATTCCAAAAAAGTTGGGACAAAGTACAAATTGTAAATAAAAACGGAATGCAATGATGTGGAAGTTTCAAAATTCCATATTTTATTCAGAATAGAACATAGATGACATATCAAATGTTTAAACTGAGAAAATGTATCATTTAAAGAGAAAAATTAGGTGATTTTAAATTTCATGACAACAACACATCTCAAAAAAGTTGGGACAAGGCCATGTTTACCACTGTGAGACGTCCCCTTTTCTCTTTACAACAGTCTGTAAACGTCTGGGGACTGAGGAGACCAGTTGCTCAAGTTTAGGGATAGGAATGTTAACCCATTCTTGTCTAATGTAGGATTCTAGTTGCTCAACTGTCTTAGGTCTTTGTCATATCTTCCGTTTTATGATGCGCCAAATGTTTTCTATGGGTGAAAGATCTGGACTGCAGGCTGGCCAGTTCAGTACCCGGACCCTTCTTCTACACAGCCATGATGCTGTAATTGATGCAGTATGTGGTTTGGCATTGTCATGTTGGAAAATGCAAGGTTTTCCCTGAAAGAGACGTCGTCTGGATGGGAGCATATGTTGGTCTAGAACCTGGATATACCTTTCAGCATTGATGGTGTCTTTCCAGATGCGTAAGCTGCCCATGCCACACGCACTAGTGCAACCCCATACCATCAGAGATGCAGGCTTCTGAACTGAGCACTGACAACAACTCGGGTCGTCCTTCTCCTCCTTAGTCCGAATGACACGGCGTCCCTGATTTCCATAAAGAACTTCAACTTTTGATTCGTCTGACCACAGAACAGTTTTCCATTTTGCCACAGTCCGTTTTAAATGAGCCTTGGCCCAGAGAAGACGTCTGCGCTTCTGGATCATGTTTAGATACGGCTTCTTCTTTGAACTATAGTGTTTTAGCTGGCAACGGCGGATGGCACGGTGAATTGTGTTCACAGATAATGTTCTCTGGAAATATTCCTGAGCCCATTTTGTGATTTCCAATACAGAAGCATGCCTGTATGTGATGCAGTGTCGTCTAAGGGCCCGAAGATCACGGGCACCCAGTATGGTTTTCCGGCCTTGACCCTTACGCACAGAGATTCTTCCAGATTCTCTGAATCTTTTGATGATATTATGCACTGTAGATGATGATATGTTCAAACTCTTTGCAGTTTTACACTGTCGAACTCCTTTCTGATATTGCTCCACTATTTGTCGGCACAGAATTGGGGGATTGGTGATCCTCTTCCCATCTTTACGTCTGAGAGCCGCTGCCACTCCAAGATGCTCTTTTTATACCCAGTCATGTTAATGACCTATTGCCAATTGACCTAATGAGTTGCAATTTGGTCCTCCAGCTGTTCCTTTTTTGTACCTTTAACTTTTCCAGCCTCTTATTGCCCCTGTCCCAACTTTTTTGAGATGTGTTGCTGTCATGAAATTTCAAATGAGCCAATATTTTGCATGAAATTTCAAAATGTCTCACTTTCGACATTTGATATGTTGCCTATGTTCTATTGTGAATACAATATCAGTTTTTGAGATTTGTAAATTATTGCATTCCGTTTTTATTTACAATTTGTACTTTGTCCCAACTTTTTTGGAATCGGGGTTGTACAGCATAACTAAAAGGGGAGAGCCAGAAGGTATCACGGGCATGAGGGCACCCCGGGACATAAAGCAGCCAGCCACTACACCATCAACAGCCTTGAGTGAGCAAGTGAGTGGGGGACTGACAGCATCCATACATCCCAGTTTACCAAAACTCTCTATGTCTGAGGACCCTACAGATCTATTCCTTTACCTCATAAACACTTAACAAAAGGCTTGACTAAACATATGTTTTCAGCCTAGACTTAAACGCTGAGACTGTGTCGGATTCCCAAACACTACTTGGAAGGCTGTTCCATAACTGTGGGGCTTTGTAAGAATAGGCTCTGCCCCCTTTACTATATGAAGTACCAGCAGATAGCCTGCACCTTTTGATCTAAGTAGACGTGACAGGTCATAAAGGACCAGAAGTTCACTCAGGTACTGTGGTACAAGACCATTTAGTGCTTTAAAAGGGCAATAGTAGTATTTTATAATCAATACAAAATTTGATTGGGAGCCAATGCAATGTGGATAAGACAGGGGTGATGTGGTCATATTTTTTAGTTCTAGTAAGGACTCTTGCTGCTGCATTTTGAACTAACTGGAGCTTGTTTATGCACTTATTAGAACATCCAGACAGTAAGGCATTACAATAATCCAATCTGGAGGTAACAAAAGCATGAACTAGTGTTTTTGCATCGTGTAGTGACATTAAATTTCTTATCTTAGCAATATTTCTGAGATAAAAGAAAGCTATCCAGGTAATGTTATCGATATGAGTTTCAAATGGAAGACTGGAGTCCATAATCACCCCGAGGTCTTTTACTGCTACATGTGAAGAAACAGAAAGGCAATCCAGAGTTACTGTGTAATCAGAAAACCTACTTCTGGCTGCATGTGGTCCTAGTACAAGTACTTCAGTCTTGTCAGAGTTAAGCAGAAGGAAGTTTATAAGCATCCAGTGTCTAATGTCCTTTACACATTCCTCAATTCTATTAAACTGGTGTCTCTCATCTGGTTTTGCAGAAACATACAACTGTGTGTCATCAGCATAACAGTGGAAACTCGTACCATGCTTATTCATAATATCACCCAGAGGTAACATATATAAAGAAAAAAATCAGTGGGCTGAAGACAGAACCTTGTGGAACACCAAACTTTACCTCAGTATGTCTAGAAAAATCACCAATTACATCAACATACTGATAGCGATCAGTTAAATAAGAGCTGAGCCAGGAGAGGGCTGTTCCCTTAACTCCTACAACATTTTCTAGTCTATCCAAATTTGTACTAATTTCCTGCAAGAGTGTCACACCTGCGCACCTTGGTGCATGCATCAGATAGACTCTCAGGTGTGCTCCGGACAGCGTGCATGCCAAGCGGATTCTCGCACGCACGCTGTAAATGAAATGGTTGGTAGACAGATGTAAGTGCAGAAGGTGTGTTTATTAATACAAGTGAAGACAGGTAAACAATCCAGAATGGCAGGCAAAATTGTAAAACAGTGAAACAGGCGTGGCACAAACAGGCTATCATAGACTAGGCAGAATCAAAGACGAGAAACAGGAAACTATGGATCAGGAAACCAAACAAGGAAATAAAGCTCAGCAACAGAACTCAATACTTCACAAAGTAAGTGTGTTTTCACAGTTTTTATATCGGTGCACTGCTTGCACCTTAATCCTGTGCAGGTGCGAGTCACTTACAGCGTGCGTGCGAGAATCCGCTTGGCATGCACACTGTCTGGAGCACACCTGAGAGTCTATCTGATGCATGCACCAAGGTACGCAGGTGTGACACTCTTGCAGGAAATTAGTACAAAATTAATGTAGATCTAAATATCTTATGCCAAATTATTATGGCATGTTACAAAAAATAAAGGAACAAATCTGAGTCCTCATCTCCAATTTACAAGTCCAAATGCAGTTAATGCATTAGTCCAAAGTCCAAGTCATCAGTGCTCAAGTCCAAATCGAGTCACGAGTCCTTAAACTTAGGGCATGAGTTGGACTTAAGTCCTGTACTCGAGTACTACAAGCCTGATGACACTTTGCACACTATTGGCATCATCTTAACCAGCTTCATAAGGTAGTTACCTGGAGTGCAAAAATATTGTTCCTCATCAAAAGTTAATTCGTGGATGTTTTTTTCTTGCCTTCTTAATGCATTTGAGATTAAATGGTAAATAATAAAAATACAGTAAATAGCCCTATTCAACAACTGTAGTAATCCATATTAGCTCAAGAACTGCTCAACTAAGTAAAGAGAAATGACAGACCATCATTACTTGGTCATGAAGTGTATTTTCATGAATAAAAATAAAGAAAAAACATTGAATTAGGAGGTGTGTCCAGACTGACAAGCAGCTGCAGAGTGTCATTATCATCATCATCAGCCTCCTGTCTCTGGAGACAATAGATTATGCCTTGAAGTTATACTGGAGCAACATCTGCTGTCGCTGTATAGTTCTATCTGTGAATGGCAGTCCGTATTGCAGTTGCCACAAGTGAGGTCTGTGTCATGGTGTGCAGTTGTTTCCTTTCTCTTCTGTTGTTTTTGCTCTCTAAGTTGGTTTCAGTCATTGTTAGCACTTTTCACCCCTGTTTTAACAGCATAGCTCCATGTTGAACAGTCAAGCGCAATGACCTCCCATGATTGTGTGTCTATGTGTGCTGACCTGAGGTCTCTTTTGCACATGTCCTTGTATCTCAGGCATGGGCAGCCAGTTGGTCATGATCCACACTCAAGCTGGTCATACAGTAGATCCTTGGGAATATGACCTTTGTCCATGCAGTGCATGTGACCAAGCCATCTGAAGTGGCGCTCACTGAGTATTGTAAATATGGTCATAGTTCTTGATCTTTTAAGGACCTCAGAATTGTTGACCATGTCTTTCCATGTCATGCCCAAAGATTTTACAGAGACATCTCATGTGGTAGGCATTCAACTTTGCTTCCTGTTTGGCATAGGTTGTCCATGTTTCGCTACCATAGAGGAGAGTGCCAAGGACGCAGGCCTGATAGACCTTCAGCTTGGTGTTTGTAGTCAGGTTTTTGTTCTCCCAGGAGGAATGAAATAAAGCAATCAGTTCATCTGGGCAAGATGAGGCAGATGCAGCTGTAGACAAAGTAGTAGCAACAGCCTTACTGAGAAAACAGTCTGAGAACTGAGCTGTAGTGAGTGAGTTTATGCGTCTAGAGTGGTGACCAAGAGCTCTGACGGTCTGCACAGGATTGGGAAGGATTGTGTTGAATAGGATAGGTGTGTGATCAGAGAAAGTAGCCTTCTCAATAATAATGTTATCTACAGTGAAACCATATGACATGATGAGGTCAAGGGTGTGACCCAGTGTATGGGTGGGTTAATCTATGTGTTGAGTGAAGCCAAAAGAGTCCAATACATCATAGACTTCCCTTACTAAGGGTTTATCTGGGCAGCAAACATGAATATTAAAAATCACCCAATATTAATAACCGGTCATGCACTGACACATAATAAGAAAGAAAGGCTGAGAATTCAACAATAAAATATTTATCTGGCTTTGGGGGTCTGTATACCAATACACACACCAATGGGTTAGTTTTAGATTCCACTGTTATGCACTGAAGTTCAAAAGTAGAAAATGTCTCTACAGGAAGCGACTGTATTTTGAAGACATTTTTGTAAACAAGAGCTACTCTGCCTCCTCTTCCAATGTGCCTTGGAGTGCTAATAAAGGAACAGTTTATAGGGCACAGTTCATCAAAGGCAGAAGACTCACCAACTCTAGCAGCGATCCAGGTCTCAGTTAGGAAAAATAAGTCCAGATCATGATGGGAGAAAAAGTCATTCAGTATAAAAAAGTTTTGTTCACCACCGACCTGCTGTTGACTAGTGCCATCCTAGCCACAGAATGAGCCACGCCCTGAAGACAACGAGAGTATTACAACTTACGAATGTTCCGGGGATTTACCCCGACACTGCGGATGCATGGCTTCAGTCGAGCAGAGCTGTCGAGCATAGAATGTGGCCTCGATCGAACTAGGCTGTCGGGCGTCAGGGTAGTCAGTGGAGCAATGGAGACATGGCAAGAGTAATTCCGGTCCCACGAATGCCGGGTCAGGAAGAGATCATCCCACCCCGTGTGCCCTGGTTGTGAGAGGGCGGAACTCGCCCAGCTCCTGACCTTCACCTGAAAACCTCCGCGTTTGCCCTGGCGCTTGCAACACTTCTTGTGGTGGACGGTGCAACAGGGAAGCCGGCAAATGCACTCTGTGGGGAGATGAGCAAACGTATGATGATGCCAACTGCGAGTGGCAGGACTACCACCGGTGAAGAGTTCTAGGGAGTCCTTAATACGTAGCAATGTCTGGCGATCGTAAAGCCGAAAAGCAGTGGAGTATTTCCAGTGCAGCAGGGAGAGGAGCGGGTACAGACAAAACAATGATCGGACAGGTAAGAGCTCACGGAGCAGACGGCAGGCCGACAAATTCTTATGTATTATCAGTAATAAAACATGGACATTGGAATGCACAACCTAGGCAACATTATCTATGACTCTGTGTCTTAGAAATGGAGTTGGTCATTTTTAACACTTGGAACACTGCTTTTCAGTATTTAGCAAAGGTTTCTTTCTATTCCAGCAGCTGTCAATAAAATTGATGTGACCAGGGAAACTAACACAAAAAAAGCCATCAACATCCAAACAGATATGTCAAGGCAGTGTCACTTTTTGCCCTTCAATAATGGTACAATCAATCACATTTTAGCATTTTGCCCTGCACATACAAGCCCAAAGATTTTACAGAGACATCTCATGTGGTAGGCATTCAACTGTGTGTGTGCACCAGGAAGAGGGTCGGTTGTTTATCATTTCAGATGAGTGATAAGTATTTAGCACTCTAGTAATCAGATACATTTTTAGTAATTGTCAATTTGAGCAATAAAACAAATTAAAATTGGTGGTTTGCAATCACAAAAATGTTAATGCACTAGGATAAGTAGAGGTTAAAGGTCTCAATCAGTAGACACTCTCCCTGTTTGTTCATAAACACACTCCTCTTCCTATTACTTTACTTGAAAGAATGACAATCTCTGCATTTGAGATATCTGCAGAAATGGAATTACACTGAACTGATGAATAGATGAAGTGTTAAGTCCAACACCATGGCTAAAGAAGGGTATAGATTTGGTGATCTCTCTCTGTCCATCCATCCATGTGTCTGATCAGTATATTACAGAAGAGTTTATAATCTATTTTCTCTCAGCAATCCTTATGTGGAGGCATGAACATATTTTTCTCTTTTCCACCAGTTTTCTTGTAGCTTTATTTCAAGTCATCTTGAACAAACAACAACAATAATATTATTATTATTATTATTAAGTTACATTTATGTAGCGCCTTTCTCTAACTCAAGGTCACTTTACATAGGTCAAAGAAAACAACATAAAAGTTGCTAAAGAGTGGTGAATTTATGTAGTGGTGGTGGTGAAGTGTTTATGAAACAAAGGTTTTGAGATGAGATTTGAAGAAAGGAAGGGAAGAACAGTCACAGAGGGGTTGAGGAAGGGAATTCCAGAGCTTGGGGGGCCATGGCACTGAAGGGCCTGCCACCCAGCGTAGAGAGTCTAGTGCGAGGAATAGTAAGGAGATTATGGCTAGAGGATCTGAGAGAGCGGGATGGAGTATAAAGGGTCAGAAGATCACTGATGTAAGAAGGAGCAAGGTTATGGAGAGCTTTGAAGGCGAGTAGTAGGATTTCATATGTAATTATGGACAGAACAGGTAGCCAGTGAAGTTGAGAAAGAATATTCCAAGGTTTCTAACAGGTGAAGATTTAAAAAGTGCACAGTCAATGTTAAGACTGAAGCTAGAGGATTTGGACAATGAAGATTTGGGGCCGATAAGCATGGTTTCTGTTTTATCGGTGTTAAGGTTTAGAAAATTATTCTGCATCCACAACTTTAGGTCTAATAGACAGTCATTGACGGAACTTGGAGGGGGGTCAGTGGGGGAGGATGTAGTGAGATATAATTGAATGTCATCAGTGTAGCAATTGAAGTTAAGACCATGGTTACGAATAATTTGGCCAAGGGGCAAGATGCATATAAGGAAGAGGAGAGGCCCAAGAACAGACCCCTGGGAGACACCACAAGTAATAGCAGACATGGTGGACTTATGTGGACCCAGTGTGACAAACTGTTGTCTGTTGGTGAGGTAGGACCAAAACCATTGGAGGGCTATGTCTGAGATACCAATATCGACGGAAGATGAGTGTGCCATGACTGATGGTGTCAAATGCAGCAGATAAGTCAAGGAGAATGAGAATGTTAAGTGAACCACTATCAGCAGACAGGAGGATGTCATTTACCACTCGCAGGAGAGCAGTCTCTGTACTGTGATGTGTGTGGAAACCAGATTGAAAGGGCTTATACAGATTGTTTTCAATGAGAAAGGAGTGAAGTTGTGAAGCAACCACTCTTTCCAGGATTTTTGCTAAAAAGGGGAGGTTGGAGATTGGTCAATAGTTAGACAAAGAGGTTGGATCTAAATCAGGCTTATTTAAAATGGGAGTAACTGCAGCCGTTTTGAGGGCAGTGGGAACAGCACCAGAGTTGAAGCATGAATTAACCAACAATGCAATTGGTTCACAGATGATTGTGGAACATGTCTTGAGTACAAGGGTAGGAGCAGGGTCAAGCTGACATGAGGAGGAGTTAGACTTACTGTAGCAATGATATTAGAGACAGAAAGGGAGTCAACAGTTGTGAAATGGGTGAGTTTAGGGCCCAGAGGAGGAGAATAAGGGGAGAGAAATAGAGCAGTAGGTTGAAAGTACTGGTAAATTTGGTTAATTTTGTCTTCAAAGAAATTTAAGAAAGCCTGACACTGTTCAGCTGTCTTGGGGCAAGCTGCCACAGGAGGTCTGAGAAGTTTATCAACAGTCTTGGGAGTATTTTCGGCCTAGACTTAGAACCACTTATGATTGATGAGTAGTATCTAGAACGGGCAGCATTTGATGACAAATGAAATAAATATAAATTATAGGCAGCTTTACTCAGCAGAACACGAATCTTTCTTTTCCACTCTCTGAACCTCTAGATGAACAACCATATTCTTTTTTTTTTTTTGGAATTTTTTGCACGAGATTTTTACATATTTCCATCATTTTCACAAGATTTTTTTACATGGTTCACTTATTTCCACATGCTTCGTTTATTGCTGTTTTTATAAGAGTACTTTTTTCACGACATGATTTTCCAGGAGTCATTTTTCACATGTTTTTAGATGACTCATTTTCACATGCCTTTATACTCTATTTTTGCATGTGATTGGTTTTTTTTAATGATCCATTAATTTTCATCTTTTTTACAAGATTGCTTTTTCACGATATTTTGTTTAGATTTTTACATATGACCCAGTTGTGTGTGTGTGTTTTAAACATAATTCTTTAATTTTTGTAAGAGCAAATAAGTAAGGAAATAGCAACAGTAATCGTGCCACATGCTGGAAGCTCAGGCACTGCTTAATAAAAAAGCAGCATCAAGCACCAGTCATTAAAGCCCTCTGGCTATTCCAAGTCTCTTTTAATAGCCTTGATTAAGTCCAATTAATGGGAGTGTAATGGAACTAATTGGTATCTGTGTGTGGATACAGACTGCTGAGAATGAGCCAACACCTTCAGACATTTAAACACATTGTACCGAACAAACATTACACTCTTTTTAGATACTGTTTTTAGTATTTATGCAAGTTAGTGTTGGTGGATTGCATGTGTTACACATTGACACTCTCTCATTATACACCTGATACAAGAACAGTGTAGTCATGGACCTGTTGGCCAGTTTCATTGTACTGCACAGTGACCAGGACATGTCCCCTGGTGTCCTGATGTGTCGATGTGAAGTTCCAAGATATTGAAAGCTGCATGGCCAGCAATGTCCTCTAGTTATTTGTGGATGTCTATCATGCACAAGGTGGTGGTGAGTAGGGCTGCACGATATCAGAAAAATATGTGATATTCGATAACATGACTGAATATCTCGATATCGATATGTATCACGATAATTAAATATATACTGTTTTTCTTACCTCTACTCGCCGTTCTGCCCTGTATCTAGCATTTAAAAAAAAAAAAACACCCAATGCATTGCTTCCATTCCAACATTATTTTTTATTGGAAAAACATGGCTACACCTGCAATGGTGTCCATCAGTCATCTTTAAATCTCTTAATTTTTGTGAGCGCAGCAGAAAATGTCTTAAGTTGAAGTAAACAAAAAACTGAAAACTACATTACATTAACATAAAGCATTCAAAATGGCAATTTCAGCGGCTCCCGGGAGATGAAGGTGAGCGACACAGATTCACCATAAACTCTCACACAATCTGTTAATAACACATGCGGGTGAGAGAGTGGTAGTGTGTGTGTGAGAGAGAGCACGGTTTTATGTTTTTATGCTTCTGTACAGCAGTGTTTGTCCCAGTGAGCCGCCCCACCACTGTTTTACAGGTACATGTCTTGCAAAGTACCTGAGTTTGCAGTACGTCACCCCTCCTGAATCCAAAGTACTTCCAAATAGCAGACGTGCATTTTTTTTTTTTTTTAGAAACCAGTTCCTCCTCACACAAGTTTGTCTCACCACACTTGCTACCGCCTTCCGCCATCACCACGAGGCTTCTACTTGTTTTGCAATAGGGGGCGGAGTTATCCCGCGGCGCTTGTTGACATTCAAATGTGATTGGACGGCACAGAAAAATGCGCCTTTTATCGAAATTTAAGTAATTTTTGCGGTATGTGTATTGCAAACTATGATATCGCGATATCGATACTTTTTCGATATATTGTGCAGCCCTAGTGGTGAGCATGTCTCTCTTTCTTTCTGTGTCTCTTTTTTTGTTCTCCATTTCTTTGTTCATTTGTTTTTCTTTGTTTTCCTTTCCATCTTTCTTTCTTTCTCTCTTTTGTTATAAAACATGGACATTGGGATGCACAACCTAGGCAATATTATCTATGGCACACTTCATACTGATCACTTCTCGAGTGCATGCTGTACACATAGTGTAGGTGGAACTACTGGACTTGCAACAACCTTTGGCATAAAAAATCCTGAACATTAGTCTGTAGGAAGAAAGGTAAGTTGGGATATAATGTATGTTCAAAACCAAAATAGTCTTTTTAATACTAATGAGAGCTTCAGGCATGCTATCAATAGCTCCTGTCAGTTGTTGCCTCTTGGATTACCTATAGGTAGTTCAATAGGTCAAAATATTTCAACTATTCTAGTTCTCTTGTTTCTTTTTCTTTAGTGTCATTTTGCAAAACAGGTAGCCCAAAATATTACCAGTAGCTCATAATACAATATGCTTTTCATTTAAGGCATGTAGCAGGGATATCTGCTGGCAGGGTTTGGGTTGACTTTTTTCTCTTTAGAGAGAATGATTACTGTAAATCAATATAAAGTTATGACTGATTATAATCCATCCACAGGTCATGAAGGCTGACTGAATGGTTTGACAAGGGTGAAAATGATGCGTTTCCTTTCACAGCCACCAGATCTCAATCCAATTCTCAGTTAAACACCAATGGGAGATTTTGGACCATGTCTTCACTCTAGTATACTATTAGAGACTTGTGTAATCAATGACCGGCCAAGCCATTCTGGCAGCACTTTTTAGTCAACGCAGCTGAAAATAATACTAGAATACCTCAGACCATGAACATAGCCTTAGCAGTCAGGCAGATACCACAGTAGCTTTAAAAGTTAGTGAAAATTTGTCAGTTGGGCAGTTTTGATCACTGAACTAATTGGTCAATATGCATTTGGCTCTATTCAGAGTTGAGGAGTTAATACAGAAACTGTGTATTCCATTAAGTCACATCCAGCAGTTGCCTGTTATCACTGTAACCTGTCTGCTCATACATTTATGCATTCAAACTCTCAATGTGTCCATTATGACACCTGCTGAAAGTGTGTTTCCTCAGAGCCTAAACTAAAAAGACTTAACACTTTTTATTTGTATTAGGTATCAAACATGCAGTGCTGTTCATTCCTTTTCTCATAAGGCTATTAGCTCAAAGTCATATACAACCCCGATTCCAAAAAAGTTGGGACAAAGTACAAATTGTAAATAAAAACGGAATGCAATGATGTGGAAGTTTCAAAATTCCATATTTTATTCAGAATAGAACATAGATGACATATTTGACACATCATGTTTAAACTGAGAAAATGTATCATTTAAAGAGAAAAATTAGATGATTTTAAATTTCATGACAACAACACATCTCAAAAAAGTTGGGACAAGGCCATGTTTACCACTGTGAGACATCCCCTTTTCTCTTTACAACAGTCTGTAAACGTCTGGGGACTGAGGAGACAAGTTGCTCGAGTTTAGGGATAGGAATGTTAACCCATTCTTGTCTAATGTAGGATTCGAGTTGCTCAACTGTCTTAGGTCTTTGTCGTATCTTCCGTTTTATGATGCGCCAAATGTTTTCTATGGGTGAAAGATCTGGACTGCAGGCTGGCCAGTTCAGTACCCGGACCCTTCTTCTATGCAGCCATGATGCTGTAATTGATGCAGTATGTGGTTTGGCATTGTCATGTTGGAAAATGCAAGGTCTTCCCTGAAAGAGACGTCGTCTGGATGGGAGCATATGTTGCTCTAGAACCTGGATATACCTTTCAGCATTGATGATGTCTTTCCAGATGTGTAAGCTGCCCATGCCACACACACTAATGCAACCCCATACCATCAGAGATGCAGGCTTCTGAACTGAGCACTGACAACAACTTGGGTCGTCCTTCTCCTCTTTAGCCCGAATGACACAGCGTCCCTGATTTCCATAAAGAACTTCAAATTTTGATTCGTCTGACCACAGAACAGTTTTCCACTTTGCCACAGTCCATTTTAAATGAGCCTTGGCCCAGAGAAGATGTCTGCACTTCTGGATCATGTTTAGATACGGCTTCTTTTTTGAACTACGTATACAGTTTTAGCTGGCAATGGTGGATGGCACGGTGAATTGTGTTCACAGATAATGTTCTCTGGAAATATTCCTGAGCCTATTTTGTGATTTCCAATACAGAAGCATGCCTGTATGTGATGCAGTGCCGTCTAAGGGCCCGAAGAGCACGGGCACCCAGTATGGTTTTCCGGTCTTGACCCTTACGCATAGAGATTCTTCCAGATTCTCTGAATCTTTTGATGATATTATGCACTGTAGATAATGATATGTTCAAACTCTTTGCAATTTTACACTGTCAAACTCCTTTCTGATATTGCTCCACTATTTGTTGGTGCAGAATTAGGGGGATTGGTGATCCTCTTCCCATCTTTACTTCTGAGAGCCGCTGCCACTCCAAGATGCTCTTTTTATACCCAGTCATGTTAATGACCTATTGCCAATTGACCTAATGAGTTGCAATTTGGTCCTCCAGCTGTTCCTTTTTTGTACCTTTAACTTTTCCAGACTCTTATTGCCCTTGTCCCAACTTTTTTGAGATGTGTTGCTGTCATGAAATTTCAAATGAACCAATATTTGGCATGAAATTTCAAAATGTCTCACTTTGGACATTTGATATGTTGTCTATGTTCTATTGTGAATACAATATCAGTTTCTGAGATTTGTAAATTATTGCATTCTGTTTTTATTTACAATTTGTACTTTGTCCCAACTTTTTTGGAATCGGGGTTGTACTATGCCTTGATAATGAAGTTTATGCATTTAGTTTGGTTTTGCTAAAATAATCCTATGTGAGTATTACAACTGAGGAAAAACACATACAAGGCGTTTTGTGGTAAATTGGGAAGAGACATCAACCCAGATGATCCTCTTGCTGGTGTTTTCATTTCAGCAAAGATCCAAGGTCAAACATTATGATTAGATGCAAGCATAACACCCAATATCAAAATTTGTAATTTTGCCTGTTTGTATTGGTTTGATTGGTCTTATCGTTGTAGTACCTCCATGCATCCAAGACTTGATGTATAGAACTGAATGCAAATTGCAGGCTTTAGATTTTCATTATCTCTATCATGAAGTTCATTAGTTCATGAGCAATTCCAGCGTTATGGACGTGACACTTGAACTCAAAATGGCAACAAATGACCCAGTGCATGTTTTATTGTCTCCCAGTATTTAAACAGGTGTTGCATATTTTAAAGCTGTACCATACTGGAGAAGTGATAGAACAAGAACAATTCCCATAGTACATCTAGGACATGCCAGAAAATGCCAATAAAAGATGCGTTATGGATGTGACAGAAAAAGTATCACTTTTCTTGGGTGACTGTACGTTATTATCAAACTCTGTGAAATTGTAAACCTAATGTCGAAATGGAGATATCCATTTGATAGAGGGGTCCAAGGTGAATATTAAAAAATCTTTGTTTAAAATATTTTGTATTTCATGCAGAGTTTCGGAAGGAGAAGTCAGCGTTATGGATGTGACGAAATTCCGTTATGGATGTGACGCGTCTGAAATAGACATGGCATATGTTTAGAAAATCAGCAATTTAACCACCATAACCCTTTGAAAAACTCTCTAAATATCAGCTAAAACTATCAAAGTTCTTAAATAATATTTAGGATGGCTATTGTTTTGCTGTTTTATGGATTTTAGCATACATTTCTGTGGCTTGTGGCAATAATATAGAATTGTACATGATCAAAGTTGATTTTAGCTTGGGTTTTACATTATAAGAAAGAAAGACTGACATATTAAGGCGAAGGGAACAATTCTTGTGACAAATTGGTTCAACTTATTCACGTCTGTAAAATACAGGCCTAGGCGATATCTCCCGGAGTGGTTTTGATGTAATACATGTTGCTTTATTTTTGCATGGTGAGGTTGACATTTACATGGAATTGCCCTCATCTGGAAGTTCCAAGGTCATGAGTTCGATACTAAACTTGAGCTTCTCTGGCTATCTATGCCAAAGAAGCTCAAAGGTAATTTTTTCAAGTCCAAATCAAGTCCCATCTCAAGTCTTTGAAGGGCAAGTCCAAGTCAGTTCTCAAGTCCCTTATCATTGTAATGAGCATTCTGTCATCAGCTACATACCATCCAGTCTGCTTAGTATGTTGCATTGTTATATCTTAGGAATTCAAAGCATGTACAACACTATCATTTATTAGCATACAGTATCAGCATTAGTTATTTGATATATGATCACTTTAAAACAGACAATTGCAATACAATATGAAACAATGAATGCTTTCCTCTGAAGTTAATAACTGTATTTTGCTTTTTTTTTTCAGTCTGCACCATAGGATACGTTATGTTTGTCTGTACTGAGCATCAGTTATCAAAAAGCATTAAATTATCAGTAATTTCTTTGTTGGCCAGATAGAACAACCTTCTAATTGCTTAATATTTTTCAGTATTTACATTTTTGAAGAAAAACTAACAGTGAACTGGCCCCAACCATGCTTAAAAAAAAAAAAATGATGACAGATCATTTTCTTATTGCTAACAAAAAATTAATAATAATAATAATGGTTACAGCTATAAAGCTTGCAATAAGATAACTCCTTGACCTTCTCTAAATACACTAGATATGGTCCACAAAATAAACAAGATTTCTTCCAGTGGTGGAAGACCTAGAAAAGTTTTATGGAACAGAATTATTACATTTCAAAAAGATCAAGGTTGAGTGTCTTTGCACTAAGCCTGTCTTGGGAGGGTGCGTGATCAGGCCTCTGTGACTAAATCCTTCTAACTTCTCAAACCCAGTTTAATGGTATCCGAGTAAACCTGTAACGTTGTGGTCAACAATAAACCTGTAGGTAGGATAACATGCCTGTCGCTGACATTTCAAATAAACATGTTTTCTACCTGTCCATATGCGCTAATCTGAACTTGTTTTTCACATTGCCAAGTGACTGACTGACCAATCCAAGTGTACTTTGAGGTGCCTTATAAAATTTGACATGGTTGATCAGCATCCTGTATTTTCATGCTGCACACCTTGCATATGGCCATCACTTTGTTTGTGTTTTGAACAAAGGTATTATTGCTAAACCTTGGCACAAACAGCACAGTTGCAGGTGTGCTTACCACCATGTTATTGGTTATCTGTGGATGCATGCATGCGGGAAGTTATGTATGATAGGAAGGAAAGGCGTTCAGTTTGCAAGACATTTTCCTTAACGTTTATGCACCAAAAAATAAAATATTGTTCCCAAGTCCCAAATCTTGAGTCTGAGTCATGTCTCGAGTCTTCTGAGGATGAGTCAGAAGTCAAGTCTCAAGTCAGTGTGTGTGTGTGTGTGACTGAAGTGCAACTCCAGTCCAAGTTGCAAGCTCGAGTACCCATTTCTGATCTATGCCTAGTCAATATATTCTCCCCATGTATGTGTGGGTTTTCTCCCATCTTCCAAAAGCATGCCAGTAAGTACACTGTTCAGTCAAGATTGCCCATAGTCATGAGTGAATATATAAATGTGTGCCCCCAGTACAATGCAGTGGACTCGCATCCCATCCAGTTAGTATTCCCACCCAGAGTTCCCAAGAGAAGCCAAAAAATGGTAACATACAAGTCAAAGTCCATATATCAGTTGTTAAATATTTGATCATTGATGCTCTCAGACTGTTGCAGCTAGTGGTTCAGTCACAGCCAGGACAAATGCCATTTTAGCCCAAAATTTGATTGCCAAGAAGTTAAGAATTGACTTAAGATGGATGTTTTGGCACAAAAGCAGTGTGTCCCAACCATTCTGGATTAGTCCAAATTGGCAATGGCAAGTCCATATGTAACAAGATGAATTGATGTGGGAACATCAGTGTAATGATGGGACCAATGCAATGGGGGGAACCGGTGCACTGAAGCAGGACGTGTAGTGGCCATGAGTGGAGAAGAATGCCCTATATAAAGTGTGCCATTAGAGGCTTTGTTGCTTCTTGGTCTCCTTTGTGTCTGTGGTGGATAAGGTGTGTGGTTTTTATTATGTTGTGTCACCCATTATGTGTTTTATTTTATTTGAGGCTACAGTGGCCTTGGCCTGGAGGGAAGAACAAGTAACTATTTTCAGTCAATTGCTGTATTCAGTGTTTGTCCTTAGTCCTAATTAATTACAATCAGTTGCCTTGAGTTAAGCTGTTCAGTTTATTTTGCTTACCTGTATTTTGTAGCAGTCAGCCCATAGCTGAAGCCAACTTTTTTTTTTTTTTTTTTTAAGTTTTGTGACTTGTGATATTGTTAGTTTTATTTATTAAGTTCTGTTTTATTCCAATCAGGATGACTGACCTGTGTTGAGACTCTGCATGCCATCTACCTCCCCCAGGTGACTAGGGATAAATGTACAGTACCAGCCTTTGGTGGTATTATTGACTTTAAACTGATGTTTCTTAGTATCATAGCTTTTAACAAGCAAGGAGAATTTTATTCAGTCACTAATCCTTAACTTATCTAATGACCCAGGGACTGTTGGCTATAGCCAGAGTGTGGCTGCGTACTATTGGGCCTTTTCTTGAGTTTGTGTGCTGTGAGGAGTCAACCAGAAATTATGAATGTTTCTTAAATGCTTTGCATCTAAGTTGCTGTGTATTCACCATTTGCCTGTGTGGGTTGTCAGTGTGTCTTTTAAACTCTGGTAGTAGGTGGCTACCTCGGAGTCCCCTTCTCTTCCCATTAGTGTTGGCTTTAATAAAACCTGGATATTCTCTTGACTCTTCTTTGGTGTCTGACAACTGGTTGGTCTAAAAGAAATCAGTGTCACATCTTTGACATAGTCAGCAGGCTCAATGAAGGTTGTTTAGCCCATTGATAATGTCCCAAAATGAGAATGAGGGAGGTGGGGGACCAAGAGCCTTTTCAATGTTGACTTTCTTTCCATTCATGATGCTTTTGTTTTTAAATTTGAGGGAAGAGGGATGAAGTCAATCTTAATGTAAAAATGATTTAGAGATGTGGCTCACAATGTATGCAATTCCAGCAGAAAGCCAGCTTGATTGGGTATTAAGCTCCTTAGAGGGGGAAGCAAAGTGGGAGATGGCAATTTTGTCTCAAGATCAGAAAAATACTATTCAGAAAGTATTTGATAAGTTGGAAGGGTTGTATGCTAGTACTGTCTTTTGCATCTGTCTCTTGCTCTCTGTTCAGTTGTAGGCACCAGGGTGAAAAGTGTGAAGGCTTTTGCTCTCTGCCTACAGGCGTGTTTGCAGAAGATGATCCAAGATGCTCAAAATATTTTGAACCCAGATGTGCTGATGTGAGACCAGTTCATTGCAGAGCTTTGCGATGATGGCCTGAAGAGACTTAAGAATGACCGTAGCATTGGAGAACACTTTTAATTTCACAGATGTGAAGCCCGAGGCTGTATTGAGTGCTGGGCTGGAAGATGACAGCCAAGCATGCTGTGGAATGGTGAAAGCAGCCTTGTCCAAATGACCCTGGGAAGATGATTGAGACTCAAAGTCGAATTAAAAACAGAGATGGCAAGAGAGGTAGAAACCCAGGTGAGCAGTCTCTCTGCTTCTCCAGCAGGGCATAAATGACTAGGTTTGTAAAGTAAAGTTTAAGAAGGTTCCATAAAACCAGTCACCCTCTTCTTTCCCAGTCCCACAATGATCCTGAAGTGTTTCCTCCAGGCCTGAGACACCAGAGAACAGGTCCCCTTTCAAGACCCCATGAATATGATGAACAAGGATGCCCCATCTGTTATAACTGTAAAGTCCCTGGTCACATTGCATGACCGTGCCCTCAACAGAATCCCTAGGCCCCTTTAAACTAGCTTGCCAGGCTGTTGTGGATCAAACAGTGGGCCAACCAGTACATTATCCACACACTGCAGTGCCCCAACAAGTACTTGATCAACACTACACTGCCCCCTTCTGGTCTTGTGGGGGACTGCTCCATGATCCAGGTGCACATGGATAGAATTGAGGTCTCTTGCCTGTTAGACACTGGCTCCCAAGTGTCCATGGTATGCCAAGATTGGTTTGAGAGGCACTTTGGGCAAGAAGGCCAGTGTCTGAAAGATCTTAGCTCAAGTTGAGGGCTGCAAATAGTAAGGAGATCTTGTACCTGGGGTATGTAACACTTCAACTGGACCTAGCCAGGGTAACATTATCAAATGTGGGGTTGATTGTGGTCAAAGAGAGCTGCATAAATGTATCAGGGCTAGTGAGGATGAATGCCATTAAACAAATATAGCAAGTCTTGTTCCAGAGTATATTCCCTGTGAAGTTAAGAGATAACCACAAAGGAATGCTCTGGGTAAGTCCATGTGGCAGAAAACTATACATGTATGCCAGAAAGAGCAAAGATTTGTCATCTGAGGGTTTTGTAGGCTATGCACGCTTAGCTAGTTGATGCCTTGTGACTGTGCCTGGCAACCGGGAGCTGGTGTTGAATTGTCAGGTCAGGAGTGGGCCATGTGGTTGAGGTTATGAAGCCCTCATCGAGCCCTTACCCATAATACAAGATGGACTCCTGGTGGTCCATGCCTTTGGTGACTGTCAAAAGTGGATGGATGTAAGTGTATATACGTAATCTCAGCAATTCCCCCGGTGGTATACCCTTACCAAAACCTAGAAAAATTACTGGTGTTGGATTCCTGTGAAGTATGGAATGTGATGGCCTTGAACTGCAGCTGGTTAGAAGTGATATGGTAGATGTCCAAACCCAGATGAATGTAGAAGAAACTGGGGATATAAGGAGCTTTGGTGATCATCTTCCACCATGATTTGATCTAGAAAAGGTTGGTTTGTCAGCTAAGAAACAGGGTAAATTGGCAGCATTGTTGGACAAGCATTGGGGCATCTTTTCTTAGCATGACAACTATGGCTGCACAGATCCCATCTTGCATCAAATACCTACTGGTGGTGCAGCCCCCATGAGGCAGAGGTATTGTCAGATTCTTCCAAACTTGTATGCTGAGGTCAGGGCCTTGTTAAAGTGGATGTTGGAGGCTGTCATCAGGCCAAGTTTGAGTCCATGGTCGTTGCCTATAGTCCGAGCATGAAAGCTGGTTCAACTCACTTTTTGTGGATTATAAGCAGTTAAATCAAGTGACCAGAAAAGATTCATACCCTTTGCTATGGGTCAAGGAAGCTCTAGCTGGTTTGAAGAAGGCCCATTGGTATTCTACATTAGATCTTTCATCTGGTTATTGGCAAGTCAGTTGATTACAAGGACATTGTGGCAGCGGGGGCGTGGTCAAGCGCCGGTCTGTGACAGGAGGGCGGAGTCAGGGAAGGTAAGTGGCAGAATCACTACACTTGACATTAATTAACCTGTGTTTGTGTGTGTCTTCCCAGTGACCACGCCCTATTTAAAGAGGGAGAGCAGAGAGCAGAGGGTCTCTCCCCCTGAACCAGACGCCGGTTGTGTGTGTGGCTGTCTGTGTGTTTGATTAAATTGTTTGCTAAAAAGTGTGACAACAAAACCGTTATCAACCTGAGCTCTGTCCTGCCGTCTTCTGTGCTCCGCCCATACACGAGAACTGCCACAGTGGTGCCAAAACCTGGGACGGAGCACCAACGCTGAACTGCCCCATGGAGTCTTACCCGTTCACCGACCTGGTCCATGCCCTCGCCACAGCCCAGCAAAGCCAGCACCAGCCGCTAGTCACGCTCCGTAAGGAGCAGGAGCAGTGCTTCGAGGCCCTGGTGTTGGCCCAGCAAAAGGACTGACAAGTGTTCCGGCACCTCCTCGCGTCGGCGGGGACAACCGATGCTTCCACCGCGGGCCCGTCCCCCCTCACCCTGACAAAGATGGGCCCGCAGGATGACCCCGAGGCTTTCATCACACTCTTTGAGCAAGTCACGGAGACCTCGGGGGTGGCCAATGGATCAGTGCGCGGCGCGCCTCCTCCCCCTGCTAACGGGAGAGGCGTAGCTGGCCGCGCTACAGCTCCCCGCCGACCGCCGGCTGACCTACACGGACCTTCGCCGGGCCATCCTCCAGCGTGTGGGGTGCACCCCCGAAAAGCAGCGCCAGCGCTTCCGCGCTCTGCACTTGGAGGAAGTTGGCCGGCCGTTCGTGTTTGGCCAGCAACTCCGGGACGCCTGCTGGCGGTGGCTGAGGGCCAACAACCGTGATGCCAAGGAGATCGTCGATCAGGTGGTGCTGGAGCAGTTCATTGCGCGCTTGCCCACAGGAACCGCGGAGTGGGTCCAGTGCCACCGCCCGGCGTTGCTGGATCAGGCCATTGAGCTGGCAGAGGACCATTTGGCGGCTGTTCCGGCAGCAGGACAACAGACGGCATCTTCTCTTCTCTCTCTCTTCCCCTCCTTCTGTGTCCCATCCTCGCCCCATTCCCCCACCGCGGAGACGGGGGCCGGCCCCACCCCAGCCGGCCGGCCCCACCCCAGCCGGCCTGCCGCACCCGCGGTGCCCTCCCGTTTCTCCCTTCTGTGTCTGTCTCTCCCCGCCCTCAGGTGAGTGAGCCCCAGAACACCGGTGCAGAGAGGAAGCCCGGGCCGGTTTGCTGGTGCTGCGGGGAACCGGGCCACCTCCAACAGCAGTGCACGGCCATGGAGGTGGGCGCAGTGGTTCGGATCCCCGACGCGCCAGAAGCCGCCCTCGATCGGGCCGGAGCGTATCGCATACCGGTAAGTATTCAAGGGGATACGTATCAGGAGTTGGTGGATTCTGGTTGTAATCAAACCTCAATTCACCAAAGCCTGGTTCAAAACGAGGCACTGGGGGGAGCATAGGGGGTGAAGGTGTTGTGTGTGCACGGGGATGTTCACAGCTACCCTTTGGTGTCGGTCCACATTTTTTTCCGAGGGGAAAAATTTATAGTAAAGGCGGCGGTTAATCCTCACCTCACCCACTCGATAATTTTGGGGACTGATTGGCCGGGATTCGGGGAGTTGATGAGCCGTTTAGTGGAGAGTGGGTCCTGCCATATGTCAGCAGGGGGAGGTCCCTGTGTCGCCTTGGCGGGAGCAGCTGTCACAGAGCCATCCACGTCATCTCTGCATCAGAGTGAGGAGCTCCAGGCTCCTCCTCTCGCTCTCAGGGAATCCCTCGCGGATTTCCCGTTAGAACAATCGCGAGACGAGGCTCTGCGGCATGCGTTTGACCAAGTGAGAGTAATCGATGGTCAAACACTCCCGCCGAACGCCACCCCGTCCTTCCCCTATTTCTCTATTATGAAGGATAGATTATACTGAGTGACGCAGGACACTCAGACGAAAGAGCAAATCACGCAGCTTTTAATTCCAAAGAGCCACCGGGAATTGGTATTCCAGGCGGCTCACTTTAATCCCAGGATTGGACACTTAAGGCAGGATAAGACACTAGCCCAAATAATGGCCCGATTCTATTGGCCGGGGATTCGTGGCGACGTTCGTAGGTGGTGTACGGCGTGCCGCGAATGCCAGTTAGTAAATCCAGTGGCCATTCCAAAAGCGCCGTTGCGCCCTCTACCTTTAATCGAGACCCCGTTTGAAAGAGTTGGGATGGATCTCGTCAGGCCATTAGATCAGTCAGCACGAGGGTAACGCTTTATATTAGTTCTGGTGGACTATGCAACGCGATACCTGGAAACAGTGCCTCTGCGCAATCTCAGCACGCAGTATTGCGGAGGTGCTCTTCCGCGTTATCTCCCGCGTTGGAATCCCGAAAGAGATTCTGACTGATCAGGGCACCACGTTTATGTCACGGACACTGCACAAACTGTATGGGTTATTGGGGATTAAGCCGATCCGCACCAGCGTGCATCACCCACAAACGGACGGTTTAGTTGAACGGTTCAATCGCACCCTCAAGAATATCGTTAAAAAAAAATTAATAAGTGAGGACGCACGTAATTGGGATAAGTGGCTCGAGCCCTTGTTGTTTTCAGTGTGAGAGGTTCCCCAAGCCTCCACGGGGTTCTCCCCATTCAAATTATTATATGGGCGTAAGCCACGCGGCATTCTAGACGTGCTGCAGGAAAATTGGGAGGAGGGACCTTCACAAAGTAAGAACGAAATTCAATACGTTATGGACCTGCGCGCAAAACTCCACACGCTCACCCACCTAACCCAAGAGAATTTGCGGCAGGCCCAAGAACGGCAAGCCCGCCTGTACAACAAGGGTACGCGCCTTAGGGAGTTCACACCGGGAGATAAGGTACTCGTACTGTTGCCCACATCGAGCTCCAAATTGATCGCCAAGTGGCAAGGACCCTTTGAGGTCACATGGCGAGTTGGTAACGTCGACTACGAGGTGAGGCGAACGGACAGGGGTGGGGCACTACAGATTTACCACCTCAATCTGCTTAAACTCTGGAATGAGGAGGTACCCGTGGCGTTGGTGTCGGTGGTTCAGGAGAAGGCGGAGCTGAGGCCAGAGGTTCAAAAAGGGGCATTGGCATCACGTACCTCCCCGGTCCCCTGTGGAGACCACCTCTCCCCGACCCAACTCACTGAGGTCGCCCAGTTGCAGACCGAATTTTCGGATGGGTTCTCGCCCCTGCCCGGTCGCACTAACCTCAGAGCACCACATAGAGACGCCCCCGGGGGTGGTAGTGCTAAGCCGCCCTTACAGGCTACCCGAACACAAAAAAAAAAGGTGGTTCAGGAAGAACTTGAGACCATGCTCGAAATGGGCATCGTCGAGGAGTCCCACAGTGACTGGAGCAGCCCGGTGGTCTTGGTACCCAAGGCCAACAGGTCGGTCCAGTTCTGTGCGGACTATAGAAAAGTCAACGCGGTGTCTAAATTCGACACGTACCCAATGCCTCGTATTGATGAGTTGCTCGATCGACTCGGCACGGCTCGCTTTTATTCGACACTGGATTTGACGAAGGGATATTGGCAGATCCCCTTGACTCCACTATCCCGAGAAAAAAAACGGCCTTTTCCACACCGTTTGGTTTACACCAATTCGTCACACTTCCTTTTGGGCTGTTTGGGGCGCCCGCTACGTTTCAGCGGCAGATGGACAGGGTCCTCCGCCCCCACGCCACTTATGCGGCCGCCTATCTCGACGACATCGTCTATAGTAATGACTGGCCGAGGCACCTCGAACATCTAAGGGCCATCCTTAAGTTGCTGAGGCGAGCGGGTCTCACAGCCAACCCGAAGAAGTGTGCGATTGGGCGGGTGGAAGTACGGTATCTGGGCTTCCACTTGGGCAACGGGCAGGTGCGTCCCCAAATTAACAAGACCGCAGCAATTGCGGCCTGCCCGAGGCCCAAGACCAAAAAGGGGGTGAGACAGTTCCTGGGGCTGGCTGGCTATTATCATAGGTTTATACCTAATTATTCGGACATCACCAGCCCGCTGACTGATCTCACTAAAAAGGGGGCACCAGATCCGGTCCAGTGGACGGAGCAATGCCAGCGGGCTTTTTCTGAGGTAAAGACTGCACTGTGTGGGGGGCCACTTTTACACTCCCCTGACTTTTCTCTCCCCTTTATGTTGCAGACTGATGCATTGGACAGAGGGCTGGGGGCGGTTTTGTCCCAGGAGGTGGAGGGGGAGGACCGCCCAGTCCTGTACATCAGCAGGAAGCTGTCGGTGCGTGAGGGGCACTACAGCACCATAGAGAAAGAGTGTCTGGCCATCAAGTGGGCGGTCCTCGCCCTCTGGTACTACCTGCTGGGGCGCCCTTTCACCCTCTGTTCAGACCACGCGCCCCTCCAGTGGCTCCACTGCATGAAGGATGCCAATGCGCGGATCACCCGTTGGTATCTGGCACTCCAACCCTTTAATTTCAAGGTGGTCCACAGGCCGAGGGCGCAGATGGTCGTGGTGGACTTCCTCTCCCGTCAAGGGGGGAGGGAGTCGGCTGCAGGCCGGATGGCTGCCTGGCCTGAGTCGGGCGGTGGGGGTATGTGGCAGCGGGGGCGTGGTCAAGCGCCGGTCTGTGACAGGAGGGCGGAGTCAGGGAAGGTAAGTGGCAGAATCACTACACCTGACATTAATTCACCTGTGTTTGTGTGTGTCTTCCCAGTGACCGCACCCTATTTAAAGAGGGAGAGCAGAGGGTCTCTCCCCCCGAACCAGACGCCGGTTGTGTGTGGGGTTGTCTGTGTGTTTGATTAAATTGTTCACTGAGACAATAAAACCATTATCAACCTGAGCTCTGTCCTGCCGTCTTCTGTGCTCCGCCCATACACGAGAACTGCCACAGACATGGAAAATACTGTATTCATCATTCCCATGGGGTTATTTGAATTCCAACAGATGCCATTTGGATTGTGTAATGGACCCGTGACTTTCCAGCATCTTATGGAGAATTGTTTGGGGGAGCAGAATTACCAATCATTACTGATGTATTGGACATTTGTCTTTGCTCCTGATTTTGAGATTCCTCTTGACCAGCTTGACTGTCTTTTCTCACCTTGCCACTCAGGGCCTAAAGCTGAAGCCAGATAAGTGCAATTTTTTTTTTCAAAGCAGTGTTTAATACCTGGGCCACATTGTGTCTAAAACTGGGATAGCTCCAGACCAAGATAAAGTGGCAGCAGTTCAACACTGGAAAGTGCCAACTTCCCTGACAGCTGTGAACATTCTTAGGTCTAGCAAGGTATTATTGTGGGTTTGAAGGGTTTTTTTTTTGAATAGCTGCCCTTTTGCACAAGTTCTTGGGGATATCCAATAAAGGCTAAAGCAAGAGTGTCCTGCCCTGCCTGGAAGTGGACAGAGGAATGTGAAGCAGCTGCCTTATCCCTGAAGCAAGGTCTGAGTCAGGTTCCAGTTCTGGCTTTTGCAGACTTTACCCTTCTTGCTTTATACTGATGCTAGCTATCAAGGGTTAGGAGCAGTACTCTCTCAAATTCAGCATGGCAAAGTTATTGCCTATGCCAGCAGGGGCCTCCAAGGTGCAGAGCATGAGGTCAACTACAGCTCCTTTAAACTGGAATTACTGGCACTTAAATGGGCCATCACAGAAAAGTTTCATGAGTTTGCTTGGTTCAGCATTTACAGTACATATTGACAATAACCCTCTTGCACATCTTTCAACAGCTCGGTTAGGGGCAGTGAAGCAGTGTTGGGTGGCCCGGTTGGCAAGCTACAGGTTCCATGTTAAACACTGCTCAGGCAAATCTAATATGAAATGTTGATGCTCTCTCATTACCCAGTAGGTGCCATGAAGGGACTGGAAGAACAAGATGGCATGGAGGTCCCTGGTTTCCAAGATGTGATAGTTGAGGTGGTCCAGGCTTGTCTCTTCAGGGGTCTGTGATGCAGTGTCATTGTGGCTCATCTTGTACCAGTACCAGTCTACCAGAGGGCCTTGGACTGGGGAGAGCTGGTCAGCAGAAAGGTGGGCTGAATTACAGGAAAAGGACCATGTGTCATTTCATGGGTGCTGTTCTTTCAGACTAAATGGGCACTGAAGACAGCTGAATAGCAAGTGCTAAGGCTTTTGAGGGAGATGCCTTGCCTGCAGCTGTGAGAGGGAGTCCTGTACCAGCAGATTCAAAACCAACACCAGCATGTGTTTTCAGCATGTATTACTTTAGTCAACAGCGAGAAGCCTTTATTAGATGCCATGAGAGTATGGGGCACTTTGTTGCAGAAAAGACTTAAGATACTGCAGATCAGTTACTATTTGTCCAACATGTTTGCAGACATTCAGAAGTGGTGTTTAGAATGTCAACAGTGCACCTTCCAAAAAAAAAAAAAAAAGATTAGACACATCTCTAGTCAGCCTCATTCCTATGCAGCGGAGTCTGTGGAACCCGGACCATCAACCCCTTGGATGTTCCTGCCAACCCGGTGGCTGCCCTCTTGGCAAACTGCAACTCCATCCAGGATGTTACCTAGTGAACTTTCTGGCTAGGAAGTCTGGGGGACTGTGGAGATCCCAGTGCAGCTCCAAGGGTGTTCTACCACAGTGCTGTGGTGATGTTTGCACCCAGCCCAAGGATATGAAAAGTGGATGGAAGTGTAATGAGATGGATTGATCTGGGAATATGGGTGTAATGATGGGACCAGTGCAGTGGGGGAGCCGGTGCACTTAAGCAGGAAGTGTAATGGCCATGAGGGGAGAAGAATGCCCTATATAATATGCCAGAAGAGGCTCCATTGCTTCTTGGGCTCCTTTCTGTCTGTGGTAGGCAAGGTGGATGGTGTGCAGTTCTGTTTTTGTTCTCTTATGTTGTCATCAGTGATGCATTTTGTCATGTTTGAGGCTACAGTGGCTGTGACTTGGCCTGGAGGGAAGAACAAGTAACTGTTTTCAGTCAATTGCTGTATTCAGTGTTTGTCCTTAGTCCTAATTAATTACAATCACCTTGAGCTTACAGTTCAGTTTGTTGTTTACCTGCATTTTGTAGTAATCAGCCCACGGCTGAAGTTTTTTTTTTTTTTTTTAATTTGAGTTTTGTGACGACCGGTGTGTATTTGAGTTCTGTTTTGTCCCAGTCATGGCTGATCTGTGCTGAGACTCTACATGCCATCTACTTCCCCCAGGTGGCCCAGCCAATGGTCAGGGGTGTGTGTGTGTGTGTGTGTGTGTGTGTGAAAGAGAGAATACAAACATTTCTTAAATGCTTTGCATCTAAGTTGCTGTGTATTCACTATTTGCCTGTGTTGGGTGGTCAGTGTGTCTTTTAAACCCTGGTAGTAGGTGGTTCCCATTAGTGTTGGCTTTAATAAAACTTGGATATTCTTGATTCTTCTTTGTCTGACAACCAGTTTGTCTAAAGGAAACCTGTGTTACACATGCATGCACGAAGCTAAATTTGGATTGTTTGTGCTTGGAGGAATATCCTTTACAAGCATCTTCAATTCTACTGACACTACAGAAAGAGGCTCAGTATGTTCTTTCTGCTGACTTCACTAAATAATTCATGATGCCACTTTGAAATCAAAATCAAGCTATATTGAACTTAATAGAATTGAATGCAGTTTACTCCTCAGTAAGCATCATCTCTTGTTGAACCAGTCCACATTTCCACTTCTTATCTAGTGACTATAAATATAAGTTTCATGCTCCTTCCCTTCTCTCTGCCTTCTGATTGATTTAAGAATAACCTTATTTTTCCTGAGGCAACCTTGTAATGATGGACATGATCATCTTTAAATTTGCTCATGTTTAGTTTCTTCTTGCTTTTTCTTTCCTTTTACTCCTCCCTTGTCTCTTTATGCTACTCCTTTTTCCATTATGATTTTTCAAAAATTTCCCAGCTTGTCCATTGACTTTCCTGTGACTGTTTAACTAAAACATTAGCTCATAGGCAATGGTTTTCAATGGTTTGCACATTTGAAACTTTATGATTAACCCTCTGTAATTTTCTTCTGGTCCCAAGAAATATTGTTAAGTAATAATTAAAATAAATTGGTGCGAATTGCGGCGAATTTCTGTTCGGCGATTTTTGTGACCACTCAGTGCGTGACGTCATTCAAGACAAACCGCTTGAGTTGAGTCCACTTCCGTTTACTTGCATTGCCGTTCGGCTTGAGTGCAGACATGCGTTCAGGAATTTCCAAAGAAAAAACATGCCTTATTGTTGTGCAGTGAACTATAACGATGGGACCGGTTCAGGAAGAAGTTTTTACCTTTTTCCGAGAGAGGAGAAGAGGTGGAGCGAGTGGGTTGGCTTTTTCTGGAAGAGGAGACGAGGCGGAGAGAGTGGATTGTACATGTGAACTCAGAGGGTTGGCTTTTTCCAAAAGAGAAGAGGTGGAGAGAGTGGATTTAATGCATGAAACAAAAACAAGCAGTCAAAGAAGAAATGGACCAGCAACGCTCAAGCAAAAAGGAGAAGATTGGAGGTAAACATTTTTACCTTTGCTTGCAGTTGACAAGTCAAGAATCCTGAGGGATCCTGTACAATCATTATGGAAATGAGACAAAGCAATATTTCCTCGCTTAGAGTAGGCTATAAATAGTACAATGCCGCAGATGGCAGGCTAATGTGGCCTACAGGCGCACTGTCAAGTAATCATTACCTATATCCACTAGGGAGGGCAGTTTAATTATTCTTCAAAAGGGCTCTTATTCAGTATTACGACTCAAGTAGGAATTTATCATAACTGCCAGGATAAATCGTTTGGGTGCGAGTCTTGTTGAGGTCCGGGATCACCGGGATCAGAGTTGCCCAAGTCGCTGTCAGATTCCGAGGCTGCATGGTCAAACCAGTGAGCCACATTCACCGATTGCAAAGCAATGGCCATAGGTTCATACATATATGGTTTCACCTCTTGATATTCAATTTGGAGAGTTCCTACTTCAAAATCGCTATCGCTTTCAGACATTTTACACAACCTCTCATGACTAAAGTCCATACATGTGTGCTCGGTTCAGAAGTAAACACAGAACTGCTCCCAATCTGTTTGCCTTGAATGACGTCACGACGCCTGTCCCCTGGCGGTAAAAGTGAGATGTAAACAAACCTTCGGAACTTGCACAAACCAGTATATTTTAACCATTTTATTCAATTTTAGGGTGCAAATTAGACATCAGGGAGATTGAATTCGCTTTTTGGGTCGTTCTTCTAGAAAATAAAGTTGATATTCTACGTTCCACCTCCGACCCTTGCCTATGACCTTTAAATAGCCTTTTTAAAGGCTATTTTCATCTCCTCTCTTGTTTGTCTTGTGATCTTTACTACAATGCATCCTAATTTTTCATCTTTCCATTTCTTCCTGATGAGCTTCAAGATCTCCAACACTGGTTTTGTATTGTACAATAAAGCCAAAATACAATCTTAGCATTGCTATTTCTAAGGTGCTAGCATTGCAATTGCCTTTTGAATAGCCAACTCAGCAATAGCCTATTGTCTATTATATATTTTCATATCACAAACATGACACTGACACAACAGATCAATCAATAAATCACCACTTTCAATTTGGGAAGCATGCTATGGATAAAATTTTAAACTCACAAGAAGAATGCTGCTCTGACGGATGCCAGTTTTCCAAAAAAAAAAAAAAACCCCACATACATGAGAGTTTGCAGTTTGTTTTTCAGCAACTGGCATGTTTGGTATCATGTCCACAGTGTCTAATTTACATGGAGGTACTTGCTAATGACAAACTAAAGTGACACTGGGGCACCAGTGGACAAACCCTTTCTTTTCTTTAAAAGAAAATGTAATTCCCTTGATCATCAAAAATCCACTATAACTAAAAAACACACAAATCATGTCCAGTCAGTATCTTGGGGCTTCATATATCGTCTCTTAACTTAATCACAGAACTTGGGAAGCTACATACCATAGCCAAGACACAAAGATTGAACTCGGTGCCATTGCACTTTCAAATGACACGGTGGTTCACAGGATTTTGGATCTGCCAAATGATGGGAAAGTTAAACAGAGTCCATATTATGCATTGCAATTAAATGAGACCACTCGTTGTTGGGCAAGTCAGGTTGCTAACTGATGTAAGAGTTCTCAAAGATCAGGGGATAAATCTGTTTTGTTGTCTTCTTCAAAACCACACAACTGGTGAGGTGGTCTTTGATGCGACACACAAGGAAAGATGCTGACTTGTGCTGGGACTAATGGGGCACAATCACAGATGGGATGTGTCCAGCAGGCAGCTCCACTGGCAAAATGGGCTCATTGCATGATTCATTGTGAGGCCCTCACAGCAAAAAAAAAAAAAAAAAAAAGCCCTTAGGGTCTATCCTCCATCAAGCGGCTCAGGTAATAAATGGCATGAAAGCATGGCTACTGAACTTGTGCTTATTTGCAGTCCTCTGTCAAGAAATGAGCTCTGAATATGAGCAGTTCTTCTTTCACTGGCTTTCCAGAGAAACTGTGATGGTGATGCCTTCACAAACCACTATAAGAAGTGATTGTTTTTGGTAGAGAGCAAATTGGAACTTGTCAATTTGACAACACACTGTGGTTAGTTTCCCAGTCATATTTAGTCAACAAACTTGACTGGGTCAATGTGTTGAACTTGTCTTTGCAAGGCTGAAATGCCAGCATGTTGCTCCTAGCTGACAAAGTGGATTTGTTTGTCTGAAAACTTCACCTTTGGTGTGCTTGCATAATTGCTGGATTTATGAAATGTTCCCAAACTGGCAGGTTGAAGTACCATTTTGCCATTTGTTCCCTTGAAACTTTTTGGGTTGCACTGATTCAGAAGTAACCCCAACTCTCAGATGCGGCCTTAAAACGTCTCCTTTTCACTTCAAAATACTTGTGTGAGGCAGGATTTTCCAAATTGACCACACTCTTAAAATACTGCAACCATGCTCAGATTGTCCAAGTAAAATGGAACTGTTTGCACCTGGCTTGCAAAAAAGCTTGAGAAGCCCTGATCTAAAAGAATCTAGATAATTGCATGAAGCAGGTCAATATACCTCCTTTGGAAACCTTTAACTTTTGAACTCTGAATAAGGCTTATGATATTCATCTGGTGGGGTGCATTCTCCGATTACCTTATAAGGTAACTATATAGCCTTCAGCCAGGAGCAGATATCGTCAGGTGGTACACAACTTTCAGTGAGTGTTTCGGCCCTCAACCACAACACCTCCAGTTGGTGGGCCAGTAGAGGTGGCCAGGTTACTGCCCATCTGCTCCTGGCTTCCAGCTTTCCTCCTCTTGCCTACTCCATATCCAGAAGGAGGCATGTTCAGCCTCCTCCCCCATCCTATGAGCTGCTTGTTATTTGCTCCTTTTTCCTAGGCCCAGAGCTGACGTCAACTGCCAGGTTGATTTGGCAGGGAAGCCTCTGCAGCCGCTTGTCATAAGTAAATAATTCATCCTGATTAAGATTCAGTTTATGTGGAAGCCACTAGGTGGTGCAGTAAGAGAATAAATGTTATGACAGTAAACATGCTTGTGGTGTCTGCCTCAGTCTGGAGAAAGTTCCACTTCTGTGGAAAACATCATGTGTGGTTCCAGTTCCCAAGACTGCGCACCCCAGGGAGCTCAACCACTTTCGGCCAGTAGCTTTAACATCTCACCTAATGAAGATCATGGAGAGGATTCTTCTCTCCCACCTCCGACACCTGGTGAACAGCGAGATGGACCCCCTGCAGTTCGCATATCGACCGGGCATTGGCGTGGATGACGCTGTCATTTACCTGCTACACTTTTGCACCTGGAGGGCACTGGGAGCACTGTGAGAATCATGTTCTTTGACTTTTCCAGTGCTTTCAACACAATCCAGCCATCACTGCTTAGGGGGAAGCTGGAGGGAGCTGGTGTCCACTGCCACCTGGCTGCATGGATCATCGACTACCTCATTAACAGACCGCAGTATGTGAGGCTCCGCGACTGTGTATCTGATGTGGTAATCTGCAGCACAGGGGCTCCACAGGGTACAGTGCTCTCTCCTTTCCTCTTTACACATCTGACTTCAGCTACAACACGGACAGCTGCCACCTCCAGAAGTTCTCAGATGATACAGCCATCGTTGGATGTGTGTCAGAGGGGGACAATCTGGAGTACAGAGAGGTCATCACCAACTTTGTCGCCTGGTGCGAACTGAACCACCTGCGCATCAACGCCAGCAAGACAAAGGAGGTGGTGAGCGATTTCAGAAGGACGGTTCCTCAAATTGCACCAGTGAACATCCAGGGTTTGGACATTGAGATTGTGGAGGAGTACAAATACCTGGGTGTTCACCTCAACAACAAACTGGACTAACAACACAGATGTCCTGTACAAGAAGGGCCAAAGTCGTCTCCATCTCTTGAGAAGACTGAGGTCTTTTGGTGTGTGCAGGACACTGCTTAGGACTTTTTATGACTCTGTGGTAGCATCAGCGATTTTCTATGCTGTGGTCTGCTGGGGCTGTGGAAGTTCAGATAGGGACAGGAAAAAAACTTAAACTGGTCAGAAGGGCTGGCTCAGTCTTGGACTGTCCTATGGACTCCATTGAGGTGGTGGGTGAGAGGAGGATGTTAGCCAAGCTGACCTCAATCATGGATAATCCCTCTCACCCCCTACATGAGGCTGTGGGGGCTTTAAGCAGCTCTTTTAGTGGTAGACTGCTACACCCACGATATAAGAAGGAGAGATACCGCAGGTCATTCATACCTACTGCTGTCAGACTGTATAACATCCACAACTTGTAATGTAGGACCAATAACCTGTTTGTCGTTATATTTGCACTACTTCACCACTACTACCTCTGCCATCTCTCATCGATGCAATTATGTGCAATAATATAGGCCTTAAACTATTTTTATGCATACTAATATATACACACACACACACACACAGGGGCTTCAAAGTTTGGGAGAATAGCAGGGTACAAATAATTTACAGCAGGGTGCAAAATGGTAAAATGTCTGCCAGCGGCAGACATAATGCACGCAAAGCGTGCAGGGATGGAGATTATATATATATATATATATATATATATATATATATATATATATATATATATATATATACACATACACACACACACACACAGAGAGAGAGAGAGAGAGAGAGAGAGAGAGAGAGAGAGAGAGAGAGAGAGGGATGCAAGTACGAATTTTTCATGGGGTGGGATGGTTTGGAACAGGCCATCTAAAATTCGGATAACATTTACCCGGAACAGGTATTTGAGGCGGGTCGTCTAGCTTAAGCTTGATTAGCATTGTTACGCACGCCAGTGTTTCCCACAGAGATTTTGGAGACTATGGGGGCAGCCCATGGGGGAGGTGCGGGGGTTGTTTAAAATTGAGTGATATGTTAAATATTAAGTTATTACTGAAAAACTATTGATTAAAAAAAACAGACACTGAGAAATGATCCTATAAACAACTTTACCAATATAAAAGATTACCTGGACTACAAAAATGCAGAAAAATAGGCTTTACTTATCCAAATGCACCTGTTGGTTCAAAAGTTAAAGTGCAGAGAACCTCACAGCACAACATGAAGTTACCTTAAAATATAATATAAATGCCTCAGCTTTCATGTAAGAAAAAAAACTATTAATACTAGTACTGTGTGCAGGCAGTCTATCCTGAAGACTAAATTAAACAATAATTATAAACTAATAAAATAAATGGCTCAGGCTTCATAGAAGAAAAAAAAAAAAACAATTTGAACAGAATCTCACAGTATGATGCTGAAGCTGCCTAAACAATGGAAAATAAAATACCATTTTGGCAAAAAACGTTGGCATCCATTAATTTCTTGTATTAAGTAAAAAAAATATGTTGCCAGATACTGCTGACGTTTTACAGCCCAAAATATGTTCAAAACCCGCCAAAATGCACTTAAAACCGCCCAGATTGGGTGGGAAACCTCCCAATCTGGCAACACAGGCGGCAGTAATGGCTGCACTCGTGTCGAGGATGTAAACACAGTTGACGCGGCAACAGACATACATGACATAGTGGATGTAATTTATGTTCACAACTTTTTTTGCTGTCAGAAATATTTAATATTAAATTTTGTGACTCGACTGACAATAGCTGGCGGCATAACAAGCCATAGCTGGCGATTTGCCGCCGGTGACCAGCTACTTTTGAGACTGCTGTGTGTGTGTGAATATATACATATTATATATATATATATATATATATATATATATATATATATATATATATATATATGGGTTGTTGACGTGACATAGCAATTATGCTGTCCAACGATCTAAAATGTATTTTAATTCATTCTTTCAAAATTTAAAATGTTGTAAATGGTTAAACTTCTATCTATTTAATACAACAAAGTAACTTTAAGAAATCCATACTTAAAATAAAAAAACTAAAAAATTGAGCGAAACGTTGAAATTGTCCTATGGTGTGACTGTCCCAAGCTCAATTTAACAGGTAGTAACTTAAATAATTAAATAATAAGCAGGTCAGGCCTTTCTATAAAAACCCTGGCATAACTGTGAAAGTGTCTATTTTAGTAAGTGTTAATGCATTTTTCTATACATACTTTTCAAAAAATGTAGGGATGTGTGAAATGTCACTAAAAACGACGTCCTATGGTGTAACACCGAATTCCTATTTTTACACGGGCAATTTCATAGACAACTATATCTTGTTGAAGCTCCGCCTTGAAATGCATGTTTCTGAAGACCCCAAAGAAGCCCATGACATGTTCACATGGTAAGTTTTTCTGTCAGACTTGATCAAATATTCAATAATGTTTTCACATCAGTGAAAGTGTTAAGTTTTGTTGTCCTTTGGTGTGACACCCTTAAATTACATTTTTTGATAAATTGTGTTTTTATTAACCTTGTTGTGGAGAAATATGCAAATGTATTTCACTAAATGCTAATGGAGAACTAAGCTAGCAATGACAGGGGTTTCAACTGAAGCTAAATGTCCTTTGGTGTGACAGAAAATATCCTATGATGTGACAGATTGGACCGTCACACCAAAGGACAAATGTGTCACACAAAAGGACTGCATCTCTGAGAATGTGCTTTGAAAACAAGTAATTTTATTTAATTTATAGTTGAATTTTGTATTTATAGTTTCTTATTTATTCTTTTCATTGTTTATTGACCATTGGCATACAGGCATTGTTTTTATGGATATATGATGGATATTTGCTGTTGATTACAGATACTGTCTAGTGTTCTTTAATTAAAAGCTTTATTGATGAGATTTCATAACAATATTGATGAATTGTGACCTTTTTTAGAACAGTAAGATTTGAGGGCGAGATGAGTGGGAGAGAAAGGACGAGAAAGTATAGAGACCGAATCAACAGTGATCCACAGAGAAGGGAGGCAATCCTTGCAGAGCGACGGAGAAAGTAAAGGAAACTATTGCAGCACAACACATGATTTACATACATTTTAGAATTCCTTCCTTTGTAAATATGTGAGATATTAATAGGGATATCATGTTTGAACACAAGTTCCTGATTATTATCTGTTACATTAATATTAATCTACGTATTTTACAAATCTATTTTCTACTTTCTTTTAAAACAGATATCAACAAAGGAAGGCTGAAGGAAAACTGTCTCATCTCATTATCTGTAGCCGCTTTATCCTGTTCTACAGGGTCGCAGGCGAGCTGGAGCCTATCCCAGCTGACTACGGGCGAAAGGCGGGGTACACCCTGGACAAGTCGCCAGGTCATCACAGGGCTGACACATAGACACAGACAACCATTCACACTCACATTCACACCTACGCTCAATTTAGAGTCACCAGTTAACCTAACCTGCATGTCTTTGGACTGTGGGGGAAACCGGAGCACCCGGAGGAAACCCACGCGGACATGGGGAGAACATGCAAACTCCGCACAGAAAGGCCCTCGCCGGCCATGGGGCTCGAACCCGGACCTTCTTGCTGTGAGGCGACAGCGCTAACCACTACACCACCGTGCCGCCCGAAGGAAAACTGTGTGGCTTTGATATCAAATCAGTACCAAAAAGGAAGCAAGAACATTTGCGAAAGATATGGAAGGAATCCAAAAAAAGATGCAGAGCCAGGGAAGAAGCATTGAACGCTATTCTGGACACCACCCCACAGTCTCCTGAAAGCATACTGGTGGAGCCAGTGGTGGAACCAGAATGTCCTCCAGAAGAACCAGGGGTGGAACCAGAACATCCTCCAGAAGAGCCTGTGGGAGTAGCATGTTCTACACAGCACCTATTGTTTATTAAAATGAAAACCTGATCAGATTTTAAAATAAACAAGTTCAAAATCTATTATCTCTCCAAGTCTTGTATTTGTTTTTCTCTCCGTCCTTTAGTGTGACTTGGATGTCCTATGGTGTGACATTTTTAAAACCTGCATAATTGTGTTTAATGTTATCAATGTCTTTATAAAACGTTATATATTGTATGTGGGGACACAAAATAGTCACCTCTGAAAATTTAGTACAGTTTCCAACAAAATTGTACAATTGACAAGAAAGTTATCTGAGCATTTCCAGGAAAAGTCTCATCAGTCCCATCTGTAAGTAGGAAAAATGTCTTTAATGGTGATTTCATGTGAAATAAAAACTTAGAAATGCATAACAAGGGTGTGAATATGAACATAAAACTCTCAAGCCATCTCTGTATTAATAAATATGTATATATTTCTGTATTCTTTGCATGTCACACCAAAGGACATATTTGCCATGCATTGAATTACAAATGTAAAAAAAAAATAGGTAATTAGTTGTCTTAAGATTGTGACCACTTGTATTTTTTGAAAGATCGGTTCTCATACTACATAAATATGTAATTTTTATCTTTATTAATGATGTTTCACAAAAGAAACTTTTTGGGGGGTCTATCTGTCATCTACCCATATATATATATATATATATATATATATATATATATATACACACACACACACACACACATACAGAGTCTACCTGTAATGTGCAATTTTCTGAGCCTCTCAATAAGGCAATTTTTCTATACTTTTTCACAGTAGATAATGCAAATAGCCCTCTGTATTTAATCCTTAGTTTGTCTAATTTTTATTTCAGTTTTGTTATCTGTTTGACATTTTCTTGCTACTGTAACACGTGAATTTCCCCGATGTGGGATGAATAAAGTGAATCTAATCTATATAAAACCACATTGAAACACCGCTCTCCAAAGGGAACAGCCATGCCTGCCATCCCTTGTCCTTGCACTCCTGAACTAGGGACTGGTCCTTCAAGGCTTTCCTCTTATGAGCCTCATCACTTTCATCCTCCCAAGGCACCATCAGCTCAACCATGATTATTTTCTTATTCTTGGTTGGACACAGAATAATATGGAATATTATTTCCAGCAGTACAAATGCAAAATTATGTTCCTTCTATCTATCCAGCTTTATTTATAAAGCACTTTAGAACTGCAGTGGACCAAAGTGCTGTACAGTAAAATAAATGAAAGACATAAAAAGAAGACAGTTATTTTTAAAAAACAGCAAACAAGCTACCTACGATAATAGCCAGCCAGCCCCAGGAACTGTCTCACCCCCTTTTTGGTCTTGGGCCTCGGGCAGGCCGCAATTGCTGCTGTCTTGTTAATTTGGGGATGCACCTGCCCATTGCCCAAGTGGAAGCCCAGATACCGTACTTCCACCCGCCCAATCGCACACTTCTTCGGGCTGGCTGTGAGACCCGCTCGCCTCAGCGACCTAAGGACGGCCCTCAGATGTTCGAGGTGCCTCGGCCAGTCATTACTATAGATAATGATGTCGTCGAGGTAGGCGGCCGCATAGGTGGCGTGGGGGCGGAGGACCCTATCCATCAGCCGCTGAAACATAGCGGGCGCCCCAAACAGCCCAAAAGGAAGTGTGACAAATTGGTGCAAGCTGAACGGTGTGGAAAAGGCCTTTTTTTCTCGGGATAATGGAGTCAAGGGGATCTGCCAATAACCCTTTGTTAAATCCAGTGTCGAGTAAAAACGAGCCGTGCCTAGCCAATCGAGCAACTCATCAATACGAGGCATTGGGTACACGTCGAATTTTGACACCGCGTTGACTTTTCTATAGTCTACACCAGGGGTGTCAAACCTGATCCATAAAGGGCCGTGTGGCTGCAGGTTTTCATTCCAGCCATGCAGCAGCACCCTGATTTGGCTTATTCAATCAACTGACACACCCACCCTTTAATCAAGGGTGGGTGTGGCTGCAAGTATTTGACTGTGTGAAGACAGTTCAGTTGATTGAATGAGCCAAGTCAGGTGTGCTGCTGCATGGCTGGAATGAAAACCTGCAGCCACACAGCCCTTTATGGATCAGGTTTGACACCCCTGGTCTACACAGAACCGGACCGACCCGTCGGCCTTGGGTACCAAGATCACCGGGCTGCTCCAGTCACTGTGGGACTCCTTGATGATGCCCATTTCGAGCATGGCCTTGAGTTCTTCCTGAACCACTTTTTTCTTGTGCTCAGGTAACCTGTAAGGGCGGCTACGCACTACCATCCCCGGGGGTGTCTCAATGTGGTGCTCTATGAGGTTGGTGCAGCCAGGTAGGGGCGAGAACACATCCGAAAACTCGGTCTGCAACTGGGTAACCGCCGCGAGTTGGGTCGGGGAGAGGTGGTCTCCATAGGGGACCAGAGAGGTATGTGATGCTCCCTTTTGAACCTCCAGCCCCAGCTCCGCCTTCTCCGGAACCACCAACACCAACGCCATGGGGACCTCCTCGTTCCAGAGTTTGACCAGGTTGAGGTGGTAAATCTGTAGTGCCCCACCCCTATCCCTTCGCCTCACCTCATAGTCAACGTCCCCGACTCGCCATGTGACCTCAAAGGGTCCTTGCCACTTGGCGACCAATTTGGAGCTCGATGTGGGCAACAGTACGAGTACCTTATCTCTCGGTGTGAACTCCCTAAGGCGCGTACCCTTGTCGTACAGGCGGGTTTGTCGTTCTTGGGCCTGCCGCAAATTCTCCCGAGTTAGGTGCGCGAGTGTGTGGAGTTTTGCGCGCAGATCAATAACGTATTGGATTTCATTTTTACTTGGTGAAGGTCCCTCCTCCCAATTTTCCCGCAGCACATCTAGAATGCTGTGCGGCTTATGCCCGTATAATAATTCAAATGGGGAGAACCCCATGGAGGCTTGGGGGACCTCTCACACTGCAAATAGCAAGGGTTCGAGCCATTTATCCCAATTACGTGCGTCCTCACAAATTTTTTAATTATATTCTTGACAGTGCGATTGAACCGTTCAACTAAACCGTCCGTTTGTGGGTGATACACGCTGGTGCAGATCGGCTTAATACCCAACAACCCATACAGTTCGTTCAGTGTACGTGACATAAACAAGGTGCCTTGGTCAGTCAGAATCTCTTTCGGGATTCCAACTCGGGAGATAACGCGGAAGAGTGCCTCCGCAATACTGCGTGCTGAGATATTGCGAAGAGGCACTGCTTCCGGGTATCGTGTTGCATAGTCCACCAGAACTAATATAAAGTGGTACCCTCATGTTGACCAATCTAATGGCCCGACGAGATCCATCCCAATTCTTTCGAATGGTGTCTCGATTAACGGTAGAGGGAGCAAAGGCGCTTTTGGAATGGCCGCTGGATTTACTAACTGGCATTCACGGCACGCCGTGCACCACCTACGGACATCGCCACGAATCCCTGGCCAATCACCAGAGCATTTTTATTTTATTTTTATTTTATTTTTCTATTTTCATTTTATTTATTTATTTATTTATTTATTGTGTGTGTTTGTGTAGTTTGATGTTTGAGTGTTTTTGTCTGCCGGTTGTGGTGTAGCGCCGGACCCAGTTTTGGGCATTGGTTCCCTCCAGGCCTTGGTTCGCTGTGGGTGATGCCTGTGCTCCCAGCTGTGGACTGCAGTGAGCTCGCTGCTCATTTTACATCATGGTTGTCCAGCGCTCTGTGCTTTAACGCTTGGTGTGATGTTCCGAGCGATGTTGCTCGGTGGTGTCACAGCGGCTGTGCAGGCGGTTTGGGACACACCAGCGCTCTGCGTGGCGGAGCTTCTGTGCTCGCTTTGTGGATCCATGGCGTGGTGCTCGAGCAATGTTGCTGGCGGCATCACGGCGGCGGTGCTGGAGATGTGGGACTCGTTTTTATGCGCCTTTTGGTGGGACTGTGGGTGCTACACCACGGGAATTACATCCTGACCCCTACTTGGTGGACTTTTTATTTTATTCAATTTTTTTTTCTTCTTTATTATTTATTTTTTCCTTGTCTATATTGTAAAGCGTCCTTGGGTTTCTTGAAAGGCACTATATAAATCTAACATTATTATTATTATTATTATTATTATTATTATTAATAGAACCGGGCCATTATTCGGGCTAGTGTTTTATCCTGCCCCAAGTGTCCAGCCATGGGATTAAAGTGAGCTGCCTGGAGTACCAATTCCCGGCGGCTCTTCAGAATTAAAAGCTGCGTGACTCACTCTAGCTTGAGTGTCCTGCATCACTCGGTATAATCTATCCTTCATAATCGCGAAGTATGGGAAGGATGGGGTGGCGTTTGGCTGGAGCATTTGACCATCGATTACTCTCACTTGGTCAAACGCATGCCACAGAGTCTCGTCTCGCGACTGCTCTAATGGGAAATCCGCAAGGGATTCCCCAACGGAGAGAGGAGGGGCCGGCGGCTCCTCACTCTGACGCAGAGATGACATAGACGGCTCTGTGACAGCTGCTCCCGCCAAAGTGACACCGGGACCTCCCCCTGTTAAATTATGGCAGGACCCACTCTTCACCAAGTGTGTCATTAAATCCCGAAATCCCAGCCAATCAGTCCCCAAAATTATAGAGTGGGTAAGGCGAGGATTAACCGCCGCCTTCACTATAAATTTTTCCCCTCGAAAAAAAATGTGGACCAACACTAAAGGGTAGTTGTGAACATCCCCGTGCGCGCGCGCACACACACACACACACCCCTTCACCAATTGTGCTCCCCCCAATGCCTCGTCTTGCACCAGGCTTTGGTGGATTGAGGTCTGATTACAGCCAGAATCCACCAACGCCTGATATGCATCCCCTTGGATACTCACCAGTATGCGATACACTCCGGCCCAATCGAGGGCGGCTCCTGGCGCATTGGGGAGCCGAACCACCGCGCCCACCTCCATTACCGAGCACTGCTGTTGGAGGTGGCCTGGCTCCCCGCAGCGCCAGCAAACCAGCCCGGGCTTCCTCTCTGCACTAGTGCTCTGGGGCTCACTCACCTGAGGGGGGGGGGAGAGACAGACACAGAAGGGAGAAACGGGAGGGCACTGCGGGTGCAGCCGGCCAGCTGGGGTGGTGCCGGCCCCCATCTCCGCGGTGGGGGAATGGGGCAAGGAGGAGACACAGGAGGAGGGGAGAAAGAGAGGAGAAGAGGTCGTCTGCTGTCCTGCCGTCGGGACAGCTGCCAAATGGTCCTCCGCTAGCTCAATTGCCTGATCCAGCGACGCCGGGCGGTGGCACTGGACCCACTCTGTGGTTCCTGCTGGTAAACATGCGATGAACTGCTCCAGTACCACCTGGTCGATGAGTCCCTCGGCCTCGCGGTTGTCGGCCCTCAACCACTGCCAGTAGGCATCCCGGAGTTGCTGGCCAAATGCGAACAGCCAGCCGACTTCCTCCAAGTGCAAAGCGTGGAAGCTCTGACGTTGTTACTCGGGGGTGCGCCCAACCTGCTGGAGGACGGCCCAGCGAAGGTCCGTGTAGGGCAGCCGGCGGTCAGCGGGGAGCTGTAGCGTGGCCAACTGCGCCTCTCCCGTTAGCAAGGGGAGGAGGCGTGCCGCGCGCTGTTCCACCGGCCACCCCGAGGTCTCTGCCACCTGCTCAAAGAGCATGAGGAAGGCCTCAGGGTCGTCCTGCGGGCCCATCTTCGTGAGGGTGAGGGGGGAAGGGCCCACGGCGGTGGAGATGGTGGACCCCGCCGACGCAAGGAGGTGCCGGAACACCCGACGATCTTCCTGTTGCGCCCGCACCAGGGCCTCGAACCGTTGTTCTTGCTCCTTTCGGAGGGCGAGCAGCACCTGGTGCTGGCTCTGTTGGGCCGTGGTGAGGGTGTGGATCAGGTCTGCGAAGGGGGAGGACTCCATGGGGCTGTTCTCTTCTGTGCTCATTCCCGGGTTTCGGCACCACTGTAATAGTTCATATAGGTGGGTGGAGCACAGAAGGACGGCAGGCCAGAACTGAGTTCACAAAACTCTTTTTATTTATCTTTTCAGCTTCTATGTCTACTCTCTCATACACTCAGACACACGCACACACATCAGTCATCTGGGTGGGGAGAGAGCTCCCTCTGCTCTCGCTCTCTCTCCTTAAATAGGGCGCGGTCACTGGGAAGGCACACAAACACATTAACGACAGGTGTAGTGATTCTGCCACTTACCTTCCCTGACTCTGCCCTCCGGTCACAGACCGATGCTTGACCACGCCCCCGCTGCCACAACACAATGTTAAAATGATAGGGTTTTCTGATGTAAAAAAAAAAGTGATAAATAATAAATGATAAATAACTTCAAAACTTTTCCCACCTTTAATGTGACTTATAACCTCATCTCATCTCATTATCTCTAGCCGCTTTATCCTTCTACAGGGTCGCAGGCAAGCTGGAGCCTATCCCAGCTGACTACGGGCGAAAGGCGGGGTACACCCTGGACAAGTCGCCAGGTCATCACAGGGCTGACACATAGACACAGACAACCATTCACACTCACATTCACACCTACGCTCAATTTAGTCACCAGTTAACCTAACCTGCATGTCTTTGGACTGTGGGGGAAACCGGAGCACCTGGAGGAAACCCACGCAGACACAGGGAGAACATGCAAACTCCACACAGAAAGGCCCTCGCTGGCCACGGGGCTCGAACCCGGACCTTCTTGCTGTGAGGCGACAGCGCTAACCACTACACCACCGTGCCACCCTGACTTATAACCTGTACAATTCAATTGAAAAACAAATCTGTTATGGAGAAAAACATATTAAAAAAATGTACAATAAGCTAGTTGCTTCAGTGCATAGCTGCCAACATTCCGAAATTGTAAATAGTAATACAAGCTTGGGTACTGAGTCTTGGTGGGAGGTCGGGGGGGCTTTGCCCCCCCGCCACCAAAGCTTTCTAGCAAAACTACCCTGAAAAATCACACCAAAACAAAAAAGTTTGACAAAATTTATTCTACAAACTAAACTATCATCTTACATTAATTTGCAAAGTTCTTTTCAACAATGGAAACAAATTTACCTGGAACTAGAATACATACATCATCAAAGCAATTTGGCACAGATCAAACATAAAAGGAACCTCTTGTAATCAACACCAAACATAAAAATGTCTCAAAACATGCTTGGCACAAAGTGAAACAGCTAAAAAAAAAAAAGTGTCAATTTCAACTTGCTTCTTCACATGACTACAAATCAAACAGAACAGAATCAACAATACACCCTTGGCATCAAATCGTGCCCGCCAATCACAACGCAAGGTTTTTGTTTAGATTCTTTGGGCGGGCTTTTGCAGGAGTGACGACAAGGCTGCGCGACGCTGGAGAAAGCGCTATTGAACAGCGCTCGTTTGACTCCGCTTTGGAATCAGTTTTAGAAGTATTAGGAGTTTTCGTTGAAACATGAGTAGGAAGAGGCTCTCCGCTCATTCCATGATCGCTGAATCTTCACCAAAACACTCGACGCTCCAATGGTGTCCCTCTCCACATGCTGTTTGTTTACCCCATATAAACATAGACGCCGCATTGAGCTGGTGGCCCGTTGCTGGGATACGTCAGAGTGTCCGCCATATTGGATGTGGCAAATCTTCCCCGTAAACCAATGCAAGTAAATGGACTGAACTTCATAAAGCCCCTTTCTACAATAATATTTAACTCGATGCCTTTTATTGACCCATTAAGACACACACACGTATTATATTTGGGAAACAAACAGGCATCAAAACAACATATATAACTTTTAATGTGATGGTTATAAATAGTGTGCAAAATACCCTGTACACTGCAAACTAGCGACAGATACGCGATAGATAGCTCAGGTAAGCTAATCAGTCAGCATACCGTAGCAAGCTACCAAAACCTGAGGCCACAATAACCAACCTACAAGACTGAATATGATAAATGATGGAAATAGTGGAAAAACTGGAAATAGTGAATGAAAATAAAAATTTACTGTTTTATTTATTGAGTCACCACACAGACCTACTCTCGTTGAATAAAGTGAGCTGAATGACCGCCAAACTGAGTTCGGCCAGGTTCTAACGTCATACCAAAACAAAATACATCACTGATTCCTTCACATTCAGAAAGGTTAAAAACATTCATCATACGTTCAAAAATGTTCATCATAGTGTGGCACTGTATTATCTAATTCTCACTGCTTATAACTCTACACCTACCCGGTGGAGATAAGCTGGGAAACTGAAGACTGAAGGAACAGTATTGAAAAGTATTTTTCCAGTCTCACCTGTGAAAGGTAATCCCATGTGATCTCGTTTGGACGGTAAACCTGTTGGTACAGTTAAACGCAGCACATGAATGAGGCATCTTTATTCTCCACTTTGCCACATCCAATATGGCGGCAAGGATAACGTATGATTCTATGCAGAATGCAGCGTCTATGGTTTACCCTCCCCCACTGCTTTCTGTTGCTCTGACTACGTCACAGTCACTGTTGCGCTGATTGGTCAGAGCGTTGGCCTATATGCACAGAGACAGTTTGAAAGACAACGGGTTCAAATACGAATCCCACCAGTGATGGACTTTGAAAATGACCCATGAAAATTGGCAAAATCGTATTTTATTGTAGTAAATTCGTATTTTCATAATCAAAACGACAAATCGTAATAAATACGATTTATTCATAGTAGTTGGCAGCTATGTAAGTGTGCACACCCTTAAACATACTTTGTTGAAGCATCTTTTGATTTAATTACAGCATACAGTCTTTTTGAGTACACACCTGCCATCAATTAAAATGACTCTGCTTAACCCAAATAAAGTTCAGCTGTTCTAGTCGGATGTTCCTGACATTTACTCAGTTGCATCCTCCAGCAAAAGCCATAATTCGCAGAGAGCTTACAAAGCATCAAAGGGATCTCATTGTTGAAATGTATCAGTGAAGAGAAGGGTACAAAATTTCCACAGCATTAGATATACCCATTGAGCACAGTGAAGACAGTCATCAAGAAGTGGAGAAAATATGGAACAACAGTGGCATTACCAAGAACTGGACATCCCTCCAAAACTGATTAAAAGACAAGATGAAAACTGGTCAGGGAGGTTACCAAGAGGCCTACAGCAACACCGAAGGAGCTGCAGGAATTTCTGGCAAGTACTGGTTGTGTACTACATGTGACAATCTCCCATATTCTCCAAATGTCTGGACTATGGGGTAGGGTCACAAGACAGAAGCCTTTTCTTACAAAAGAAAAACATCTAGGCTTGGCTAAATTTTGCAAAAAAAAAAATACAACTCTCCCAAAAGCATGTGCAAAAATGTGTTATGGTCTGATGAAGCCAAGGTTGAACTTTTTGGTCACAATTCCAAAAGGTATATTTGGCGCAAAAACAAAACACTGCGCATTAGAGCCCTGCACTCCCGCGGGAGTCCCGCGGGACCTGACACAAAGCAGTGCGGCACAGGACAAATTTTGAAAGCTCATTGCGGGCGCGGGCGGGAGGGGGAGTGCACAATGAGGGAGCGGGCAGGAGAGGTGATAAGCTGCAGTCCTGCTAACTGAAAACGTGTTTAAAATAAAATTTATAAATTATTAATTTATGTCCATCATATATAATTTGTGCTGGATATTTTATTTGGCATTAATAAAACATTTTAAGATGCCTAAATTTGCGGATGTGGTCTAATCTCGCGTACGTTTCCGATTCCTTTCCGCTCTTCCGTGTTTGAGATCTCCGATCATGGCAGAACGATCATCTTTGTTTTTTGGATGTTAGTTAGTTCAAACTTGCATCGTACCATATTGGCTTAATGCTAACTTGGTTGGTTGTTTGGGAAACACACCCCTGAACGTGAGCTGTAGATATTTATGCTCAAATCCACTCAAAGTAGGCGGCGGGGCACCATCATGCTGTGTCTTTAAATTATATTAATTTCTTATAGGCCTACTTGTATTTCCTAGAATGTAAATGTGAGGAGTGACATATAAGCTATGTACAATGTACAATATTCTTAATATCCACTGTAGATTTTGGTAGGTGTGTTGGGCATCTCTAAAGCCTCAGCTGCGAATGCCGCCTGGCAACGCGCACCCTCGCTACGTGCGCTAGGTGTAAGATCGGTCAGTGGAGAGCTCAGCTAAGCTCAGCATGTTTAGTTCCCCAAGCCAATGACAAGAACTTTTGTGAGAAATAATGTGAATGTCTGCATCATGCGGGATTTGCGGGCGGGAGCGGGACTGAAAATCATAATTCTTTGCAGGAGCGGGTGGGAGTAGGACTGCACAATGCGGGAGCGGGACTGAAAATTCCGTCCCGCGCAGACCTCTACTGCGCATCACCAAAAGAACACCATCAAAGTTTTTCCGAGATCGCAATTGCTTTGTTCAGACAGCAGAGGGTACAATAATGTACAACATAGGAAATGTATGTGACATCACCATAGGTGGAAGTAACACAGCTTTAATGCTGTGAAAACACAAACAATAAACAGATATAAAATGTGAGAATTGTTGGATTGACTGTACAAATAGCTTTAACAAGAAATATTTTTAACAGACTGATGAAAGCTAAAGAGAAGCAAATGGAGGTCATACAAATATAAATGGTTATGAAGAAAAGGCCTAGAATCTAAAATATGGAATACAGTATTTGTTTCCTACATAATTCCATATGTTCCATGTTATTTCATAGTTTTGATGAAAGTCAGTTTTCTTCTATAATGTAGAAAATAGGAAAAATACAGTAAAACCTGTGGAGAGTGTGTGTGTGTGTTTATATAAAATCACACACACACACTAATCAGATGAGTGAAAGCACTAACTGCAAACAGATTTACATGATTGACACTTGCATGTTAGGAGGATAGGATCCTCAGCATCCTCCCCCCTGTCATCTTGTAGGGATGAGGAAACTAAATGGTTTGACAAACTGATGCACTGTCCAACCTTCTCTCTTTCTTCAAAAACATGCAGTTAGGTTAACATGGGGAGGTCTTGGGCTGAAGTGCTCTTGAGCAAGGCACCTATCCCCCAACTGCTCCCTGAGCACTATAGCATAGCTGCCCACTGCTCTGGGTATGTGTGTGCTCATTGCTCACATGTGTGTTCACTGCTTCAAATGAGTTAAATTCAGAGAGGAATTTCACTGTGCTTAAGTGCATGTGAGATAAAGTTGTTCTTTTTCTGCCTGTTCCCTGATCAACTGGCACATGCTCTTTGGTTTTGCCCCTCCCGGTAACGTTGCAGTGACTGGCCACAATGCTTAAACCTCTAGTTCTCCTAAGCTGAGCCTCGTCATCACACACAGACAAATAACTTTTAATAATCTGCTCATTTTCTCTGTTTACTCTTCCAAGTGACCTTTAACATTGTAGACATGAAAAATCTATTAACTTGTAACCTTATAATGGGATTAGTTTGCACCATTATTGACACCCAGAGCAAATATACAAGTAGAAAACATTTTGGTTCTTCCACTGATAATTGATAGTTCCAAAAAATTATTAATCTCATTGTGTTCTGATAACACCACGTCGGGTTTTTTTAAAAAATAATTCCTTACTAGCAGCTTTTTATGCGAGCTTACATGTGCAACTCATGTAACTCAATATTTGAGTGGAATTGCCACAGTAACCTAATTTATTATTTACACTGGGAATCAAAGGTAGGTTCAGAGTGAATTGGTTAGGACCATGAGGTGGGTGTAGTTCTCATCTCATTATCTCTAGCCGCTTTATCCTGTTCTACAGGGTTGCAGGCAAGCTGCAGCCTATCCCAGCTGACTACGGGAGAAAGGTGGGGTACGCCCTGGACAAGTCGCCAGGTCATCACAGGGCTGACACAGACACAGACAACCATTCACACTCACATTCACACCTACGGTCAATTTAGAGTCACCAGTTAACCTAACCTGCATGTCTTTGGACTGTGGGGGAAACTGGAGCACCCGGAGGAAACCCATGCGGACACGGGGAGAACATGCAAACTCCACACAGAAAGGCCCTCGCCGGCCACAGGGCTCGAACCTGGACCTTCTTGCTGTGAGGCGACAGCGCTAACCACTACACCACTGTGCCGCCCGTGGGTGTAGGTGTGTTTTGTTATTTTTATATATATGAGAGAGAGAGAGAAACATTATTAGATGCTCCACACCAGAAACTATGAATCACATATGGAGATAAGACAGATTAACCAAACCCCCCCACACGATCAGTCAATGTGAAGAAAAAAAATAATAAATCAGTCCAGTCTATGCGCTCAATGTCAACTTTCAGTCCAGTTCCTCTGTATGTTTCCAAAGGGGGGGGAAATCTTTGTACATACTTTGTACTGTTGCATAACAAGCCTGTTTTAAACTACCACCCGGGCAGTATATAAGTAACAGTTGATCTCATAAATCTTATCTGTATCCAAAAGGTCCACCAGCTAAGGCAGGTAACACCAGTTGCAATTACATTCCTGAGAAGCTGGAACCTGGCTCATCATTAAATCTATTTCTGTCTCTCTCTCTCTCAGCAGTGGCAGCAAATGCACAACAACAAAATATCTGCACACGGCAGCGCAAAATATCCCATTTTACATTGTACAGGGTTTCATTATCACTGAAACATTCAATCTCCAATCACTTTAATCTAAATTCAGTTCCATATCACTCAGTCTAACATGGCTGTTACAGTAGCTACTGTGCAATGTAATACCAGTTCAAAAATGACTTGGAAAACTGTTAATACAACTGATCAGTATAAAGTACTATGGTTTACACATTTCTACATCTCAACAGTTATTCAGCTCATTAGCATCAAAGAAGTTCACAAACTTGTTTACAGAGGCTTTAAACCTCAAAACATTAGCCTGTTAGAATTGCCTCATAGCTGAACAAATATAGTAAGGAATGATCTTGAACTCACATTATGCCATTTCACTCCTCTATGAAGAGCGCACATGATGCATGTAAAGAAAAATGGCATTCTAAATTTACAACAGAAGACCAACAATGATGTCTCATAGCACCTCTTTTTTTAAACAATGGACAAAAGACAAAATGACACAGCAGCATAAAATACACAATACTAGCACATTAAAAAGGATTATCCTGGCATTTTGAATCAAGGTATGGCTAAAATACCCTGCTAGCAAGCCTTTTCCCTTCAGTTGTACTCACCAGAAACTCTCAAAGTTTATCCAGGGAAAAAAAATGCATAAGGAGCAATTCTCAGCAAAACAAAGGCTTCTGGCCACTATCACCTACTAATAACAATAAACAAAATAAACTCTTTCAAGCATTAAATGGTCATTTACACTGTCTTTATCGCTTCACTTTCTGCAACTTCTAATGATTCTCTCTGACAAAGGAAAAAAAAAGTTAATTGATCATCTCTAGCTGGATGAAACAGGGTGGCTCAGCCAACAAACATGATGCTGCGCCATCTAGGGGAATGGAGAATTGCAACATTTTTGGCTCTGTACATTTTAGGTGGGCTACATCCTCCCCCCTGAATCTGCATGCATCCGTGCATGTACGGGTACCTGTACCTCCCTAAACAGTAGTTATTTTATCTATTTCTAAAGGTGTCAACCTAAGTGTTGGATGCAGGTCCATAGCTTTTGTAAAAGCCTGGTCAAGACCTTTCAACAAGGAGTGCATCTCATCTTATTATCTCTAGCCGCTTTATCCTTCTACAGGGTCGCAGGCAAGCTGGAGCCTATCCCAGCTGACTACAGGCGAAAGGCGGAGTACACCCTGGACAAGTTGCCAGGTCATCACAGGGCTGACACATAGACACAGACAACCATTCACACTCACATTCACACCTACGGTCAATTTAGAGTCGCCAGTTAACCTAACCTGCATGTCTTTGGACTGTGGGGGAAACCGGAGCACCCGGAGAAAACCCACACGGACACGCGGAGAACATGCAAACTCCGCACAGAAAGGCCCTCGCCGGCCACGGGGCTCGAACCCGGACCTTCTTGCTGTGAGGCGACAGCGCTAACCACTACACCACCGTGCCGCCACAAGGAGTGCATAACTAAAATTAAAGGGTTTCCTAATGTCTGTTAAGTCAGTCAGTCAGGCTCTGCCCTACGTCTGGTTGACCTCCTCACTTCTGTCTCTTCCTCCTCCTGGATATAATTCACCCATGGATCCTCAGGTTCATGTCCTTTAGATTGTTCATCATGGTTTTCTTTCCTTACAGGTTCATTTTCATCTCCACATCCTCTTTCAGCTATGGGTTGCACCACATCATTCTCTTCAACTCTAGGACTCCTCATGTCTTCTTTTCCTTCTCCTGTATAACTAGGCAAGTCATCAGTTTCTTTCAGCACACCTCCAGGGGAGTCAGAAATTTCATCCTTGTGATACTCTTGATGCAAGTTATCTGCAGGTTGGAATCCTTCAGCTTTGGGTTGCAGGCTTGACTCTTCAGGGCCCACCTTGGGATTTTGCTCACCTGAAGGTCTAATGTCAGTCTGAGGGATTTCATGTACAACAGTAACAGAGGGGTAAGTTGTCCCTGGCATGTCTCCTGGATAATAGTACTGTACTTTCCCTTCACTTTCATGTGGGTGTCTTAACTGTTCCTCATCTTCATGCATTGGGCTCTGAGCAGGTTGCACTGTACCTTTCTTTTGCTTGTGGTGAGTTACAGTGGGGCAAAAAAGTATTTAGTCAGCCACCAATTGTGCAAGTTCTCCCACTTAAAAAGATGAGAGAGGCCTGTAATTTTCATCATAGGTACACTTCAACTATGAGAGACAGAATGGGGGAAAGAATCCAGGAAATCACATTGTAGGATTTTTAATGAATTAATTGGTAAATTCCTCGGTAAAATAACTATTTGGTCATCTACAAACAAGCAAGATTTCTGGCTCTCACAGCCCTGTAACAACTTCTTTAAGAGGCTCCTCTGTCCTCCACTCATTACCTGTATTAATGGCACCTGTTTGAATTCGTTATCAGTATAAAAGACACCTGTCCACAACCTCAAACAATCACACTCCAAACTCCACTATGGCCAAGACCAAAGAGCTGTCAAAAGACACCAGAAACAAAATTGTAGACCTGCACCAGGCTGGGAAGACTGAATCTGCAATAGGTAAGCAGCTTGGTGTGAAGAAATCAACTGTGGGAGCAATTATTAGAAAATGGAAGACATATAAGACCATTGATAATCTCCCTCGATCTGGGGCTCCACGCAAGATCTCACCCCATGGGGTCAAAATGATCACAAGAACGGTGAGCAAAAATCCCAGAACCACACGGGGGGACCTAGTGAATGACCTGCAGAGAGCTGGGACCAAAGTAACAAAGGCTACCATCAGTAACACACTACGCCGTCAGGGACTCAAATCCTGCAGTGCCAGATGTGTCCCCCTGCTTAAGCCAGTACATGTCCAGGCCCGCCTGAAGTTTGCTAGAGAGCATTTGGATGATCCAGAAGAGGATTGAGAGAATGTCATATGGTCAGATGAAACCAAAATAGAACTTTTTGGTAAAAACTCAACTTGTCGTGTTTGGAGGAGAAAGAATGCTGAGTTGCATCCAAAGAACACCATACCTACTGTGAAGCATGGGGGTAGAAACATCATGCTTTGGGGCTGTTTTTCTGCAAAGGGACCAGGACGACTGATCTGTCTAAAGGAGAGAATGAATGAAGCCATGTATCATGAGATTTTGAGTCAAAACCTTCCATCAGCAAGGGCATTGAAGATGAAATGTGGCTGGGTCTTTCAGCATGACAATGATCCCAAACACACCACCCGGGCAACGAAGGAGTGGTTTCGTAAGAAGCATTTCAAGGTCCTGGAGTGGCCTAGCCAGTCTCCAGATCTCAACCCCATAGAAAATCTTTGGAGGGACTTGAAAGTCCGTGTTGCCCAGCGACAGCCCCAAAACATCACTGCTCTAGAGGAGATCTGCATGGAGGAATGGGCCAAAATGCCAGCAACAGTGTGTGAAAATCTTGTGAAGACTTACAGAAAACGTTTGACCTCTGTCATTGCCAACAAAGGGTATATAACAAAGTATTGAGATGAACTTTTGTTATTGACTAAATACTTATTTTCCACCATTATTTGCACGGGCGATTGCTCTAAGACAACGAAGGAGGCTCAGCCTCCTCTAAAAATGACGAACATCGAATCATAGAAATATATGTGCTCAACCCAACTACAGTGCGAAATCATTCCGTTATAACTTTCCCCAGTTCACCTAATGTGTGCGTGAGTTTCTCCCCCTCGTGACAGCGCGATGCAGCCCAGCCTCAGTGCACTTCAATGGCATTGGGAGCTATGCGCTTTCAATCTCAAAAGGCAAGACGATTATTGGACAAATACTGCGAAAACGCCCGCCTATGGACTCCGAGCCTCACATGGGAGGGACATGGCAGTTTCCGCGAGGAGACTGGTGATTGGTGAAAGCGGCTGGATATTTTCTTTGATTGACAGCTCGTTTCAACTATAGACAGGCAGCGGTGAATTTCAGTTCAGTCCCATGCGGATTCGCAAGTGCTGTGGTGTATTGTAAGAGATCAGCTTACATTTCGATTTAATTCATTACATACGGTTTCTATCAGCTTTTTTAGTTTGTATATATTTTCATTGTAAATAAAGTGTAAATATAGTGTTGTCAAGTTTGCTATCTTAGTTCCAGAAATTTCGTTTATTTGAGTGACTGAACTTGAACTTGAGGGCGCTAGTCAGCTAGCAAGAAAGCTGTGCACGGATGCCAAGCATTGCTGATTTAATTTTGGCGAAGCCATTTGCCAGTCTTCCTTTCGAGGAAAAAATTAAAATTAAAGAGCAGGGTAGACCAACGCCTCAAATTGACTTGGTGAAAAAGGTAGGGAATAATACTCGTTCCTTTCAGCTCTCCTGGTACGAGAAAGTGAATTGGCTAACAGCAAGTGACCCACATCAACAACAGTAAATAGGCTACTTTAGTAATATGTCATGGATGGACCAAAAATATAGAATCTATTTAAAATGTTTATGCTGAGTATATTATATTGGAATATATATTTTTCTGGATATGAATTAAACACAGCTACAATTTGGAAAAAATTTTTAAACAAAAACACAGCCAAGAACATTTCACACTACAGACCTGGATTAAAAGTGAAGGGTTATCAAAATTGTCAAAACATTTCTCAGTCAAAATAAGTAAAATATAGGGAAAGTGTCATTGATTGCTGAGGTTCCTGACAAAGAGCTGCTTTCAATAATGATCACTTTTTAAACAACATGCAACAATTTTAAAATATAAAATGTTAAAATATACCCCCCCCCCAACACCACCATCATGTATATTGGACAGTAGGCTAATGGGCCAAAAGAACCTGTTATTTCATAGTTTGTGACCCTGCCAACAATCAGCCAGATCAGAGGCAAGAGTATGGGCAAAACTGATGTTTTTTCTTTTTTCTTTTAAAATCTGGAAATATCATAACCCACCAGCCTCCCCTGTTTGAAAGACTACCAGCCTCCACTGATTATTTGCAAATAAATTCTTTAAAAATAAGGCAATGTGATTTTTCTGGACTTTTTTTCTCATTTTGTCTCTCATAGTTGAGGTATACCTATGATGAAAATTACAGGCCTCTCTCATCTTTTTAAGTGGGAGAACTTGCACAATTGGTGACTGACTAAATACTTTTTTGCCCCACTGTACTTCTACTATAATGGATGGAGTCAAGAAGCCACATGGCAAGAGCAAGTCATGATGCAGGGTCCTACTGGGACCATCAGAGTTAACAGGATCTACAATATAGATAGGAGAATCATTTATGCATTTAATTACTTTGTACACTGTTTGACTCTAACAATCAGCTATTTTGTGTTTGCCCCACACCCCAACATTTTTTACAAGGGCACGGTCTTCCTCTTCCAAAATGGCTTCTCATACTTTCATGTCATATCTTTTGTTTTTCTGAGCAATTCTCTCACTATGCTCTATCACAAGCTTATAGCTCTCCTGTAGATTGTCTTTAAACTTTTTCGCATAATCTGTGTGAGTTATTTTACTCTGCTCCTCTGGATTAAGTCCAAACCCGACATCAATTGGGAGGTTGGGCTGTCTCCCAAACGTTAGCTGATAAGGAGAAAAGCCTGTTGTCATTTTTGGTGCAGTTATAAGTGTGCACCAAAGGCTGCACATAATCATGCCACCTGCCTTTGTTTTCTTCTTCAAGAGTCTCGAGCATCTCTCAAAGTGTTTGATTAAAATGCTCCACAGGATTGTTGTGTGGGTGATAAGGGGTAGTTCTTGTCTTCTTGATCCCCAACAGCAAACAAAGGTCTTTGATTACTGCAGGTTCGAAGTTGTGGCCTTGGTTGCTATGTAGATGCTCAGGTATGCCATAGTGGACAAAGAAGCTGTTCCATAACACCTTGGCTATTGTCTTGGCTTTCTGGTCTGTGGTAGGTACTGCAACAGTGTAATTAGTAAAATGGTCGGTTATGACCAGGATGTTCGACCATCAGGTTCCAAAGACAAGTAGTCCAAGCAGACAAGTTCGAGTGGTCTGCTTCTCCTAATATTCACAAGATGGGCTGTCTTCTCAGCTTTTGCTTTGCAACAGATACATCTCTCACAGGTTCTCAGTTTCTTATCTACATCTATGGACATTTTTGGCCAATAAAAATGTGTGCAGACAAGATCTATAGTCCTCTTGAATCCCATATACCCTACTGAATCATGGAGACCTTCCAGGGCCATTTCATGATATTTCCTGGGAAGAACTAACTGGAAAAATTGTTTACCTTTTGTAGCGCGTCTCGAGTGTGGGTGGAGCACAAAGGACGGCAGGACAACGCTTGGAGGCAGATAAGGCGATTTCTTTTCACAACTTTTCAGTCTAAGTAATCTCATTCATACACACACACACACTCGTCTGGACCCGGGTTGCGCTCCCTCTCCTCTCTCTCTGCCTCCTTAAATAGGGAGCGGTTACTGGGAAAACGCACACAAACACAGGTTAATTACAGTCAGGTGTAGCGATTCTGCCACTCACCTTCCTGTCACAGACCGACGCTTGACCACGCCCCCGCTGCCACACCTTTGTTCACCCTTCTACAGTAGAGGACAGCATTGTCAATTACAATTTGATCTTGCACCTGAAGCATGAGTTGGACTTCTCTGTCCTCTTTCTGCCTGGCATGATAGAACAAGCACCTTCCTGCACCAGCAATGTCAATAACTATGCTGATTACCAGATCAGCTTTCTGTCCAGCAGCCCATTCCAGTTGTGATACTCTAAGAAAGGTGCTGGATCCTGGAAGTAAATCAGTATGAGCAAACTCAGCTGGGATAGCACTCGCATCCATAGCAAGGGATTCAACAACCACCACTGAATGGCTACCATCTTCTCCCATACTAATGGCCTTGTCTAGCTCATGGCTCTGGCAAACAGCTTTCATTGCTTCTTTTGGAAAGGCAATGCCACTCTCTTCTTTTATATACTTTGACAAGAACTGCAGAACCTCATCCTCAGCTTCAACACTCAATTCTGCTTCATCAAGGTCATGCGGATGCCTGGATAACCCATTGGCATCTTGATTTCTCTTGCCAGCCCGGTATTGAATGTTGAAGTTGAAGTTGGACAGGGCTGCAAGCCACCAGTGGCCAGCAGTGTCAAGCTTGGCAGACGTCAGTACGTAAGTCAAGGGATTATTGTCTGTGACAACAGTAAACTCCACTCCATAGAGATGGTCAGATAATTTGTCAGTTATTGCCCACTTAAGGGCAAGAAACTCCAACTTGTGAGGGGGGTATCTCCTCTCACAGCCTGAGAACCCCTTACTGGTGTAGGCAATAACAGTCATCTGTCCATCTTGAAGTTGACACAAGGCCGCCCCAAGACCATGGAGATGAGCGCCAGTATGTAAAATATACGGCAGCCTAGGATTGGCAAAACTGAGGACTGGAGCAGTTGTTAATTTCTCAGTGAGGGTTCTGAATGCTTTCTCACACTCAGCTGTCCACTTCTCAGCAAAGGGTGACTTAAGGTCTGCATTCAAGACGGACTTGGGTTTGCACTCCCTTCTTGTGGGAGTGTAGCCAGCAGTCAGATCATTGAGGGCCTTTGCAATTTCTGAAAAGTCCTGAATGAATCTCCTGTAATATCCTGTAAACTTGAGAAAGGACTTGAGCTCTTTGATATTGTTGGGTCTGGGCCAAGTGATGAGTGCAGAGACCTTGTCAGGGTCAGTTTCTACTCCATTCTCGGAGACAACAGGTCCCAGATATCTTACTGACTTTCTGAAAAAAAAAGACACTTCTCAGACAATAACATCAGCCCAAACTCTTTCAATCTGTTCAAAACTCTCATAAGCCTCTCCTCATACTCTTCAAGAATTTCAGAGAACACAATAAGATCATCAATAAAAACAAGAACTTCTTTCAGGTGTAAGGAACCCATACGTCTCTCCATAAGTCTTTGAAATGTGCTTGAAGCATTGGTCACTCCTTGCAGCATCCTATTGAATTCCCAAAATCCCATAGGCGTCACAAAAGGCTGTTTTAGGTTTGTCCTCCTCTTCCATTTCCACCTGATAAAAGCCTGCCTTCAAGTCCATTACAGAGAACTAAATAGATCCTGTCAGAGCTGTAAAGGTTTCCTCAATATTTGGAAACCTTTATGTATATGCATCTTTGATGATCTGAGCATTCCGTTGTCAATGCAAAGTCATATATTGCCATTCTTCATTTTCACTACTATAACTGGTGAAGCAAACAGACTTTCTGACTCCCTTATGATGTTTGCATCATACAGTTCTTTCAAGTGGAGACAGACAGCTTCATAATCAGATGGGTGGATGAGTCTCACACTCTGCTTTTTTTAACAATGAACAAAAGACAAAATGACAAAGCAGCAAAAAATACACAATACTAGCACATTAAAATGGATTATCCTGGCATTTTGAATCAAGGTATGGCTAAAATAGCCTGCTAACAAGCATTTTCCCTTCAGCTGTATTCACCGGAGACTCCCAAAGTTTATCCGGGGGGGACACAAGTGGCAATTCTCCACAAAACAAAGGCTTCTGGCCACTATCACTTACTAGTAACAATAAACAAAAACTCTTTCAAGCATTAAATGGTCATTTACACTGTCTTTATCACTTCACTTTCTGCAACTTCTAATGATTCTCTCTGACAAGGGAAAAAAAGTTTGTTGATCTTCTAGAGAAGATCAACAAACTTTTTTTTTTCCTTTGTCAGGAAAAGGATGAAAGGATGTTTTCCTGGATGAAACAGGGTGGCTCAGCCAACAAACATGATGCTGCACCATCTAGGGGAATTGAGAATTACAACACTTTTGGCTCTGTACATTTTTGATGGGCTACACATGTTTGCATGTATATACACGGTGAACTAATCCCACATCTGTCCTTATGTTTTATAACCATTAATATTTACAGAGCAGACATTTTACAACTGTGTGTCTCTGTCTGAGATGTACAAAGATGGATATTTGGACAGATTTCCAGTTCTGTACCCAGAGGATAAACCAATCCCACAGGTCTTCTCATACTTCTTAATCGTTGATGTTTATAAAGACAAAAACTTACACACAAAAAGATGCAATTCTTTTAAATCTAAAAGAACTAAACAGGTTAACAATCTGATTCCAATGTAACTAGTAATACATATTAATAGACATTTGCCAAACTTTCTTACACTGGTGGTACTGATATGCTGACACCAAAGTGCTATTGTGCAATGCTTTATCAGTCCTTTCCTTTTACCACATCTGAGCTACAATGATCTGTTCACAAAACGAATACATACTTTTGTCTCTCAGCTGTTGGTGATACAGGAAAACATAGGGAAGAGGAATTGGAGAGGGTACTCGTAGCCATGTCTAACGATGCCACCTCAGCCCTGTTAATTAAATGTTAAATGCACTGGGAGAGTAAAATGGAGGGTATATTCAGACAAGTCCTCCTTTCACATCTGCTTTCTAATTACTGCTAAAAGGGGGATTTGACTGAATGTACCCTCTGTTTTACTCTCCCAGTCCAATGTGTTTTAACCTTTAATCCATGTCATTTACCACCTCATTCCCTTCCTGCACTCTTCAGTTCATGACTTGGATATTCCATTTCTACATCAACTGATTTCTTATTTTAAAATTCAGTCCTTATTTTAGTTATTAGAAATGTAAACAATATTTATGGAAATACACTGAATCCACTCCCATGGTCTTGCAGTTCCAACTTTGAAACAATGCACACAGTTGTACACAATTTGCATAAAATGATATACTAACATCAAGTTAGGTTTGATATCAGTTCATTAATTTGCAATTTAATTCATATGAATATGAAACTATTGTTTCACATTGTTTTCAAAACTTCACATATGCATCAGGGTGTTTATGAATAGTGATAAACATTGGATAAACTATGAATAATATAAATTATAAAAATTAACTAACTATTTCTACATGTAGTCAGCCCACTACCAAGAAATTATGTAATACATACATTCAGAAGTATTCAGATTATAACCCTGGCTGTTTCCTTGCACACTGTGAGTTAATGGTTGTTGCCTTGAACACTTGATATTGACTCAGTAAATGTGATTTGTGTTCTGCTTTATTACCTCCACTGACTTTGTTGGAGGAGGTTATGCTTTCACCTCTGTTTGTTTTTATTCTCATTGTAACTCAAAGTAGTGAACAGATTTTGATGAATTTTGAGGAAAGTTGAGCCATGGGCCAAGGAACAATTGATTAGCTTTTGATACAAATCCAGACATGTGTCTGGATCAAAGATTTTTTTTTTGTCTGTTCCCAACATGAGTCAAAAAGTAATGAATGGATTTTGATGAAATTTGGTGTATAGCTTTAGTATTATCCTAGATTCAATTTTGAATTTGATGTTGGTATGTGGCTTGGTGGAGGTATGCACTCTACCAGGTGCCCTTCTAGTCTTAGACTCTCTAGTCTAAAGTCAGGACAGCACTGTTTTTCACAGCAGGTAGAAACAATTAATATCTTGTATTAATGGATTTTTAGGAATTGAGGAATAATGATGTTCAAAAGCAGATAATTCTGGGTTTTTTTCATCTAAACACTGTTGCAACCAATCAAATGTGCTTTATAAGTAATAGGATGAAAACAAAGTCAGAAAACTGACTTTTAGAACTTATCAGAATTTTACATGTTCTCAACATGTTCCTAAAATGTGAATAACATTGTGGGCTACACAGGAGGAAAAGTCTCATCTCATTATCTCTAGCCGCTTTATCCTGTTCTACAGGGTCGCAGGCAAGCTGGAGCCTATCCCAGCTGACTACGGGCAAAAGGTGGGGTACACCCTGGACAAGTCGCCAGGTCATCACAGGGCTGACACAGAGACACAGACAACCATTCACACTCACATTCACACCTACGGTCAATTTAGAGTCACCAGTTAACCTAACCTGCATGTCTTTGGACTGTGGGGGAAACCGGAGCACCCGGAGGAAACCCACGCGGACACGGGGAGAACATGCAAACTCTGCACAGAAAGGCCCTCGCCAGCCACGGGGCTCGAACCCAGACCTTCTTGCTGTGAGGCGACAGTGCTAACCACTACACCACCGTGCCGCCCAGGAGGAAAAGTGACCTACATAAATCAACACACAATGAAAATGAAGGAAAGTTTGATAAAGCTCTTAAATCTATCTGCCTCTTATAGATAGTACACCTCAATCACTGAGCTCCTAATGTAAATCCTAGAATCAAGTTTTCACCTGGAGCTGATCCTGTCACAAGGACACTATATCATTTCTTCCCTCCCTGATTTGTGGTTCCCATGCCAATAAGTGCCTTGCACCTTCTTTCTGTTGATCATTCCATTTCTTTCAGCTGACATATTGTGATTGATTCATTTTCCCTGATTGTGTGCGCCTGCTCCTTGTTTCTCCTTAATTCCTTTGTGCTATTTACCCCATATGGGCGGCATGGTGGTGTAGTGGTGTAGTGGTTAGCATGGTCGCCTCACAGCAAGAAGGTTCTGGGTTCGAACCCAGTGGCCGGCAAGGGCCTTTCTGTGTGGAGTTTGCATGTTCTCCCCATGTCTGTGTGGGTTTCCTCCGGGTGCTCCGGTTTCCCCCCACAGTCCAAAGACATGTGGTTAGGTTATATGGGATGGCTTTGGGCTGAGGTGTCCTTGAGTGAGGCACCTAACTCCCAACTGCTCCCTGGGCGCTGTTAGCATGGCTGCCCACTGCTCTGGGTATGTGTGTGCATGTGTGTTCACTGCTTCAGATGGGTTAAATGTAGAGAGGAAATTTCACAAGTGTGTGATGAATAAAGTTGTGCTTTCTTTCTTTTCTTTCATATGTTTCTCTGTGTCTTAGTGTATACTGCAAGAGTTCAGCTTTTCCCTATTTATTAGTTCTCATTTATGTTTCTTGCTTATTTAACACTGACCTGTGTGGCAGTGAGGGTGTGGTCGAGTTTCAGCTGTGAACGGTGAGGAGTCAGGTTGAACCAGCAGGTAACATGACAAGTTACACCTGTGTCTAATTACTGGCTGTCTGTTAACATGCATGGTTCAGCTGGTCACAGATGCATCTCTGTCAGTAACGGGAGTGAGAGAAAGAGCTGCATCCTGCAACCTTTGTGTGTGTGTGTGTGTGTGTGGTGTGTGTAGGTGTGCATGCATGCGTGCGTGCGTGCATGAGTAGAAATGGGGGCCACTGAAAAGTGAATATTAAAATTAAAGTGCATCTTGGATTGTAGTGCCTGTCTGAAATGCAGGACTTGAGGAACAAACACCACCATGGAGTCCAAACCAGTCAGGGAGCTCTTCCAGACTCTCACTGCCAAACTCCAATGCCAGTACAGAGAGCTGCTTGCACTGTCCATTAAGCAGGAGCAGTGCTTCCAGGCCCTGTGCAAGGCCCAGGCAAAGGACTGGCAGATGGTGCAGAGCTGGGTCCAATCAGCATGTACTCCAGCAGTCGCTCCTACAGCCAGCATTCCTGTTCAGCTGGTCAAGATGGGGCCACAGGATGACCCAGAAGCCTTCCTCGAGCTGTTTGAGCCTGTCATGGAGGTGAGCTCGCGGACAACCTTGCAGTGGACAACTTGCCTATTGCCACTCCTGTTGGGTGAAGCACAGCTCACAACTCAGCAACTCCTGGTCACCAGCATGCTGGAGTACCCAGACTTGAAGTGGGCTATACTGCAATGGGTTGGCCATGGCCCCAAAGAACATGACCAACAGTTTTGGGCACTGGCCTACAGTGAAGTCAGCTGCCTGTTTACGTTCATGCAGCAGCTCCGAGACGCTTGCGGACAGTGGCTGCAGGTAGGGGAGTGCAATGCAGAGGACATTAACTGCATGATGCTGGAGCAGTTCATTGCCCAATTGCCAAGCAAGACCTTGATGTGGATCCAGTGTCACTGAGCAGCATCGCTGGAGGAGGAGGTCTGATTGGCAGAGGATCACATGACAGTGTTTCTGTGAGCAGGTGTTCTTGCAGCTTCTATCTTTCTGTCTCTCTCTGTTTCTTCCCTCCCTTCTCCTTCTGTGTCTGTGCTGCCATTAACCCCCTTTCTCTCTCTCTTTCCACAGGTGGACTTATCTGTGCCCACCAGGACCGGGAGCAAGTCCAGGCAGGTCTCTCAAACTACTTCTTTAGTTTTAGTGATGCAGGACACTCAAACTAATGAAGAGACATCACAGTTGTTGGTCTTGAAGAGCCATAAGGAATTTTTATTCCATGCAGTTCATCATAGTCCAATGACTGGGCACTTGGGTCAGGAAAATAACACCTAATCATCTTATGGCTCATTTCTATTGGCCAGGGATTCATGCTGATGTCTGCAGGTGGTGTGCAGCTTGTAACAAATGCCAGCTGGTAAATCCAGCAGCCACACCAAAGGCGCCATTGTGCCCATTTACCATTCATTGAGATCCCCTTCAAAAAAATTGCCATGGATCTCATCAGGCCATTAGATTGATCTGCACATGGGTCTTGCTTTGTGTCAGTCATAGTGGATTATGTAATGCAATACCCAGAAGTGGTGCCTCTCTGCAATATCTCTGCACATAGTGTTGCAGAGGCACTCTTCTGAATTATCTCCCAAGTTGGGATTCCAAAAGAAATCCTGACTGATCAAGGCACTACGTTTATGTCACGCACACTACATGAATTGTACAAATTATTGGGGGTTTAATCGATTCATACTAGTGTTTATCATCCGCAAATGGACAGGCTGATCAAACAATTTAACCAAACACTTACAGATCATGTTTTTAAGTTCATTCACTGGGACATAAGAAACTGGGATAGGTGGCTAGACCCTCTGTTTGCAGTGCATGAGATCCCACAATCCTCCACTGGGTTTTCCCAGTTTGAATTGCTGTACATGTGCAAGCTCTGTGGCATCTTAGACATCATTAAAGAAAATTGGGAGGAGGGACCTTCTCAAAGTAAAAATGAAATTCATTACATTCTTAACCTGAGAGCAAAACTCCATGCACTGAGTCACATAACCGAGGAGAATTTGCTACAGGCACAAGAATGTCAATCCCGCCTGTAGAACGGAGGGACATGGCTAAGGGAATTTGCACCAGGAGATAAAGTGCTCATTTTACTGTCCACATCAAGCTCAAAATTACTCACCAAGTGGCAAGGGCCATTTGCAGTCACAAAGCAAATTGGGGAAGTTGACTATGAGGTCAGACATCCAGATAGAGGTGACACATCAGCTGGGACCAGAGGCAAGTCCAAAAAGTGTGGCCCAATTCACCTCGGTCCTCTGTGGAGACCACCTCTTACCGTCCCAGAGAGCACAGGTTATCAGGTTTCAGTAGGAATTCTGTAGTGTGTTCTCACCCCTCCCTGGTCACACTGACCTCATAGAGCACCACATCAAGACTTCCCCCAGGGGTGGTGGTGTGCAGCTGCCTGCATTGGCTCCCTGAGCACAAGAAAAATGTGGTTCAGGATGAACTCAAGGCTATGCTTGAGATGGGAGTAATTGAGGAGTCGCACAGTGACTGGAGCAGCCCGGTGGCCTTGGTTTCCAAGACTGATGGGTTGGTCCGGTTCTGTATGGACTATCGAAAAGTAAACACAGTGTCTACATTTTATGCATATCCAATGCCTTACAGTGATGAACTGCTTGATTTGGTTAGCTATGGCTGGCTTTTATTCGACACTGGATTTTACAAAGGGATAGTGGCAGATCCTCTTGACTCCATTATCCTGAAAGAAAATGGCCTTTTCCACTCCATTTGGTTTACGCCAATTTGTCACCCTACCTTTCGGGTTGTTTGAGGCTCCAGCAACATTTCAGTGTCTCATGGACTGCATCCTCCATCCCCACAATTCATATGCCACTGCCTATTTAGATGACATCATTATTTATAGTAATGATTGGCAGCAGCATTTACAACATCTAAGGGCTGTCCTGAGGTTACTGAGGCATGCAGGGCTTGCAGCAACCCTGAAAAATTGTGCAATTGGATGGGTGGAATTATGGTATCTGGGCTTCCACTTGGGTCATAGGAAGGTGCATCCCCAAATTGATGACTGCAGCAATTGCCGCCTGCCCAAGACTTAAGCCCAAAAAAGGGGTGAGGCCATTCCTGGGGCTGGCTGGCTATTATAGTGGCTAACTTTTCAGATGTCACCAGCCCATTGACTGACCTGGCTATAAAGGGGGTACCAGATCCAGTCCAGTGGACAGAGCCATGCAAATGGGCTTTTGCTCAGGTAAAAGCATTTTTGTATGGGGGCCTGCTGCTGCATTCTCCTAGTTTTTCTCTCCCTTTTGTTTTACAGACCAAAGTGTCAGACAGAGAGCTGGGGGCTGTTTTGTCCCAGGTGGTGGAGGGGTATGGAGTGCCCGGTGCTGTACATCAACTGCAAGCTCTTCTTGCAAGGTCCAAGTACAGCACCATAGAGAAGGAGTGTCTGGCCATCAAGTGGGTGGTGCTCCCTCTCCAATACTACCTGCTAGGATGTCTGTTCACCCTCTGTTCTGACCATGCCCTGTTCCAGTGGCTCTACTGCATGCAGGATGCCAACATGCGGATTACTCATTGGTATCTGGCCCTTCAGCCCTTTAAATTCAAGGTGGTCCATAGGTCAGGGGCACAGATGGTGGTGGTGGATTACCTCTCCTGCTGGGAGTTAGCTGCAGGCTGGATGGCTCCCCAACCTGAGTTGGGTGGTGGGGGTATGTGGCAGTGAGGATGTGGTTGAGTGTTGGCTGTGAACGGTGAAGAGTCACATTGAACCAGCATGTAACACATGATGAATTACACCAATGTCTATGTGTCTTTGTGTCTTTCAGATAGCCAGTAATGAGAGAGAGCTCCGTCTGGCAACCTGTGCGTGCATGTGTGTGTAGAAATAGGGGCACTGAAAAATGAACATTTAAAGTAAAAGTGCACCTTGGATTGTAACGCCTGTCTCCAGTTCTTCATTTATCCCAGCATAGACATTTTTACAACCTGATTCATAGATGGTCTTTCATAGTGACCCATGCTATGGACTCTGACTTCCATTCCTGAACTTGTTCTAATACATGAGTTTGTGTCAAGTAGTTGGGCCACTGGCATTGCAAGACCTTTTTACAATGGGGTGACCAGGTTAAACCCGAAGACTCAGTTTGTGTGCCAGTCTAAATTTGCGAAAATATGAATCCACTTCCAGAAGAAAATTCATAGCATCAGGCTGCACATTATAAAGTATGCGAGTATTATGAATTCAATGGCCAGAAGGAGATAGTATTGAACTAAGGAAATCAATGTCATGCTTCCAAATAAGTAATATCATTAACCCAAAAAAGGTTTGGTCAATGTATGCTTGTTTTGTTTGGTCAGGAAATAATTCACATTTATGTGAATTACTACACCTGACACGACACAACTCCTTCACAGTCTTTGCCATTGAAATGGAGTTTGAAATTTCCTAGGGATGTTGCAGTGGAGTAGTGTTTGTACCAAGTGCGATGAACCAAGTGGCCAAGTTTTGCATATGATATTGATAACAATGATTGCTGCTACTACTACTACGAATAATAATTAATAATAATAATAATAATAATAATAATAATAATGCTCACCATTAACCACTGTGAGAGAGGCATGCAAAATTTTTGGATTTTCAGTATGGAACTTGCTCAACGCTTTGAACACAATTATAAGATGTCTTCAGTCGACTTAGGACTAATAAGGTTTCCAAAATATTAAGAGTAGTCTATTGGAGCAGCAATACTGTATATTGAGGTTGGTTTTAATGCTTTGTGTTTGTTTGCCATCTCTGGAAATTTATCTTCATTTAATTGAGGCATTTTAAATTGCCAGAAAATTGTGAATTTCATCAAATCCAGTCAGTGATGATGGACTGGAGGTAGTGAAAGCTACAATGCTTTTTTTTTTTTGTGTGTGTGTGTGTTATAAGGGGGACTGGTGTTTGAGGAGATGCAAGTTGCCCTTGTCAGTAATTCACAGTCAGTGCTGTGGCTAAGGTTTGATAGGAAATTTCTATGCATATGTCATTTTCCAGCTCAAAGTGCGATCCCATATGACGAGCAATGCGACACACTGATTTATACAATGTTTATCTATCGGTTTCACTCTGCCACCTCAAAATACATATTAAAGCACTTTATTCTACTAAGTGCTCTGGCTTTGAATAAAATCCAAATCTCATGGCTGAACATTTAGAATAGGAGGTAAGATTTCATAGAATTAACATTTTGTAATGTACTATACATTAGTAATTGCTTGGTCCATCTATATGTGTCTGTACGTAGTGTGTGTGTGTGTGTGTGTGTGTGTGTGTGTGTATATATATATATATATATATATACACACACAGTTGTGTTCAAAATAATAGCAGTGTGTTTAAAAACGTGAGTAAAGCTCAAAATCCTTATAATAGTTTTTATTTCCATGCATTGGGAACAATGCATATTCTACATCAAAACATGAAGAAAAGTGTATCAATATTTTAATTACTTTACAGAAAATGAAGAAAAATGAACATTGGGCTGTTCAAAAAAATAGCAGTGTCTGCATTTTTCATTACAAACTCCAAATATTTACTGTATAAACTGAAAAAAATCTTAAGGATTTAGTATTCCTGTGAATCACTAAACTAATATTTAGTTGTATAACCATGGTTTCTGAGAACTTCTGGCACCTGTGAACAGGTATTCCAGCCTAGGATGATTTGACAACATTCCACAATTCCTCTGCATTTCTTGGTTTTGCCTCAGAAACAGCATTTTTGATGTCACCCCACAAGTTTTCTATCGGGTTAAGGTCCGGGGATTGGGCTGGCCACTCCATAACTTTCATTTTGTTGGTCTTGAACCCTGATGCTGCTCGCTTACTGGCGTGTTTGGGGTCGTTGTCTTGTTGAAACACCCATTTCAAGGGCATTTCCTCTTCAGCATAAGGCAACATGACCTCTTCAAGTATTTTGATATATGCAAACTGATCCATGATCCCTGGTATGCGATAAATGGGCCCAACACCACAGTAAGAGAAACATCCCCATATCATGATGCTTGCATCACCATGCTTCACTGTCTTCAGAGTGTACTGTGGCTTGAATTCAGTGTTTGGGGGTCGTCTGAAAAACTGTCTGCGGCTCTTGGACCCAAAAAAAACAATCTTACTTTCATCAGTCCACAAAATGTTTTTCCATTTCTCTTTAGGCCAGTCGATGTGTTCTTTGGCAAATTGTATCCTCTTCAGCACGTCTTTTTTTAACAGTGGAACTTTGCGGGAGCTTCTTGCCGATAGATTAGCTTCACACAGGCATCTTCTAATTGTCACAGTACTCACAGGTAACTTCAGACCATCTTTGATCACCCTGGAGCTAATCATTGGCTGAGTCTTTGCCATTCTGGCTATATGAGTGGAGACCTCGACTGGCTATCGTAGCCTGCAGGGAATCGGCCGTCAGACATTCTGTTGCATGTCCCAGACCTGGTGAAATGTAACTGAATTGTCTTGGCCAGCCCTAAGGGTCCCATCTGCATCTCATCATTGCTGAGGAGTGTGCTCCCATCACCCAATCAAGCATCCAGCCAGAGCAGGTCATGATATATTTTACCATATTAACATGCCATTGTTGTGTGTTATGCCTGATGTAAAGACTCTCGTCTCTGCGAGCCTACCACACAGATTTAATAATTGTCATTTTTAGGGCATACCTAACAACGTGTTTTCTCTCTCTCTCTCTCTCTTCCCCCCCCAATCTGTCCCTCTGAGTTACATGTTGATCCTGGGATTGAGATGCTGGCCTCTTCTGCCCCTCAGACCTGCTTGATCCATCCTGGTGCCCTGTGTCTGGTCAGAGTTTTATCGCACCGCTCCTGTGAAGGACGGCCCCATGAGGACAGTTGAGGGCTATACCTGTTAAAACTGTTAATATTATAGTCAGGCTGTCTGTTGTTGCCCAAATGAGGATGGGTTCCCTTTTGAGTCTGGTTCCTCTTGAGGTTTCTTCCTCATGTCGTCTGAGGGAGTTTTTCCTTGCCACCGTCGCCACAGGCTTGCTCATTGGGGATAGATTAGGGATAAAATTAGCTCATGTTTTAAGTCGTTCAAATTCTGTAAAGCTGCTTTGCGACAATGTTTATTGTTAAAAGCGCTATACAAATAAACTTGATTTGATTATTCTTCGATCCATTCAAATGGTAGTCTTCTGTTTTCTTCCACGTCTCTCTGGTTTTGCTGTCCATTTTAAAGCACTGGAGATCATTTTAGCTGAGCAGCCCATCATTTTCTGCACTTCTTTACAGTATACATTTTACCTCTCCAATCAACATTTTAATCAAAGCACGCTGTTCTTCTGAACAATGTCTTGAATGACCCATGTTTCTCAGGTTTTCAGAGAGAAATGGATGTACAACATGTGCTGGCTTCATCTTTAAATTAGGGCCACCTGATTGACATCTGTTTTTTCACAGAATGAATGACCTCACTAATTGAACTCCACACTGCTATTATTTTGAACACGTCCCTTTCACTTAATTATTCGATTACACAGACTCAGGACATGCATATCATGAATGTTGGGTCTGTTGGTTTTCTATGACTCTACTACACCTACTGGTAAATTATTTGCCATGTAGTAATATAATTTCCACCAAAAACAATGATTGATCTGGTTAGTCGTGTTGGACTGCTATTATTTTGAACACAAGTGTGTATATATATCCTTTCACATCAGTATTATGTAATTCTAAGAGTTCCTGCACACACTCAAACAGCATAAAACACAGATATGAGCACTTATACTTGTAAAAACATTTGCTTCCACTTGTAAACTTATTTTTAGTACTTGCCCAACATATCCAGAATTGATAAACATTAGTCCAGATCTTCTCTAGAGCTCTGCTAATAAACAGTCGACAAATGTAAGTCCTCAAAAAAATGGCATGGAATTTGTTTAAATCCAATATATCTGCTTCTACATTGTTGATAAGTTTTGAAATGAAATAAACTTGAGTATTCACAGAAAGTAATTATAACAATTCCTGATGTGGGTGGAGCACAGAAGCATGGCAGGTGAGAGTTGATGTTACACAAACCACTTTATTTAGCTTTTCAGCTTTCTTTCTTTCTTACTCACTCACACATGCATTGTGGTTAGGGAGAGCGCTCCCTTTCTCTGCTCTCTCTCTCCTTTTATGCTCCATCCCTGTAACAAACAAACACACACACACAATTGACAGCAGGTGGAATGACTTAGCCACATACCTTCCCCGACCCCACCCTCCATTCACAGACTGCTGCTTGGCCACACCTCCGCTGCCACATACCCCCACTGCCCAACTCAGGCTGGGGAGCCATCTGGCCTGAAGCTGACTCACCCCCCCGACAGGACAGGAAGTCCGCCACCACCATCTGTGCCCCCGGCCTGTGGATCACCTCGAACTTAAATGGCTGGAGAGCGAGATACCAACAGGTGATCCGTGCATTGGCATCCTTCATGCAGTGGAACCACTGGAGGGGCACGTGGTCCAAACAGAGAGTGAAAGGGCACCCCAGCAGGTAGTATCGGAGGGTGAGGACCACCTAATTGATGGCAAGACACTCCTTTCCAATTGTGCTGTACTTGCTTTGGCACATTGACAGCTTTCGGCTGATGTACAGCAGGGGGCGCTCCTCGCCCTCCACCTCCTGGGACAAAATGGCCCCCAGTACTCTGTCCAATGCATCAGTCTGCAAAATAAAGGGGAGAGAGAAGTCAGGGGAGTGCAAAAGTGGCCCCCCACACAGTGCAGCTTTTACCTCAGAGAAGGCCTGTTGGCACTGCTCCATCCACTGGACCGGATCTGGAGCCCCCTTTTTAGTGAGGTCAGTTAGCAGGCTGGTGACATCCAAATAATTAGGTAGAAACCTACGATAATAGCCAGCCAGCCCCAAGAACCGTCTCACCTCCTTTTTGGTCTTGGGCCTCAGGCAGGCTGCAATTGCTGCAGTCTTGTTAATTTGGGGACGCACCTGCCCATGACCCAAGTGGAAGCCCAGATACCATACTTCCCCCTGCCCAATCGCACACTTTTTTTGGTTAGCTGTGAGGCCCGCTTGCCTCAGCGACTTTAGAACAGCCCTCAGGTGGTCCAAGTGCCACGGCCAATCATAACTATTATGTCCTCTAGATAGGTGGCCGCGTAGGCAGCATGAGGGCAGAGGACCTTGTCCATAAGCCGCTGGAATGTAGCAGGTGCCCCAAACAACCCAAAAGGGAGTGTGACAAATTGGTGTAAACCAAATGGTGTGGAAAATGCCATTTTCTCTCGAGATAGAGGAGTCAAGGGGATCTGCCAATATCCCTTTGTTAGATCCAGTGTCGAATAAAAGCGAGCAGCGCCTAACCGATCGAGCAACTCATCAATGAGAGGCATTGGGTATGCGTCAAATTTAGACACCACGTTGACCTTTCTATAATCCACACAGAACCGGACCAACCTGTTGGTCTTGGGAACCAGGACCACTGGGGTGCTCCAGTCACTGTGGGACTCCTCGATTATGCCCATTTCGAGCATGGCCTTGAGTTCATCCTGAACCACCTTTTTCCTGTGTTCAGGCAATCAGTAAGGGCGACTACGCACTACCACCCCGGGGGTGTTTCGATGTGCTGTTCTCTGAGGTGGGTATGACCAGGAAGAGGCGAGAACACGTTGGAAAATTCCTTCTGCAACTTGGCTACCTTCATGAGTTGGGCTGGCAAAAGGTGGTCTCCACAAGGGACCGGAGTTGTCCAAGATGTTATCTTTTTTACCTTTGGCCCCAGCTCCGCCTTCTCTGGGACTACCGACACCAATGCCATGGGGACCCCCTCATTCCAGCATTTTAAAAGGTTGAGGTGGTAGACTTGCAGTGCCCCGCCCCATCTGTTTGTTTCACCTCATAGTCGACGTCCCTGACTTGCTGTGTGACCTTGAAGGGTCCTTGCCACTTGGCGACTAATTTAGAACTCGACGTGGGCAATAATACGAGCAATTTGTCTCCTGGCGTGAACTCTCTAAGGCACGTGCCCCTGTCATACAGCCAGCTTTGATGTTCCTGTGCCTGCCGCAAATTCTCCTGGGTTAGGTGTGTGAGGGTGTGGAGTTTTACGCGCAGGTCAAGAATGTACTAGATTTCATTTTTACTAGGTGAAGGTCCCTCCTCCCAATTTTCCCACAGCACATCCAGAATGCCACACAGCTTACGCCCATATAATAATTCAAAGGGAGAAAACCCCATGGAGGCTTGCGGGACCTCTCGTACTGCAAATAATAGGGGCTCAAGCCACTTATCCCAATTATGCGCATCTTCACTTACGAATTTTCGGATTATGTTTTTGAGTGTTTGGTTAAATTGCTCTACCAAACCATCTGTTTGTGGGTGATAGACACTGGTGTGGATAGACTTACAGTAATCCCCAGTAACCCATACACCTCGCACAGTGTGCATGACATAAATGAAGTGCCTTGGTCTGTCAGGATTTCTTTCGGAATCCCGACCTGGGAGATAAAGTGGAAGAATGCTTCCACAATACTGCATGCTGAGATAGTGTGGAGAGGTACTGCTTCTGGATATCACATTGCATAGTTCACTAGAACTAAAATAAAGCGATATCCCCGTGCTGACCGATCTAATGGCCTGACAAGATCCATCCCAATTCGCTCAAAAAGGGTCTCAATTAGAGGAAGAGGGTGCAACGGTGCTTTTGGAATGGCCGCGGGATTTACTAATTAGCATTCACGGCATGCCGCACACCACCGACGGACATCCCTGTGAATCCCTGGCCAATCTAACTGGGCCATTATTCAGGCTAGTGTTTTGTCTTGCCCCAAGTGTCCAGCCATGGGATTAAAGTGAGCCAAATGGAATATGAGTTCCCTCTGGCTCTTTGGGATTAACAACTGGGTTATTTGTTCCTTAGTTTGAGTCTCCTGCATCACTTGATACAATCTATCTTTAATAATGGCAAAATAGCAGACGGTCAGTGCTGCACTTGGCTGAAGAGTTTGACCATCGATTACTCTCACTTGGTCAAACGCATGCTGCAGAGTCTCATCTCGCGACTGCTCTAACAGGAAATCCCCAAGGGAGTCCCCGAGAGAGGGAGGAGGAGCGGGCTGCTCCTCACTCTGATGCAGTGTTGACGTAGATGGCTCTGTGACAGCTTCTCCAGTCAATGCCAGACAGGGATCTTCCCATGACCTACTAGTGCAGGACCCACTATGTGTTAAATATTCCATTAGTTTTTTTTTAATCCCAGCCAATCAGTACCCAAAATCAATGAGCGGGTGAGACAAGGACTAACCACCGCCTTTATTCTATGCATGTGGCCCCAGAATAGAAAATGGACAGACACTAGAGGGTAATGGTGAACATCCCTGTGCACACACACAACACTTTCACCGCTTGTGCTCTCCCCAATGCCTCACCTTGCACCAGGCGTTGGTGAATTGAGGTCTGATTACAACCAGAATCCACCAAAGTGTGATATGTATCCCCTTGAATACTCACTGGTATGTGATAAGTTCCAGCCCAATTGGGGGTGGTTTCTGGCATGTCAGGATTACAGCACCCACCTTCCTTGTGGAGCTCTGACTCTGGAGATGCTCCGATTCCCTGCCACGCCAGCACACCGGCCCAGGCTTTCCCTCTGCAGTGGTGTTATGGGTGTCACTCACCTGAGGGGGTGACAACACAGACACAGAAGAGGGAGATGGGAGGACATCATGGGTGCAACGGGCCGGCTGGGGAGGAGCCAGCCACCGCCTCTGTGGCAGGGGAACGGGGTGGAGAGGGGGACAAGAGACAGGAGAGAGAGAGATAGATAGATAGATAGATAGAGAGAAGTGAGGGGAGACGCCTCATCTGCCTGCCATCAGAACAGCCTCCAGATGGTCCTCTGCCAGCTCAATGGCTCGTTCCAGCGATGCTGGGCGGTGACAGTGGACCCATTCCGCCGTTCCTTCCGGAAGTCGAGAGATAAACTGCTCCAGTGCCACCAGATCGATGATCTCGTCATGGTCTTCCGCCCTCAGCCACTGCCGGCAGGTGTCCCGGAGTTGCTGGCCAAATGCAAACGGCCGGCTGACCTCCTCCAGTGCCAGCATCCGGAAATGCTGGCGATGTTGCTCCAGGGAGTGGCCGAGCTGCTACGGAATGACTTTCTTTAGGTCAGCATAGACCAGTCGGCTGTCAGCAGGGAGCTGCTGCGCTGCAAGCTGCACCTCGCCAGTCAGGAGTGGGAGGAGGCGCGCCATGCGCTGCTGCTGCTGCGGCCACCCCCACGCCTCGGCTGCTTGCTCGAAGCGAGGAAATCTTCAGGATCGTCCTGTGGTCCCATCTTTGTTACGGTGGTGGCAGCAGTGGCCAACTGCCCTGCTGATGCAAGCAGGTGCCGGAACGCCTGGCAGTCTTCCTGCTGGGCCAGCATCAAGGCTTTGAAGCATTGCTCCTGCTCCTTCCAGAGGGTGATCAGCGCTTGATGCTGGTTCTGCTGGGTGGTAGTGAGGGCAAGGATGAGCTCTTCTAATGGGGAGTACACCATGGGGTGGTTCCCTTCTGTGCTCCTGAGTTTCAGCACCACTGTAATAATTCCTGATGTGGGTGGAGCACAGAAGCACGGCAGGCGAGAGTTGATGTTACACAAACCACTTTATTTAGCTTTTCAGCTTTCTTTCTTTCTTTCTTTCTTTCTCTCTCTCTCTCTCACTCACTCACTCACTCACTCACTCACTCACACATGTGTTGTGGTCAGGGAGAGAGCTCTCTTTCTCTGCTCTCGCTCTCCTTTTATGCTCCATCCCTGTAACAAACAAACAAAGACGCACGCACGCACACACACACACACACACACACACACACACACACAATTGACAGCAGGTGGAATGACTTAGCCACTTACCTTCCCCGACCCCACTCTCCATTCACAGACTGCTGCTTGGTGATGCCCTCGCTGCCACACTAATGTTTCTCCTTGTAGATGATATTCAGAAATAAATGGAGAATAAAAATTCCAGTTTGAGCCATCATCTGAGTTGAATTCAAGGAAAACCTCATGTCTGAAATACATTAAATATGCTGATATTTGAAAATATATAAAATGTGTTTTTAGTGACTGAGAAGTTAGGACCCATCTGCCTTGCTGATGTTACAGGAGAGCAGGTTTCTTTGTTAACACTTACAAACTAAAGAGCAAGAGCTTGTTTTTGCACTCATTACTTTGCATGCCATTAATGAGAAATCCAATGTCAACCAAGTGGAGAAGCCAAACATTGGAACCAAAGCTCCAGAATGTCTTATGATACAATGCATTTTCCCTGAGTTTGGCTCAGCTAGTTCACGTGCTGTGAGATTGCAAGTACAATGGTATTGATGACTAAAGAACTGCTGCATCACTCTTTCAGTCAAGATTAAATGAAGGCTCATTCCCATTTGGAACTAAGTATATTCATAACTGTCTGATGGCTGGACAGTCCTACTTTACCTAATTGACTTGTCAGTGTTTTCTAAAAATGTCGTTATTTCGATTTGCAGCCTTCGTTATCCAAGGTTTCTTTATTTCTTCATTCCTTTGCCAGTTTCCATCCATTTCTTGCCTATTAAATTTAGCCACTGACTGAGCTTTGCCAAAGTGCTGCAATTTAAACCAAATAATAACATGGAGTAACAGAGATTAGAGTACAAGCAGAGCAATATAAAGAAGTGGGTGTTGTGCAGCAGGATATGAATTGCTGTGGATTATTTCAAACCCTGACAGCTGAAAGAAAAGCACCCCCCCCCCATTTAAACAAACTATAATAGCTGGAGACAGAATCAATTTTTTCATTATCATGAGTTGTGATTTACATCCCTGGTTTATAACATCTGTTTTTTCGAGTATGCAGACAAAAAAGTCAATAGGAAATGAGAAGTAGTCTTTCATATAATACACACAGCAATGAAAGGAGATGCTTTACATGCGTTAATTAGGTTTAATGCCATGTATGAACATAGAAAAAAATTAGGTAATATATCTTATTTTTTGTTTCACCTACTGAGGCATATTTATATTTCTTTCTAGCCTTGTTACTTTTCTTGACTCTTCAGGAATGTATTTATTGTATGCGGAGAGGATAAACAGTTCTCTGCAGTGCTGTGGGTACTTCTCCAAGCCTCATCAAAGACCTTGCTAATGAAACCTTCATATATTCAGAGTTCATCATAAAATCCATGGATTTGAACCAAGTGCCTGCCAGATTAAATCACTGAATAAACCAAAATATAAAAATATAACACCCACTCAAATTGGTGTGCCAGGTTTTTACTTAAAGCAGACATATTATGAAAAGCACTGAAAAAGTGAATTTGTGCACATGCTTTTGGGTATCTGGAGTGCCTACTAAACAACAGACATTGAAATAAGGCAGTCCAGTCAGTTTCTTTGTGCTGCCTATTTGAGAAAACATGTTTCAAACAGGCCGTTCAAATTTGGCTCCTCTTTCTAGGTCATAAGTGGAGCTCAGAATTACGCCCCCTCCCCTAATATGAGTATCTCCACTCATGGCTTGTAAACTGCTTTCATGAAACATTTTTCATGAGGAAAGTGCTACCCTGATTAGCTGGCAAGAAGAGGGGGTGTGGTGAGCAGTGGCTCATTATCATTTAAAGGAACAGACACTCAAATTGGCCATTTGAACAGGGCTGCTTAGACAGGGTGAGAAGGATGCTGTGGTGCTTTATTCTTGTGGTATTTTTACCAAAACATGTCACAAACATTTCATTAAGACCTTAGGGAACTGTATCAACTTGTGGAAAAGGGTTATAAAATGTCACCTTTAATAAAAGGTTTCTAAAACCTAAAAGACAGTGACAAAGAACTGTGTTTAGAATTGAGTTACTCATGCTGTGATTTGTTAAGAAAATTGTGCATATTGGAATTAAGACCTTGCACATAATGACAGACTTAACTGTTAAACAGTTGCAACTGAGGCAGAGTTATGCACACTTCTGACACCAAAAAGAAAAGACAATACATACACGGGTTTTACAAAACTCTCACAAGACCAAGACCATACAGTATTTAGCAACAAAAATACCAAGAAGTCCAAGACAAGTCGGTCAATACAGAAAATATCTCAAGACCAGATTCAAGTTTTACAGAATCAGCCTATAGGATCATTCATTAGGGCAGCAATATACTTCCTTTTAACTACATGTTTGCGTACACATGATGGCTGTATCCTGTGGGTGTTTGGTGTGTCAGTTGTGTACATCCTCAAAAATTAATGCTACGTGTCCACAAGATGAAGTAGATGCATGAATGGTCAGGGCAGTGTACAAACAGTCTAACCAAATACTAACCTTCTTGAATGTTGCCATGTTTGTTTACCTCATGCAAATGCAGATGTTTTATATGGTCTGAGTTCTCTGGTGTGCTCTCTAGTGGAGTCTTCCAGTAACATGCTGTACATCAGCAAGTATATGAACAATTACATTAAGGTTATTGATGTGAACACATGGTTAAAAGTCAACTATACCTCTGCCCTTCAAGTCCATGCAACATTTTAATTTTCCACATGGAGGATATGAGAAGAGAGAGAGAGCTTCTTAATCAGAGACATTGCTTCTCTTAAGAACCGAATTTTTTTTCTGGATAAAATGCTTCACAATTAGTGAACTGTAACTAGAGCAGATGAATGCTTGGTCAGCATACCCTTCAAATCATGGGGAGGTTTGAAGAAGAAGAAAAAGAAGAAGCCTTTATTTGTTACATGCACATTCAAGCACAGTAAAATTCATCCTCTGCATTTAACCCATCTGAAGCAGTGAACACACATGCACACACACAAGTGAGCAATGAGCACACACAAACATACCCAGAGCAGTGGGCAGCTATACTACAGCACCCAAGGAGCAATTGGGGGTAAGTCAAGTTTATTTGTATAGCGCTTTTAACAATAAACATTGTCACAAAGCAGCTTGATAGAATTTGAATGAATTAAAATATGAGCTAATTTTATCCCTAATCTATCCCCAACGAGCATGCCTGTGGCGACGGTGGCAAGGAAAACTCCCTCAGCCGACATGAGGAAGAAACCTTGAGAGGAACCAGATTCAAAAGGGAACCCATCCCCATCTGGGCAACAACAGACAACATGACTATAACATTAACAGTCCTAACAAAGTCAGCTTCATTGATGCTATAAACCCCCCACTGACGGAAACCCAAGCGCAAAACCGTTCACGACAACTGCAGTCCTTAAGTCAGCAAGTCAACTGCAGTCCCCAGCCACAAAAGCTGGGTTGGTGCCTTGCTCAAGAGCACTTCAGCCCAAGGCCACCCCATGTTAACCTAACCGCATGTCTCTGAACTGTGGGGGAAACTAGAGGACACGGTGGAAACTAAAGCAGACATGGGGAGAATATGCAAACTCCACACAGAAAGGCCCCTGTTGGCCACTGGGATCAAACCCAGAACCTCCTTGGTGTGAGGCGACAGTGCTAACCACTACACCACTGTGCCCACATACAAATTTTCACATATGCTAGTGTGCATATCCAGCTGTCTTTCTGTCATATAAAGCCTCAGATTTGATATGTTGATGTATTACGGTATAAAGTACCGGTATTTATCAAAACATAATCACATGCACAAACTTATCACTCCACTCAGAGTGATAATCCACCCAGAGTGTTTATCCACCCAGAGATTTGTGTTTCTGTAATATGCAAATGACTATAAAACCCACCTTTTCTCTAAAGGACAGAATGGCAAAAGTTATTTGTCCGATATTTGTGTATTTGTGTGTGCATGTGTTTATTCACATGCTGTTTGTGTGTACATCCTGCTGGTTGATAATAGGGATGTCAGGCCATTGTCTGATCTTCAGCAAGGTCAGATGCGATCAATCACTCCATAAACTCTTTATCACACAGCCAGATACAAGATATGCAAAGCAATCAATCTGATTTGCTACTATATATACTCTGAAGAGATTTTACATCCATGTCAACACACACACAAAGTGACTTATGGGTGGATTTACATCTAACCACTAGTACTGTGTACATAATCTGCTAATGATTAGCTTGAGCATTGGCATGTAGGCAGCTCAGTGGGTGCAGATGCCAACTTGAGAGGGAAGCATCACCTGAGCTCATGACTCCAAGCCTCCTACAGAGACTTGGACATCCCCATTAGCAATGCTAGCTTCACATTGCTAGCAGCTATTGCATGAACAATGCCCCCAATTAGCACTGAGAGAAAAAGCTTTGCAAGGGCCCTGATATCCTAACGCTCCCAAATTGAGGGCCTGGGTCCTGAAATAGCCACTTCATGATTGAATTAAACAAGTGCTGTTTTAGCAGTGCGCGATAGGTCTATAATGACAGGCAAAGTTTTCAGAACGGTCAAACAGTATTTTAAAAAGAGCAGACTTGTTCAGTGTCATTGAAACAAGAGAATGCATAGCTGGAGACAGTATGGCCAACTGTTTTCATAAAACAGTGAGTTGTGAATGACTGATAAACTGACTTTACAAATTCATCGTCATGATCACTTGTAAGATAAAAGGTGTTGCATGAAGGATGTTCTGAGGACAAAGCAATTGTAGATCACTTTTATTACTTGTAAATATAGTCAAGGAAACACTTTAAAAGTGAACAAAAGTACACAGGTGAGGCAAAGGTGATCAGTGATTGCTCTTTGGGAACAATAGTGATTGGCATTGAAAACAGGAATGATCAGTTATTGGAAACAATAGTGATTTGGCATTGGAAAATAATACTGATCAGTGATTGGTCATTGAAAAACAGTAACGATCAGTGATTGGTTATTGGGAATAATAATAATTAGTAATTATCAGTGATTGATTATTGGGAACAATAGTAATTAGTGATTGGCATTGGAAAACAGTAATGATCAGTGGTTGACATTTGGGAACAATGGTGATTGGCATTTGGGTACAATGGTGATTTGGGAGAATGGTAGTAAGTAATTAAAATGATAGATTACATTAGTACTAGTGTGTGTATTTTAGCATATGTAGTGTGCATATATACACAAGTTCATGTTTTTGCCTGGTGATGCAGCAAGAAATAATTGTTTGCACTTGTTTGATTAAGAGGCCAAAGTTTTCAAATAGGGCAATCAATTCTGAGTACAAATGTGTATGTCTTTGTGAACACAAATGAAGTTATCCTGGGTTCTTTCTGTCTTTCTCTCACAGACGAGCTTTACATTATCTCACTGGATCAATAAATCCACCAGACAGGGAAAGAGGGAGAGAACAAAGCTTAGGTGTGCTCCTGTGTGTAGCTGTGTCATGCTAAATGAATGGAGTATTGGTAATCCCTTTAGTGCTACCAGCATGTAGTTGTGGGCAATATAAAATGTGTCCATATAGATTTTCTGTGGTTAGGATCCCTTCTTTAGATGTAATATCTGTCTCATTTTGTTGCCATACCGTATGTGCACTTTCAAATATAAATTGTTGTGAATGTAAACTCTGCCTATGAAATCCAAGTGGATAGAGACATGGAGGTTTCCCTTCTGATATCATACTCCTCAGTTCGATTCAGCTCTTGGTCTAGGATTGTTAAAATGCAAGCTTTTTTGCTGATTGAAAATTACTTGCATTATAGATGTGATCATTTGCGTTGAAAAAGTAGGGGCCAAGCACTGAGGGAGAGAGACCATTGTGTTCTCCGTTTGCTTTGTTTAAACTTGGTTAATGGCCCAAAATTTTATTCAGGAAAAGGAATTATGTTGTCACTATTGTGCATTTACTGAAAAAGTAACCATGCTTTTCAGAAATATGATCCAGACTGCCTTGGAGAAGAACAGTTAACCAGGGTAATCCAGCCATCTCTCCTCCTTCTGTTCATCCCATCTGTTTGTAGTCCCATTTCTCTCATAATTGGCTTCATCAGAGTGCTGAAAGAGATGGGTATAATAATACACTGAAATTACATTTTACCAGGATTTTTTTTCTTTCCCACAATTGGTTGGTCAGAGTGCCAATCAGAGGTTTAGACACACCTTCTCATTTTTAGGTTTGTCCATATTGTGACAATTTTCTACATTGTAGAAGAATACTGAAGACATCAAAACTATAAAATAACATCTGGAACATGTGTGGTAAACAAAAGTGTTAAACCAATATGCTTGATATTTTAGATTCTTCAAAGTAGCCAGCAATTACCTCGATGACGCTTTGCACACTATTGACACTATCTTAAAGCATATACGCAGTTCCATGGCCTCACTTTCATTTATAAATGCCTTGAGACTTCAAGAATGGCATAGGAATAGTTTTAAGTGTTAACAATAAATCTAATATAGTAATTTTTACAATTAAAGTGATTCATATAGGTAGCAGTCTGCGTGAATGACCTTGACGTCCATAACGTCACAGCAGGAAGTCTACTGGTTTCATCGCCATTTCCGCTATACTAAAACACAGAGCTGACTGCAACTCTGATCCTCCATTTTGAGCTAATTTATCACCATGCCACGTAGATGTGTTGCTGGCGGGTGCAGCAACATGACAGAAGGTAGATTTACGTTGCATTCATGGTCCAAGAATGTTCAAACTGCAAAGATTTGGACGCGCTTTGCGAAAAGTTCATGGGCACATTGGGAGGCTATGAAGTGGTCTCTCCTCTGCTCTGCACATTTTACTGAAGACTCATACGAGACCTCTGATCTGTTGAGGAGCATTGGCTATAAGCCCATATTGAAAGAGGGTGCAGTATCAACAATTAAATAAAACTACAAGAAAAGGAAAGTATTTATTTATCTTTTTTTTTTAAAGGAAAGTGAGTTTAGCTGCACCAGTTTTCCAGGAGTGAGCTGAGGGTTGTTGGTAAAACCCGGGATGGAATGGGATGGGACATACCGCTCGGGCAGTGACCTCCCCACTGTTATTGCTAAAACCGGTGACATCCCTTTCCGTTCCGAGCTTAAGTAATTGGCTGAGACAAGCAGTAATGGTGGAGTAGTCAGTATGGAGAATGAGTGGACCAGCCATCTGATTTCTAAACTGGATATTGCTGCCATCTCGCCCTTATGTGGAAGAAGCGAATGAATGGAGAACTGAACAAACAACTGAAAGTCAGATTGTTTCAAAACAATTGGCCACAAGGTTGGCCTTCAAGAAGCGAGAACACAGACAGGTAAGCTCTGACTCTCATCTCATCTCATTATCCCTAGCCCAGGGGTGTCAAACCTGATCCATAAAGGGCCTTGTGGCTGCAGGTTTTCATTCCAGCCATGCAGCAGCACACCTGACTTGGCTCATTCAATCAACTGAACTGTCTTCACACAGTCAAATACTTGCAGCCACACCCACCCTTGATTAAAGGGTGGGTGTGTCAGTTGATTGAATAAGCCAAATCAGGGTGCTGCTGCATGGCTGGAATGAAAACCTGCAGCCACATGGCCCTTTATGGATCAGGTTTGACACCCCTGCCCTAGCCGCTTTATCCTGTTCTACAGGGTCGCAGGCAAGCTGGAGCCTATCCCAGCTTACTATGGGCGAAAGGCGGGGTACACCCTGGACAAGTCGCCAGGTCATCACAGGGCTGACACATAGACACAGACAACCATTCACACTCACATTCACACCTATGGTCAATTTAAGGCCCTTTTCCACTACCCTTTTTCAGCTCACTTCAGCTCGCTTCAGCTCACTTCAGCCCGACACGGCTCGCGTTTCGACTACCAAAAACCAGCACGACTCAGCTCGTTTCAGCCCTGCTTAGCCCCTAAAACTCGCACCGTTTTGGAGTGGGGCTGAAGCGAGCCAAACCGTGCCGACTGAGTCTGGGGGCGTGAGCAGACACTCCCCTGTGCACTGATTGGTGAGGAGGAGTGTCCTCACATGCCCACACACGCCCCGCGAGCGCTCTGGGATCTGTAAACACCGCAAACCCAGAAGAAGAATAATTATGAATTACGAGAATTTCTGAAGCCTTATGCGCCTCGCCTCATCTATACGCTCTTGCCAGTATCTGTCCGCGTTGTCGGTGACAACAAGCCACAGCACCGAGACCAGCAACACTAACGACTCCATGTCCTCCATGTTTATTGTTTACTATTCGGGTCGTGAGACTACCGCTGAAAAGATCACTGAATCAGTGACATACAGAGCATAGTGGACGAGTTCGCGGAGCGCAAGGCTCGTCGTATGCCCTTCAAATAATGCGCGCAGTAGGCTATTGATGTTTTATTATGAGCCATGTACAGTATGTCGCCTAATGTTTTTTTTTGTTTCTGAGTTACATGTTCGTTTGAAGGACTTAATGTACAAACTAACATAGTTGCACCCCGGAGTGTTGAAATTGGTAAACACAGTGCATTCAGTGAGGTTTGCACCGCCCTCCTTTTATTTCTGACTCTTCCTGTCAGCGTTGCAACCTCTGAGCGCTCATTCGTATGCCCTTCAAATAATGTGCGCAGTATAGGCTATTGATGTTTTATTATGAGCCATGTACAGTATCCTAATGTTTTTTGTTTCTGAGTTACATGTTCGTTTGAAGGACTTGATGTACTAAATAACATAGTTGCACCCGGTAGTGTTGAAATTGGTAAACACCGCAGTTGCGGACATTTTGTAGCCTAAAATGATGTTATGATAAGCTTTAATAAAGGGCCCGGTCATTTGCCCCGCCCCCGGCCCAGCTCTGACTTGTTCCGCCACTGTCACTGATGTCACTGTTTGCGCTGCTTAACGGCATCACATGACGTCCACCCACTTTCGCTAACTCCACCCAATGTGTCCACCCACTTCCAGCCAGCACGGTTCAGCGCGGTTGTAGTCGAAATGCAACTCCAACAGCCCCGCTCAGCTCGACTCAGCTCGACTCGGCACGGCACGGCTCAGCCGCGTTTGTAGTGGAAAAGCGGCATTAGAGTCACCAGTTAACCTAACCTGCATGTCTTTGGACTGTGGGGGAAACCGGAGCACCCGGAGGAAACCCATGCGGACACGGGGAGAACATGCAAACTCCACACAGAAAGGCCCTCGCCAGCCACAAGGCTCGAACCCAGACCTTCTTGCTGTGAGGCGACAGTGCTAAACACTACACCACCGTGCCACCCGCTCCGACTCTCATTTGGATAAAAAAAACAACAAAAACAACACGTTGTTTACCTGCATTTAGATAAATACATGTAACTTGTATTGTGTATTTAAGTTACCAGTATAAGATTATTTAATTTGCTTCAGAATATGATTGTCTCAGTTCATCTGATTTACAGTGGTGCTTGAAAGTTTGTGAACCCTTGAGAGTTTTCTATATTTCTGCATAAATATGACTTAAAACATCATCAGATTTTCACATAAGTCCTAAAAGTAGATAAAGAGAACCCAGTTAAACAAATGAGACAAAAATATTAGACTTGGTCATTTATTTGTTGAGGAAAATGATCCAATGTTACATATCTGTCAGTGGCAAAAGTATGTGAACCTCTAGGATTAGCAGTTAATTTGAAGGTGAAATTAGAGTCAGGTGTTTTCAATCAATGGGATGACAATCACATGTGAGTGGGCACCCTGTTTTATTTAAAGAACGGATCTATCAAAGTCTGATCTTCACAACACATGTTTGTGGAAGTGTATCATGGCACGAATGAAGGAGATTTCTGAGGACCTCAGAAAAAGCGTTGTTGATGCTCATCAGGCTGGAAAAGGTTACAAAACCATCTCTAAAGAGTTTGGACTCCACCAATCCACAGTCAGACAGATTGTGTACAAATGGAGGAAATTCAAGACCATTGTTACCCTCTCCAGGAGTGGTTGACCAACAAAGATCACTCCAAGAGCAAGGTGTGTAATAGTTAGCGAGGTCACAAAGGACCCCAGGGTAACTTCTAAGCAACTGAAGGCCTCTCTCACATTGGCTAATGTTAATGTTCATGAGTCCACCATCAGGAGAACACTGAACAACAATGGTGTGCATGGCAGGGTTGCAAGGAGAAAACCAATGCTCTCCAAAAAGAACATTGCTGCTCGTCTGCAGTTTGCTAAAGATCACGTGGACAAGCCAGAAGGCTATTGGAAAAATACTTTGTGGACGGATGAGACCAAAATAGAACTGTTTGGTTTAAACGAGAAGCGTTATGTTTGGAGAAAGGAAAACACTGCATTCCAGCATAAGAACCTTATCCCATCTGTGAAACATAGTGGTGGCAGTATCATGGTTTGGGCCTGTTTTGCTGCATCTGGGCCAGGACGGCTTACCATCATTGATGGAACAATGAATTCTGAATTATACCAGCAAATTCTAAAGGAAAATGTCAGGACATCTGTCCATGAACTGAATCTCAAGAGAAGGTGGGTCATGCAGCAAGACAACGACCCTAAGCACACAAGTTGTTCTACCAAAGAATGGTTAAAGAAGAATAAAGTTAATGTTTTAGAATGGCCAAGTCAAAGTCCTGACCTTAAGCCAATCGAAATGTTGCAGAAGGACCTGAAGCAAGCAGTTCATGTGAGGAAACCCACCAACATCCCAGAGTTGAAGCTGTTCTGTATGGAGGAATGGACTAAAATTCCTCTAAGCCGGTGTGCAGGACTGATCAATAGTTACTGGAAGCATTTAGTTGCAGTTATTGCTGCACAAGGGGGTCACATCAGATACTGAAAGCAAAGGTTCACATACTTTTGCCACTGACAGATATGTAATATTGGATCATTTTCCTCAATAAATAAATGACCAAGTATAATATTTTTGTCTCATTTGTTTAATTGGGTTCTCTTTATCTACTTTTATGACTTGTGTGAAAATCTGATGATGTTTTAGGTCATATTTATGCAGAAATATAGAAAATCCTAAAGGGTTCACAAACTTTCAAGCACCACTGTATTTCATTAGCCTTTTATGTTTTATCAGTGAAAATGCATGCATGTACATACATGTATGTTGCAGGGGCGATTTCTCAGAGACAACAAGGGAAGCCAAGCTTCCCCTAAAATTCTCTCCCCAAACTGCAGCATCTACGACGTTGAATTCTCATTAAAACAATAACTTGCATAACATAATATATGCCCAAGATTGTATTTACGTTCATAACTATCCTGTAACTTATTTGAGTGATGTTTGATGAACTTGCAGTTCGCTATGAGAATCACCTTTGCTGCCAGGCTGTAACCAGCGTTGCCAGATACTGCTGACGTTTTCCAGCCAAAATATATTCAAAACCTGCCAAAATCCACTTAAAACCGCCCAATCTGACAACACTGGCTGTAACCTTTCTTATTTCAATGGGCTCTATGGCTGGCAGCCGGGTATCCATTGCAGTCTATAAGACGGCTCTGAACAGCCAATTTCGGCTAGTTGTTATTGGTTAAAATCGACAAAATCGTCACTTCCAGGGAAGCCGGGCTTCTCTGGGACTAAATGAGACAGTGGGAGGGGCAAGAAGCCGGGCTGATGAAGGATTATTGGAGGTAGTGTTTGAAAGACATGAGGAGGATGGGCTCTGTACTTCGGCGTCGGCGAGGAACACGGAAGTATGATCAGTCAGTCCCTAGCGGATGTCGAGAAAGTGTAGTCGTGTGCCAAAGTGCTGTCCGAATTTCTTTTCATATAAACGTTTCTTCTCATTAATGTCTCTGTACATTACTCTGTAAATAAATGTAAATATTACTCATTGTGCTCCGTTAACTTTCATCCATTCTATCAGTCTGATCATTCGTGAATTCACTCATTTATTTCATTTGTAGTTCAATCTGGTTGTAGGCTAGCTTGAGCCTTATTGGGATCTGCAGTGCTAGCTGCTAACAGAAATTGGTGAAGTCTCTGGAAAGCACAACCAGCTAGTATGACAGGGTCACAGACCATTTTCTGGAAAAGGAGCGGAGGGCAGAATTTGTGTATAAATAGTGTGCATCATATAATGTTCATGAATCTGAAGTGTGTATATTGTTCAGTAATGTTAAGAGAATGGTGGGCTCTGTGTTATAGGTTATACCTGGGTATAATATTCAAGGTTCTGTGTGTTGCATAGCCTACCTGGTTATGGATTTCCAGACTGTGTTGCAGAAGATGTTCAAGGATGTGTTGCACAGCTGGGTGTTGTGTTAAAGACTCTGTGTTGCATATCAGGGTATGATGTTCAAGGCTCTTCGTTGAATAGCCAGTGATTTTTGGATGTTTGATATTTTTGATTAAGGATATGAGGCACTAGCCTGGCAAGCCAGACTATAACATGAAATGTACAAGCAAAAATACTTTCTGCCACTAGATAGGGTTGTCTAGTTCACTATGCTAATGGGGCACACCTTTCTATGCTTTGATATCCGGCCTACAGGTTTTACGATGAATGCGTAAAATGGGCTTCCCCTGTTTTAAAAACCAGCAGCCGCCACTGGTATGTTGCATAAGTTATAACACCTATCCTGTTTTAATGAGAGTCAACCCATAATCAATGAAGTCAAATCAGTCTTAGTTGAGCAAGTCGGTAACGGTATTTCTTACTTTCACTATAAATTTTTATTTATATGATTTTGGTTTATAGCTGTAAAAGGCCTCGGCCTTAAAACCAGTTACCGCTATGATGTCATGCACTCAGGGCTGGCTGGCTCAGTGGAGCAGCTTGAATGCCAACTTTGTGGTCAGTTTTAACTCTCAAAAATAAATATTTTTTTAAATTCCCATTTATGCAGCATACAAGTGTAGGTATCATGCTGCCATCTTGTGTCAGAACTACAACTCCCAGACAACTTCCGCGTTGACTACATCACGCCTGGGCGGGATCACGTACAACATTCCTCAGGAATTCAACAAAAGGATTTGGAACACAGCCATCTTGGCTCTTTCGCGTCGGACTCTAACCGAGACTGACCTAAAAAGAGAACTCACCATCAGACGTCTAAACAGCGCGTTTCCTTCTTTAATCTGCTCCTGATCAAAGTAGATATCGGAAACACGCGATCATTAACTCAAGCGAGTTATTAACCGGTTTTTGCAAGTATTACTTGTCTTTTAACGCGTACGCGGCTGCGAGCAAAGGCAGTTTTCTAAAGAGCTCTTCTCTTTTCTTTCTTTTAAATCCGTGCACGGTGTTGAACAAAGACTTTGTCTTATCAACTACGAAGATCACCAAAGAAAGCTTCAGAACTTCTCTCTCCCTCACCGAAGACTTCTGACCTCAGGAAGCGCGTGCAACTTCCTCGAGCTTCCAACTTCAGACAGAAGACAAACTTCCTCTGCAGTAAGAAGGCATTGGGCAAACAGAAGTTTAAGTCTTAGGAATTAGTTATCCTATTCACTTAATGTGAAGTGTATGAAGTTAAATGAAGTGTATACACTGAATCTTGGTTTTCTATCATTTGTTTGTTGATTTAAAAATTGGTTAATCCATAAGTTGCATGCTCTCTCTCTCTGTCTCTCTCTCTCCTTTTAACATCCTAAATTCATTACTCAGTCATATCCTGATCTCATTAAGATTTCAGTAACTCCGGTAATACTAGGAAGTTAAGAGAGTTGGCTGGCTGGAAAAGTTTTCCTTCCACTGGGCCTCACACGTGTTTTATGCCGCTTTTCCACTACAAACGCGGCTGAGTCGGGCTGAGCCGTGCCGTGCTGAGTCGAGCTGAGCGGGGCTATTGGAGTTGCATTTCGACTACCACCGTGCTGGCTGGAAGTGGGTGGACACACTGGGTGGAGTTAGCGAAAGTGGGTGGACGTCACGTGATGTCGTTAAGCGGCGCAAACAGTGACATCAGTGATCTTTTAAGCGGTAGTCTCATGACCCGGATAGTAAACAATAAACATGGAGGACATGGAGTCGTTAGTGTTGCTGGTCTTGGTGCTGTGGCTTGTTGTCACCGACAACGCCAACAGAAACTGGCAAGAGCGTATAGATGAGGCGAGGCGCATAAGGCTCCAGAAATTCTCGTAATTCGTAATTCTTCTTCTTCCGGGTTTACGGTGTTTACAGATCCCAGCGTGCTCGCGGGGCGTGTGTGGGCATGTGAGGACACTCCTCCTCACCAATCAGTGCACAGGGGAGTGTCTGCTCACGCCCCCAGCCTCACTCAGCTCGGTTTGGCTCGCTTCAGCCCCACTCCAAAACCGTGCGAGTTTTGGGTGCTAAGCAGGGCTGAAGCGAGCTGAGTCATGCTGTTTTGAGATAGTCGAAACGCGAGCCGTGTCGAGCTGAAGTGAGCTGAAAAAGGGTAGTGGAAAAGGGCCATTAGATAGCAAAGCAGAGCCAGCTCCTTTGTTCTCCAAGGAGCAGATGTGGGCCCTGCCTCCACACACTAAGTTTTTAACACATGGTCCTGTATCTCAGTATTAGATAAACATCATAAGTCCTGAGTTTAATTCAACCTTGATAGTAATTCTCCTGTTTACATTTAAAGCCATATAAACTACAGATGACTGTTTGAATGTTTAATTTTAATTAAAGCCTTCAGCTTTTACACACTAGGCCTGGAAGCACATGGCTAGTTAGAAATTCTTTTGTTCAGTTAGCTCACAAGCTAAAACTGCTTATACACACACATGCTCACTAAACTTTGAGGATTCCCCTCCTCCAAGATTGCAGATAGCACGTCCTGGTACGGACACATTCCAACTTCGAGAGAGAGCCAAGGTCTCTCTCTCTTTTCTCACACACACACACTCTGTTTACAGAAGATTTCAATTCTGCTGCTATTAGATTGTTCAAATTTTTCCTTTTCTTTTTATTAGAATTTTTATTATCTTTTTAATAATAAACTCCATTATTATTGAAATTGTCATTGTCTATTGTTCTAAATACTTGAAGTCGCCCACATCGTCAAAGAATTCCTAAGGTGTATGAATAATTAATTAGATGCAGTTTGGTAAGTGAAAAATTTGAATTATCAAATTTTAAACGATTCAATTGATTCACTGATTTGATTCACTGATTTGATTCATTGAATGATTCACTTCACACGATTCAAATGAGACTGATTCTATGGTATGATTCAATTCAAATGAGTCAAATTAAACGATTCAATGGGATTGATTCATTTTAACTATTAACCTTCAAATTTAATGAGACTGATTTAATGTAATTATTAAAGAGTGATCACTTATCCAATCTTAAATACACAAAATCATTAATTACACCTACACAAGAGTCAAGGATGGAGATACTATCCACTCAGAAATTTATTTAAAAATAAAGGTTCTGCGTATATCTTTTAACCATCTTCACGAGGTAGTCACCTGGAATGGTTTTCAATTAACAGGTGTGCCTCATCAAAAGTTAATTAGTGGACTAGTTTCTTGCCTTGTTTGATCTCAAACAGTAAAATAGTATATAATAAAAAAATACAGTAAATAGCTGTATAGTACAACTGTAATAATCCATATTATGTCGAGAACCACTCAAGTAAAGAGAAACAACATCCATCGTTACTTTAAGACATGAAGTGTCTTTTAATTCAGAAAAATAGAGAAAAAAATGTTGAATTAGAAAGTGTGTACAAATTTTTGACTGGTACTGTGCAGTAGAAAAAAAGGGCTGCTGGATGTGAACCAACCAAATAAGCCAAAGGACAGAGCTGTAACACTGCAGAAATGGAATGGAGAGGAAAATGTTTAAATACGGTTATTTATATAATCATCTAGTGATTTACTGAACTCTATATTTTCCATGCTTGAGTGATTTATTGATTTTCCTACTTGCACATGGTAAAGGTTTGTTCATCTTTCTCAGCTGCCATATTTCAGACCAATGAATGAATTTACCTATTTAATATGTGTGTGAGTTTTACAGGTATGTTTTCAGCCGTGTGCCATCAGACTTTTTTTTTTGTTGTTTTTTTTTGCTTTTTAGTTCAATTAATTACAACACCAATTCCAAAAAAGTTGTGACACTGTAAACTGTAAATAAAAACAAAATGTGATAATTTGCAAATCATGGAAACCTTATATTTCATTGAAAATAGTACAATGGCAACATAAATGATGAAACTGAGAATTTTTTTTTTTTAATATTCGCTCATTTTGAATTTGATGTCAGCAGCACGTTTCAAAAAAAGTTGGGACGGGGCATGTTTATGACTGTGTTGCATCACCTCTACTTTTATCAACATTTCTGTAAACATTTGGGAACTGATAAGACCAACTGCAGTAGTTTTGAAAGACAAATGTAATTCTTGCCTGATATACAATTTCAGTTGCTCAATAGTTTGGGGTCTCCTTTGTCGTAGTTGTATTTTGTGCTTCATAATGCGTCAAATGTTTTAAATGGGAGACGGGTCTGGACTGCAGGCATGCAGACCAGTTTAGCACTCAGACTCAGTTTTAATATGTGCAGAAGGCGGTTTGGCATTGTCTTGATGAAAGAAAGAAAATGAAAGCAAGCCTACCCTGAAAAAGATTTTGTCTGGATGTTAGCATATTGCTCTGAAACGTGTATCTATCATTCAGCATTAATGATGCTTTCCCATGCTACCCATGTCGTGTGCACTAATGCACCCTCATGCTATCACAGCTGCTGGCTTTTGAACTGTGCACTGATAACAATCCGGATGCTCCCTTTCCTCTTTAGCCTGCAGGATGTGATGTCCATGATTTCTAAAAATAATTTCTAATTTTGATTCATCAGACCTCAGGACAATTTTCCACTTCGCCTCAGTCTATCATAAAAGAGCTTGGGCCCAGAGAAGGTGGCCGTGTTTCTGGATATTGTTTATATATGGTTTTAACTTGCATTTGTGAATGTAGTAATGAACTGTTTTCCCAGACAATGGTTTTCTGAAGTGTTCCTGAGCCCATACAGTGATTTCCACTACAGACACATGTCTGCTTTTAATGCAGTGTCACTTGAAGGCCTGAAGATCACCGGCATCCAATGTCAGTTTTCAGCCTTGTTTCTTGCATACAGAGATTTCTCTGAATCTTTTCATGATATTATGTACCATAGATGATGTGATCCGCAAATTCTTTGCAATTTTCCATTAAGGAACGTTATTCTTAAATTGTTGCACTGTTTGAGTGGTGAACCCAACTTCTGAGAGACTCTTCATCGTTTCCTTTTTAACATCTTTTAACTAACATCCTTGGGGCGCATCTGCTCTGAAAACCGCTGCTCAAGCAGATGCATAAATTCTGTAATGCCCTTTTTAACGTCTTTTAACTAATGTCCTCAGCCTTGGGGCACATCTGCTCTGAAAACCGCTGCTCAAGCAGATGCTTAAATTCTATTTTCTTCATTGTTGCTTTCCTTGCCTGCTGCTGATCCACCCCTCCTCTCTAGTGTTCTTTTGTCAAACAGCCTCTCTGGGATGCTCTTTTTATACCAAGTCATGTTACTAACCTGTTGCCAATTAACCAAATTAGGGTTTTTTTTAGCATTACACAACTTTTTCAGTCTTTTTTTGCCCCGTCCCAACTTTTCTGAGACATGTTGCTGACATCAAATTCAAAATGAGCATATATTTTTCACAAAACAAAATTATATCCGAAGTTTGTATCAGTATATCGCAAGAAAACACATGCAGATAGATTTTAAGAGCCATCACCTACCACACCATAAGGCATGTGTTGTAAAGACTGTATATCATTGAGCCCTTAACATTTCTACAATAGACTAAGACAGGAGAAAAGAGAAATACCTTTTTTTACCACTTTAAAGAACATGAATCGATACCCTATGAATTTTATCCACAAGTATAACAAGGAAACACCCAAGAAAGTACCATCAGCACAAGAGTGGAAAGGATTCGCTACTTTATCCTGTGTTAAGGATGTGACTGAGGGAATCTAATACCTATTAAGTCAGCATTTCATCAGATCCGGTGTTAAGTCAATCCAAATGCTGAAGCAGATCTTATCCAAACCAAAAGACAACATTCCAAAAGAGACAAACATGGGCGTCGTGTACCAGACTGCTTATAAAGACTGTAAGTTAGGGTGACCAGACGTCCCGGTTTTACCGGGACAGTCCCGATTTGGGGTTGTGTGTCCCGAGTCCTGACAAAAGTCTGTCGGGACATGGATATGTCCCGGTTTTCGCCACTCACGACGTTTGCGACTGAGCAGCATGGGAATCATTAGTGGAGAAATGTCTGCATTACTATTTTGATGAATTGACAGGAATCGCAAACTTTCCTGGTTACTGCCCCCTGGCCCTGTGGCATGGGTGTTTATTTAGCCACATTATTCCAGACAACAGAAAGTTTTGCCATGCAACAATAAAATAAACATTAACTGGCACGAATGTTCTTTGTCTAGCAGCTAGCAGCAGTAATGCCGCAGCAATTATGCCGAAAAGAAAATGTACCTTTTCCAAAGATTTACAGGGCACCTACCCCTTCCTCCGAGAGGTGCAGAACAATGCGCACAAAGCCTACTGCACACACTGTAAGTGTTTTGTTCTTGTACTGAATTGGGTAGCCTATGTTGCAAATGCTGTGCGCTCCTGTGGGGGCTTTCCTCGGGCTGTCGCCCCTCTCCTCCTTTACTGCTGTTTTGTTTGAGTGTATATTTACGGAAGCCGCGAGAGGCCCTTCATATAATCTTTTTTTATTCACCTTGTTATCCCGAGATAACGACATAATTAATTCAGGATCTCGAGAAAACAACATAACTAATTCGAGATCTCGAGAAAACAAAACAATTATTCCGAGATCTCGAGAAAACAAAACAATTATTTAATGATCTCAGCTGGATCACTGTATCTCCGTCGGTAGAGACGAAGCCGGGCCAGTCTTCTGCGGAGGTGCCGCAGACTAATTTTAAAATTATCCCTTATCAAAAGACTTAATGCAATCTCTCCCTGTGTCAACCCCTGATCAAAATATTGCCTTATTAGGTGATCGATTATTCCAGACATTCTAATGACCAAAGTTGCGTCTATACAGAATGAGAAATAGCCCCAAAGTCAGCATATCACAAGTCTCTTGGCGCACCTGAATGAACCATTTCTCAGCTGTTTACTCGAGATCATGAAATAATTGTTTTGTTTTCTTGAGATCACGGAATAACGGTTTTGTTTTCTCGAGATCTCGAATTAGTTGTGTTGTTTTCTCGAGATCCTGAATTAATTATGTCGTTATCTCGGGATAACAAGGTGAATTAAAAAAAAAAAGGATTATATGAAGGGCCTCTCTCGGCTTCCATAGTATATATTCTCAAATCACTTGTCTCTTTTTTTTTTTGTTTCTGTTTAACATACCATTCTGACAGTTTGGCCATATTGCTGTGTTGAACAGCTTGTTGCACCTTCCATTAAAGTGTTTACTTTTGTACACATCTTGCTTTATTCATTCAGTTGTGGGGAATGGTTAGTAAGGTTGATTCTGACCTAGGCTATGTTGAGGTCACATATCTACTTTTTAAGTTCATGCTATAGTGCATACAATTTTAGAGATATAGCCTACATGTGCATATGCATTCTCCTTGGTGTTCTCACAAACAGGTGAAATAAATCAGTTTAAATTTGGCCTATGGACATAGCCTGGCCTATTCTCAGCCATTACAAAATCTGTTGTCTGACCTTAATTTAACTGATCTGTATACCACCATGCTACTAGATAACAAAATGCCTGTTTGTTTTATTTCATGTGAGATGTTGATAAATGTGAGCTTCAACAAAATAAGAGCACCTCTCTAAGTGTCATGTTTACATAAAAAGGTGTGCGTGCACGAGCATGGTCACGTGCAAAAGTGTCTCGGTTTCAGACTAGGAAAATCTGGTCACCCTACTGTAAGTATATTGGTGAGACTGGACATTCACTTGATGATACAAGAACAAAAGAACATAAGGCAAGTGTGAAGTTGGCTAAATGTGAGACTTTGACTTTAGCCTGGACCATGATGTAGCATGGGATAACAGCGGTGTACTCATTTCTTAAGACCATTGGTTAAGAGAAAAATTGCTGAAGCATGGATGATCACTAGTGATAATGCACTAACCAGCAGAGACTGTGGCAGAAAAATACCTGAAGATAATTTATAGCATGTGAATTTTTGTAAGGTTTTTTTTTTTTTTAGGTTTCTCATAGTGTTTATTTATTTATGCCCCCTCCCATTCAATATTTCTTGGAGATTGTTTTGTTTTACAAGCACATGACCCACCATAACGCAAGTGACAGTTTAGTTGTTCTTATTATTTTCGATTAAACTATTTTAATGTTTGTAAATACACATTCCATTCTGTCCCAGATGATGAACCATAGATCCAAAAGCTCAGAATAAAACTTCATAAATTTATGTGGAAGGCATGTGTAACGCGGCTGTAACAAGCCAGGCGTTCGCAGATATTGAATTAAATTAATGTTTTAATGAGCACAATGGAAAAAGACAAATGTACAACAGCCAGGCCAGGTCAAGAGATCCAAAACAGTAACAAGGGCTAGACAAATCGTGGTAGGAAAACAGGCGAGGATCGAGAAACCGAGAAGCAAGAGAAACGAGCAAACAAACACAAGGGCTAGGCAAGACAAGAGAAAACTGGAAGGCAAAAAGGGTCATACACAGGAATACAATCAGGATAGTAATGCTCAGTAGGCTCACAAAATGTGGAGGCAATATTGTGCAAGGAACAAGACAAACAAAGGGGTATAAATATAAACGGAAACAAAAAGGTACAGGTGATGGTAATTAGAACTCGGGGGAGCCACTCCTAGGAAGTGTCTCTAGGTTGGCTGATGGAGTGCATGTGGTAGTGACTGGTGTGTGAAGGGGATTGTGGGAAGTGGAGTCCTGAGTGTTAGGTGAGCCCGGGAGTGTGACAGTACCCCCCCAAGGAGTCCAAGGCGACCGCCACCCATGCTGACGGGAACACTCCTGAGCGAGCCATCAGAACTGCCGCGGTGTTGGACAGAGGACCATCACCGTGGACGACCTCTGTGACCACTGCTGGGCAGACTGCTGGGAGGACTGGACCCATAGCTGGGGGCTGGACAGGCCTTCAGCTGAGGCATAGGCTTCTCTGGATGATGCTGATGGAACTCTTCCACCAACCCCGGATCCAGGATATCTCGTGCGGGAACCCAGCTACACTCCTCGGGCCCATAGCCCTCCCAGTCCACAAGGTACTGCAGAGTCCCTCCTCTCCTTCTGGAGTCCAGCAACCAGCAGACAGCGGGGTACCTTCTACGTACACTGGAGGTGGGGGTGTGACATCAGGTGTGGCCTCATCCAACAGACCTGAGACAACAGGTTTCAAGAGAGAAACATGAAATGAGTTAGAAACACAGTAATGCACAGGCAGATCTAATTTGTAATTAACTTCATTAATTCACTGAAGAATTTTAAACAGACCTATGTATTTGGGTAATAATTTTCTACCTCCCTCAGGAAATCTGAAATCCCAGGTTGACAACCACACTCAGTCCCCAGGGAGGTAGGTAGGTGTGTGACCTGTATGACCAGTCGGCTTGGTTTTCATGACAGTACAGTCTCAAACTTTCCCAGTTCTTGGTTTACCCTTTCACATTGACCATTAGACTGGAGATTAGGGGAGTAAATCACAATGTTGTCGATGTAGGCAATAACATTTGCCAAGCATATCGATGAGGACATTATTTACAAATGATGTAAATACGGACAGGGCATTACACAACCTGAAGGGCATTACTAAATACTCAGTGCCCCGTAGTGGTAAGAAATGCTGTTTTCCATTTGTTACCTTCCTTTAGACGGACTAAATTGTATGCACTTCTTAAGTCGAGTTTTGTAAATATAAATGCTCCACGAAGTTGTTCTAGCGCTACAGGGACTAAAGGTAGTGGGTAAGAGTAGGGTTTAGTGATCTGGTTTAACCCACGATAGTCAATGCAGGGCCTAAGTCCTCCATCTTTCTTGTTGACGAAAGATAACCCTGCAGCTGCAGGAGAAGTAGAAGGATGGATGAAACCCTGTTCTAAAGCCTCCTGAATATACAGTGGCATGCAAAAGTTTGGGCACCCTTACTGAAAATGTCTGTTAGTGTGAATAGTTAAGTGAGCAGAAGATGAACTGATCACCAAAAGGCAAAGATGATACACATCTTGCAGAAAATGCTGAAAAGAAATGTATTTTTGTTTTGTACAATTGGAGAGTGAAAAAAGAAAAGGAACACCATGTGAAAGTTTGGGCACCCCAATACATTTGAGTTCTCAGGTAACTTTTACCAAGCTTCCAGACCTTAATTAGCTTATTGAGCTGTGGCTTGTTCAAATTCTTCATTAGGAAAGATCAGATGATGCAGATTTCAAAGCTGTATAAATTCTCTGACTCCTCAAACTTGTACCAAAAATCAACAGCCATGGGCTCCTCTAAGCAACTCGCTTGCATTCTGAATAATAAAATAATTGATGCTCACAAAACAGGAGAAGGCTACAAGAACGTAGCAAAGTGTTTTCAGGTAGCTGTTTCCTCAGATTGTAATGTTATTAAGAAATGGCAGTTAACAGAAACAGTGGAGATCAAGGTGAGGTCTGGAAGATGAAGAAAACTTTCTGAAAGAACTGCTTGTTGGATTGCTAGAAAGGCAAATAAAAACCCGTTTGACTGCAAAAGACCTTCAGAAAGATTTAGCAGACCCTGGAGTGGTGGTGCACTGTTCTACTATGCAGAGACACCTGAACAAATATGATCTTCATGGGAGAGTCATCAGAAGAAAACCTTTCCTGCATCCTAGCCACAAAATTGAGCATCTGAAGTTTGCAAATGAACATCTAAATAACTCTGATGCATTTTGAAAACGTCCTGTGGCCTGATGAAATCAAAATAGAACTTTTTGGCCACAATGTGCAAAGGTATGTTTGGAGAAAAAAGGGTGCCAAATTCTAGGAAAAGAACACCTCTCCAACTCTGAAGCATGGGTGTGGATCGATCATGCTTTGGGGTTGTGTTGCAGCCAGTGGCACAGGGCACATTTCACTGGTCAAGGGAAACATGGATTCAAATAAATACCAGCAAATTCTGGAAGCAAACATCACACCATCTGTTAAAAATTGAAGTTAAAAAGAGGATGGGTCCTACAATAAGATGATGATCCAAACACACCTCAAAATCTACAATGGAATACTTCAAGAGGCACAAGCTGAAGATTTTGCCATGGCCCTCACAGTCCCCTGACCTAAACATCATTGAAAATATGTGGATAGATCTCAAAAGAGCAGTGCATGCAAGACAGCCCAAGAAACTTGTAGAACTAGAAGCCTTTTGCAAGGATGAATGTGTGAAAATCCCCCAGGTAAGAACTGAAAGATGATTAGCTGGCTACAAAAAAATAAAATGTTTACAAGCTGTGATACTTGCCAAAGGGGGTGTTACTAGGTACGAACCATACAGGGTGCCCAAACTTTTGCTTTGGGCTCTTTTCCTTTTTTGTAATTTTGAAAGTGTAAAAGATGAAAAAGTTTTTGCTTAAAATATAAAGGGAATGAGTCATCTTTAACTTTATACCTTTTGGAGATCATTTCATCTTCAACTTGCTTAACTGTTCACAGTAACAGCAATTTTGACCAGGGGTGCCCAAACTTTTGCATACCACTGTAGCTCTCTCTCCTCTGCCTGAGTGAGTGGATAAATCCATTGTGAAATGTCACTAGTAAAGCTGGCTCATTCCAACCACTCCCAGCTGCAAGTGTGAAATTCCAAAGTGTAGTCAGAAACTGGGCGATTACCCTGATGTAAATGGGTGAGTAATTCCCCTTGAGTGCGGCCCTCATTGACGTGCTCGAAAACTGCTCTAAATTTTTTGATAAAAATTGTCGTAAGTGTTAGACTGGACTATGGGCCAAACTGCAGTAGCCCAATCTAAGGACTTGCCCGTAAAGTGAGAAATCCTAAAAGAAATAAGATCCTTGTCAGAGCTCGGAGGGGAATTCGCAAAAAATATCGAACATTGTAACAAAAACCCTTTACACTGATTAGGTGAGCCATCAAATTTATCCACTTTACTGACAACAAAGAAACTGGTATTAGCAGTGGGAGGGGAGCAGCTTGGTTAGTAACCATAGGCACGCCGGAGAATCTGAGTCATTGGAATTGGAATCTCATACTTTCAACAATTTGCATCAGCTGTTTTTGCTGCTCACCTTGCTGCTGTGTAAGATTCTGGATGGACTGAGTCACAGAGTCGAAACACTGGTGATGTTGTCCAAGCATCTGTCCTTGGCTGTTAAGTGCTACCTGTAGCTCTGTGTAATCTGCCGTGTGCATGATGGCACAGTATTCTGTAACAAACCAGACGCTCACGGATATTGAATGAACTCAAGATTTTAATGAGCACAATGGAAAAAGACAATGTACAACAGTCAGGCCAGGCCAATGCTGAGAGATCCAAAACAGTTACGAGTGCTAGACAAATTGTGGTCGGAAAACAGGCGAGGATCGAGAAACTGGGAAGCAAGAGAAACGAGCAAACAAACACAAGGGCTCGTCAAAAAGGGTCATACACAGGAATACAATCAGGATAGTAACACTCAGTAGGCTCATGAAATGCAGAGGCAATACTGTGTGAGGAACAAAAACAAAGAGGTATAGACCTTGTGCACCTACGTCATAGGTCAGAGGTCAAGTTTGTTTATCCGCCATATTGGGTATCAAGTCACAGCTCACTTCACACGCGGAAATTTTTGGAGAGTGATTAACATTTTCAGTCAGAATGGCTTGTTGTGTGGCAGTAGGGTGCTCTAACAGAAAAAGCACGAAGGGTTTATTGTTTTACCGGTTCCCTGCTGATCAAGAGCGGAGGAAGAAGTGGATTGCTGCCATTAAACGTGTTGACTGGGAACCAAGCGAACACTCGCTTGATATTTCTTGATCCAATTACATGAAATATAATTACTCAAAATTTGATTTAAATAGTTGAAAATTAATATTAGAAACACTAAAGCTGTGACATACTCAAAAGGAAATAGCTTACAAGTTTCAACAGCAAAAAGTGTTGCTGCTATGTGTGAGCAGACTTCTCCCAGACCTGCCATACATGTGCAGTGGCCACTCAGAATAACACCATCCTGCTCGCATATGATCCACATATCGAGTGGTTTGTTGCTGAGCCGTTGAGAGTGTAACACCTTTGATTATAAACATGGAGATTAGACTGGGACACGAGTATATAATACTGAATGTCATTAATTATTTATATTACTATTACAGTATTCCTAGACCCTGGTACTATTTGTATTACTATAAGTTCTTACTTTTGTTCAAACAGGATTGTTTTTTTTCAACATCGATAATGGTGATATGCAAATAAGATCTATTCTGAAAAGTCAATGTATGGTACGCACCTGTGAAGAAATAACAAAACACTTTTCACTGCATGAAAAGTGGGATTTCCGTCCCTGTAAACGCCTGCAAATCCTCGCAATTTTCAGCAGTTAACAGCAGTTTAACGGCCTGCGGCGTCCGCGTTTGCAGGCTGGAAAATTGTTGGGCGTGTACCACTGACGTAGGACTCGCGGGGTAGCCTATTTGCATATGAATAGCAGCGAAACCGCACGTACGGTCCGAGAATTGCCAGGCTTGCCTCGAATTTCCTCACTCAGTATTGGATGAAAACACTACTTTTAAACCAAAGAAATCACTAGTGATTGGTTGGCAGATGCCACTAGGCCTAGGCTATTGGTCACCCTGGGTCATCATAACCACAACATTTTATATATATATATATATATATATATAATATGTGTGTGTGTGTGTGTGTGTGTGTGTGTATATGTATATATACACACACACACACACAGTGGTGCTTGAAAGTTTGTGAACCCTTTAGAATTTTCTATATTTCTACATAAATATGACCTAAAACACCATCAGATTTTCACACAAGTCCTAAAAGTAGATAAAGAGAACCCAGTTAAACAAATGAGACAAAAATATTATACTTGGTCATTTATTTATTGAGGAAAATGATCCAATATTAAATATCTGTGAGTGGCAAAAGTATATGAACCTTTCGGATTAGCAGTTAATTTGAAGGTGAAATTAGAGTCAGGCTTTTTCAATCAATGGGATGACAATCAGGTGTGAGTGGGCACCCTGTTTTATTTAAAGAACAGGGATCTATCAAAGTCTGATCTTCACAACACATGTTTGTGGAAATGTAGCATGGCACGAATAAAGGAGATTTCTGAGGACCCCAGAAAAAGCATTGCTGATCCTCATCAGGCTGGAAAAGGTTACAAAACCATCTCTAAAGAGTTTGGACTCCACCAATCTACAATCAGACAGATTGTGTACAAATGGAGGAAATTCAAGACCATTGTTACCCTCCCCAGGAGTGGTCGACCAACAAAGATCACTCCAAGAGCAAGGCGTGTAATAGTCGGCGAGGCCACAAAGGACCCCAGGGTAAATTCTAAGCAACTGAAGGCCTCTCTCACATTAGCTAATATTAATGTTCATGAGTCCACCATCAGGAGAACACTGAACAACAATGGTGTGCATGGCAGGGTTGCAAGGAGAAAGCCACTGCTCTCCAAAAAGAACATTGCTGCTCATCTGCAGTTTGCTAAAGATCACGTGGACAAGCCAGAAGGCTATTGGAAAAATGTTTTGTGGACGGATGAGACCAAAATGGAACGTTTTGGTTTAAATGAGATGTTATATTTGGAGAAAGGAAAACACTGCATTCCAGCATAAGAACCTTATCCCATCTGTGAAACATGGTGGTGGTAGTATCACGATTTGGGCCTGTTTTGCTGCATCTGGGCCAGGACGGCTTGCCATCATTGATGGAACAATGAATTCTGAATTATACCAGCGAATTCTAAGGGAAAACATCAGGACATCTGTCCATGAACTGAATCTCAAGACAAGGTGGGTCATGCAGCAAGACAACGACCCTAAGCACACAAGTCATTCTACCAAAGAATGGTTAAAGAAGAATAAAGTTCATGTTTTGGAATGGCCAAGTCAAAGTCCTGACCTTAATCCAATCAAAATGGTGTGGAAGGACCTGAAGGGAACAGTTAATGTGAAGAAACCCACCAACATCCCAGAGTTGAAGCTGTTCTGTACAGAGGAATGGGGTAAAATTCCTCCAAGCTGGTGTGCAGGACTGATCAACAGTTACCGGAACTGTTTAGTTGCAGTTATTGCTGCACAAGGGGGTCACATCAGATACTGAAAGCAAAGGTTCACATACTTTTGCCCCTCACAGATATGTAATATTGGATCATTTCCCTCAATAAATAAATGACCAAGTATAATATTTTTGTTTCATTTGTTTAACTGGGTTCTCTTTATCTACTTTTAGGACTTGTGTGAAAATCTGATGATGTTTTAGATCATATTTATGCAGAAATATAGAAAATTCTAAAGGGTTCACAAACTTTCAAGCACGTGTGTGTGTGTGTGTATATATATATATATATATATATATATATATATATATATATATAAATAAAAAAAATCTGTTGTGGTTATGATTAGCTATGATGCTGTATATTCATGTCATTGTTATCCTATCAATGACACACATTTATTGAGGAAGGAAAATTTGCAAGGAACGTTGTATCAGAAAAGAGCTTTATTTTCAAAATCAGAGTAAGTACAAGACGTTAAAAAATAAACAAAATGGCAGCATTTGGTCAAAGACAAACAGTAGTTGCCTATACATTCAGTGATAAATAGTCTAGTGCAAGAGAGATGTGCAGGATACAAAACTAAACAAAAGCAAATAAGCGCCATATTTTAGTCCTACAGCTATGTGAAGTGCATGCTTGCAGTCTGAGCTGTGGGGAACAGGCGGCATCGGACCGACATGCAGTCGTCTGTGGTGGGTTGCCCTGTACTTTGGATCTACCTCAAGCCTTGATTGCAGCATAGCACAGAGTTCGCTGAGCTCCGGGTTACAGGACGGTGGAGGCTTAACGATCCACCCAGACACCCCATCCACCACCCCATCTTCCTCATCCGACATCAGGTCTACGGTAGCACACTGCCATACATCCATCTCGTCGATAGCAAGGACACCTCGTCTCGTGTCAAACAGCTGTAAAAACGATCGATAAAGAGAATAAGTACTGAGCAATGCACTGCATATGGACACAACACATGAAAAACACTGAAAAAAAAGTCACATTGACCAAAACTGAAAAATCTTACCCTCTTTCTTCTGGAGCGACTACGAGCCGACTTCTTCATTGCTTACGCCTGCAACGAAAGATCAGGCTGCTGGTACCTGTAGCTCCTGCGTAAGGTTTCGTAATACGTCTTGCAGGCAGCTAGAAAAACAAATGAGAGTACGATTAACAACATAGCAGTAGGCTAAGCTTAATAAGGGAAAGGAAGAAGGGAAGTGTAGACAGCAGAGAAAGGACAGTATAGGCTACCATAATATTTAGTGAAATAGTTGTTATTTACACACAATGTTGTCTTTGTCAGCATCATGAAGATTTGGATTTGTCGACAAAGCCCGCACTAAATAGCTTGTCATGGCTTCGTTATGAGGCGAAGTTAGTCTGTGAAAACAAGATGGCTACAGTTAGGATCAGGCTAGGATCTGCATCTATTAATGTATCTCATACAGAATGAAAGCATATTCTTTAAATCTTACCCTTGCGCCGGCTCGTATCGCCTAGTGTTTTTCTCCGAGTTGTGAAGACGGCGTAAAAATCAAGCAGCAAAAATCCAAGAAACCAAGATAAAGTTCCGGAGCACATGAAAACTACCTGGTAAGCTACACCTGTTTATACTGTATGAGCCACGCCCATGACTGCCTGGTCCTGGTCCAATCACATGCGAGGTTATTGTTATACATGCTCGCATGTTTGTGATATAAACCATTTTGGATATTTTTGAATATAGAAGTATGAAGTTCCTGCTTACTGACTGAATTAAACAATTCAATTATAAGTAATTTCAAGATTCCCCTGAAATAAACAGAGGCCACAGATTAGGCTTCTTTTAAGAGCAGTTTGAGATGCATATGATTTTTTTTTAAACTGTAGTTTCACAATCTTTTCATACTCAAATGGTCATGTTAACGATGGCCTATTCAGTGTTCGAACTATGCCAATATTTTCGGGGGGTCCCTTTTTTTCCCTTGGGGGGGCATGCTCTTGTGCTTGTCTCGGAGCGCGGATCTCCAAACACATGAGAAGCCTATCTTATGCACATATCACGCGGACTCCACACTTCCACACACGCATCACGTCTGAAGTCATAACTCATCAGGGGAAATCGTGTCCACATTGGCATGTTCAAAAAACAACCTCACGTCAACAATGATACCAATGGGAACATTACCAATGGTAACAATGGGAAAATTCTGGGGACACAAACTAGTAGAAAGGAAGTGTGTTGGCACTGTTGGCACACTTCCTTTCTACTAGTTTGTGTCCCCAACCTGGCAGCAGCAGTCGTTGTCATATCGGTTTATTTTATCTTTGATGTAAACACAACACTTCGGATATGCAAATGCTTCCCGTTACACATGATTGCTATGTCAATAAACATCATTTTGCCAATATTTTAGAGACACCCCCCCCCAACATTTCCCAAATCATGTTTTCAAGGGATCTCATGTCTGTTTCAGGGGATCTCGGATCTCCCGAGTACCCCCGTAGTTCGAACGGTGCCTATTCACTCTGCCATGGACATATTCATGAACTGACTGTGGTCATTTGACTGGTCTCATACTAAAATGGCCATGCTAATGATGGCCTATTCACTCTGACATGGACATATTCATGCACTGAGTATGGTCGTTTGAGGTGTCAAATGTGGGCATTTGCATGCATTGTAATTTATTGCATGGATATGAATTTAAATGTGTGTTTTACATTTGCATAGGATGAGTATGTGACTGAAGAGGATGAAGAGGGGGAAAGCCTTGCTGAGGAGCAGAGTGAAGCCTGTCCAGACATACAAGATGGAGAGGGGCATGGAAGTTATCAGTCCAGAAGTGAAAAACCAGAAGACTTGTTGATGAAACTTCTGGCCATGATGCTTTTGTCATGGCAATCAACCTTCAAGATTTCTGATAACGCCATCACATCGCTAATTCTGTGCATCAAACAGTTTGTGTGGATACTTTGAAATGTTCTGTGTTAATTCCCTCACTGCCTTTTCCAGCAATATTATCCAGCAATATACAGGTTTTGTACTGTTGCTATTATTGATAGACATATACCCTTGGCTGCTACTTTCACAGTACACTGTTGAAACACATTATTGTTGCATTCATGTCTTTGTTATTTTTAGTACTAGTAAAAGTTTTTCATCTCACTGTGTACTATGTATGGCTGAAATGACAAACTTTCTTGACTTGACTTGTGTGCAGCAACTCAGTTTTAAAAAGCTTACAATTCTACAATTCTTACAATTAAGATAATACCTTTTAGTAAAATGTTACCTGGGAACTCCCCCTGCTATCCTGACATGTATAGCCTTCCCTAGGCTTAGGGGAAAGGGGGTCATTGGGGGACAACTGCCAAAGCAAGTTACACATCCATTTCCGACAATTCACGACAGTTTTCAGTGTTGCCTGCAAATTGCTGTAAATTGTCATAAACCTGAAATTCCACAGAAATCTACAGTCCCATTTGCTCCCGTAAATCCCACTTTTCATGCAGTGTTTCACGCATATGAACTAGTACGTTCCGTACCCATCCTGAGGAGAAATATCTGTAAGCTTCTAGTGCATAGGTGGCCAACCCGCGGCTCGCAAGCCACATGCGGCTCTTTGCCTGGTGTCATGCGGCTCTCACCTTCACGTCCAAGTTGGTGTTCGTTTGTGGTTTTATGTGCGTTTTCGCTTCACTGCAGTTAATTACGGTTATTTTATTAAAGGTGCTTCGCTTAGTTTCATTACGGTATTTTCACATCATGACAAATGCGCAGGTGCGTGAGATGATATGCTAAATTTCAGATCTCAAAATGGCAGGGAAAAAATGCACTTCAAAAAGAAAATATGAAGATGAAAACAGGACGTTTTTAACAGAGTGGGAGGATTTATATTTTTTCGTTGAACGTTATGGCAAGCCATTCTGCCTTCTATGTCAGTCGTCATTGTCGCATTTCAAGGCTTCAAATCTTCAGCGTCACTTCAGCTCACTACATGCTAAAATCGACCAGGACTTTCCGAAAGGGAGTGAACTTCGTAAACACAAGTTAATCACGTTAAAAAGTCAATCACAAAAGCAGGTACAGCTCTTCAAAAAATGTACAAAACAATCAGAGACAGTAACACATACTCATCCCATCCCGCTTTATCCTTCTACAGGGTCGCAGGCAAGCTGGAGCCTATCCCAGCTGACTACGGGCGAAAGTCGGGGTACACCCTGGACAAGTCGCCAGGTCATCACAGGGCTGACACATAGACACAGACAACCATTCACACTCACATTCACACCTACGGTCAATTTAGAGTCACCAGTTAACCTAACCTGCATGTCTTTGGACTGTGGGGGAAACCGGAGCACCCGGAGGAAACCCACGCAGACACGGGGAGAACATGCAAGCTCCGCAAAGAAAGGCCCTCGCCGGCCCCGGGGCTCGAACCCAGGACCTTCTTGCTGTGAGGCGACAGCGCTAACCACTACATCACCGTGCCGCCAGTAACACATACTGTTTGAGGAAATTAAATTAGCACTTTGTAATTTCCATTTTCCGACTGACTGTATTTATTTGAATACTTATTTATTTGAATGCAGGTCTTGTGCAGGTCATGCAATTGAGAATTCAAGCTGAATCAAAATGGCTTTTGCATTTTCGATGTTAAACAGGTAACTCCAAAATGCACTAGAATACAGGAAATTGCATCTAAGAAATCCAAAATTTTTCGGGGGAGGCCCCCCGGAACCCCCCCAATGGGGGGAATCCCCACATGTAAACAATGTCTGCCTTTGTGCCCCACCTACAATTTTCTTCACCAGTCGCCACTGTTGAAAATGACTGGCCTGTGGTCTTGGTACTGCAGTAAATGTATCATTATCATGTTGGTGTGGGGCATTGGTTAAGTTGGAGTGTGACATCAATGTGGCTGTGTGTGTGTGTGTGTCCGCGCACGCAGAAGGAAGGGTAATATTTGTGTGCCCATGTTCATGTGCCGATGTGGCTCTTTGCCGTAACACAGTAAGAATTGTGGCTCTTGGGCTCCGACTGGTTGGCCACCCCTGTTCTAGTGACTTGTAGGCTTTTAGTGACTGACCACTGTAACCCCCTGGCGTGTTGATTAGATAGTGATATGCATCGGGGTAACTTGCGTCTGGCAGCTCATTACTTGAACAATCAAGCGCAGATTTGGTTTCACTCTTACTAATGATATATGGGTCGACCCCTAAGACAGCAATCTTATCTCTATAGTGATTTTTTGCTGTGACATCCAGGGATTCAGCATAAGTCGAGAGGCAGACTTGAGAAGACGGCATCGCGACAGCGAGTATCACTTACAAACTTGCGAAAGCATGATCCCCAATATGGTGGTGTAAACAGATAATCACGTGACCATGACGTCACATGCACAAGGTCTATACAAACGGAAACAAAAAAGTACAGGTGACTGGTAATTAGAACTCGGGTGAGTCACTCCTAGGAAGTGGCTCCGGGTTGGCTGATGGAGTGCACGTGGTAGGGACTGGTGTGTGAGGGCGATTGTGGGAAGTGGAGTCCTGAGTGTTAGGTGAGCCCGGGAGCATGACAGCATTTTTTATTGACTTAACAATAAAGTTTCTCAGTTTCAACATTTGATGTGTTGTCTGTGTAATATTTTCAATGAAATATAGAGTTTCTATGATTTACAAAGTTCCCATTCTGTTTTTCTTTGTTTTACACAGTGTCCCAATTTTTTTTTGGAATTGGGGTTGTATGTGCCATGAGAAAACAAACCAAAACACATCAAATAGCAAACAAGCCAAAAGGTAGCAATTTCTCATGATTTGAATTCAGCAAATGGATTATGTTGTAAAGGCCCCTTCAAAGCCACTGATCTGTCATGGCATTCATGCTGTGAGAAAAATAACACTTTGAGTTACGAAACTGCTCCAATTTTTTATTTTTTTTTTAATTTCATTTTAAATGTCTAAAATTGTTATGGACATCATGCAGTGTTCAGGTCAAACGTAACCCATTAAAGAACACATTTACGTTTAAGAACACTAACTTTTTTTTTTTACCCTGTAATTCAGTAAAATTGAATTTATGCTAGTCAGTGAAAAGATCCAACATGGTTATGGCCTTGAACAATAAGAACAAAAGGCAATCGTGAATGGTGCTGCTTATTTGTCTTTCACTGAATGTGTTTCTATGTGTACACACAAGTAGCAGTTTAATGCCTATAAAGAGACCAGCCACCACTGAGAAACAGTATGTATGGTGTAAGGAGTAAACGAAAAAGACTGATCTTTATCTCTTATAGTCTGGTATGCATGAAAACAGTACAGACCACACTTGAGGCAATTCCCTGTATTGCTGCCAATGTATGGCATGACACTTGGCCCTTTGTGTTATAAATGAAAAAAAAAAAAGCATAAAGCAAAAGCACAGGACCTTGACAATAGAAGAGTGCAGGGAATAAGAGTGCTTGATAATGAAATATGCTTAATTACATTTTATGAAAAGATGGGCAGGGAGGGGGGAAAAAGCAAACCTCTGACTGACTTCAGCACTTCCCTCCATTTTCTCTTCTCCTTTTTACCTTTTCTCCCTTTATCATATTTTGTATCTGTTTCAGCTGCCTAGCCCTGTCTCATTTTGGGCTTTCATCCATTAACCCATCACTTGTATTTATTAACTGCCACCATTTTATTTTTCCTGTTTTAAGCTCTTTTGTATGTTCCATCTCATTTCTCTTGCTCTCTTTCTGTACTGGTAGGAATACACAAGGGGTTTTGCCACAACTCTCTCATAACCTTCAATAGCCATAGGCACTATTTAACACCCTCCCCCCCACACACACATGCTCACAAACAAGTGAATAATGCCGCTTTTCCACTACAAACGCGGCTGAGTCGGGCTGAGCCGTGCCGGGCTGAGTCGAGCTGAGCGGGGCTGTTGGAGTTGCATTTCGACTACAACCGCGCTGAACCGTGCTAGCTGGAAGTGGGTGGACACATTGGGTGGAGTTAGCGAAAGTGGGTGGACGTCACGTGATGTCGTTAAGCGGCGCAAACAGTGACATCAGTGAGCTTTTAAGCGGTAGTCTCATGACCCGGATAGTAAACAATAAACATGGAGGACATGGAGTCGTTAGTGTTGCTGGTCTTGGTGCTGTGGCTTGTTGTCACCGACAACGCCAACAGAAACTGGCAAGAGCGTATAGATGAGGCGAGGCGTATAAGGCTCCAGAAATTCTCGTAATTCTCCTTCTTCCGGGTTTGCGGTGTTTACAGATCCCAGCGTGCTCGCGGGGCGTGTGTGGGCATGTGAGGACACTCCTCCTCACCAATCAGTGCACAGGGGAGTGTCTGCTCACGCCCCCAGCCTCACTCGGCATGGTTTGGCTCGCTTCAGCCCTACTCCAAAACGGTGCGAGTTTTAGGGGCTAAGCAGGGCTGAAGCGAGCTGAGTCGTGCTGTTTTTTGGTAGTCGAAACGCGAGCCGTGTCGGGCTGAAGTGAGCTGAAAAAGGGTAGTGGAAAAGGGCCATAAGTGATCCCATTAAGAATGGCAATACATGTACTTCCATCAACAGAGCACTCAGATACTGAGAATAGTCTGCTTTCTTGCATTAGCCTTGAGCTCTCTGACTCTATTATGGAAGTGTGTGTTTGGAGTGAATGAGATCCACAATGCTAATGCACGCCATGCTCAGTATGTGTATTTGTGAATGGACAAAAAAAAAGAATACTACCCCACCAATTATTGGTGGTGTATTAGTGCCTGTGGATGATCAGATTCTGCTGCTATCATTATTATCCATAACCACTTATCCTCTGCAGGGTCGTGGGCAAGCTGACTATGGGCAAGAGGTGGGGTACACCCTGGACAAGTTGCCAGGTCATTGCAGGGCTGTCACATACAAACAAACAACCATTCACACCTACTGTTAATTTAGAGTCACCAATTAACCTAACCTGCATGTCTTTGGACTGTGGGGGAAACCAGAGCACCTGGAGGAAACCCACACAGACATGGGGAGGAACATGCAAACTCCACACAGAAAGGCCCCCAGTAGCCACTGAGCTCGAACTCAGATTCTTCTTGCTGTGAGGCAACAGTGCTAACCACTACACCACCGTGCCACCTTCTGCTGTGTGGGTGCAATTAAGTAATTATTAATATTAAGTGATCAATCTCATTAAATCAGTCTCATTAAATTTGAAGGTTAATAATTAAATTGAATCAGTCTCATTTGAATCGTTTGAAGTGAATCATTCAAATGAATAATTCGAGTGAATCAATCAAGTGAATCAATGAATCATTCAAAGTGAATCATTCAGAGTGAATCAGTGAATCATTCAAAGTAGTGAATCATTCAAAGTGAATCATACCATTAATCCTGGTGCTTAATAGTAAATTACCAAACAGCTAAATTATGGTATATTCCAAATTATTATGATCACTCACCGTATTACATAACTTATATGCACCTTTCTGAATTCTTTGGGCGATTGGGGACTTCAAAGGTATTGTTAGACACAACAAATAAAGACACAGTTTCAATAATAAATACATTTATTATAACAAAGATAAAAATGAATAATAGCAGATTAAATATATACAAACAGTGAGGTATGTGTACATGTAGATGTGTGTGTGTGTGTGTGTGTGTGTGTGTGTGTGTGTGTATGAGAGGAGGGCTAGCTGAGACAAAGGAATGTTATCTAAGTAGAACAAAAGGATTAGCACATGTTGCTAATGTGTGCTTGTGTGTGTGAAAGGCCCTAGATTAGCCTCGTGTGGCTAAGCTAAGAAGGGTGTGTCACCACGTGGGGTTTGAGGAGAACAAAAGAGTTAGCATGGATTGCTATCTAAGGTGTGTGTGAGTGTGGGGGAGGAGTTGACCACGTGGCTAGGCTAAGACAAAGGAATGCTAGCTAGCATGTGTTTGTGTATGTAAGCAACTGATTAGCTTTGTGTGCTAACTAGACAAAGGAAAGCTAGCTGACATGTGCTTTTGAGGCCATGTGTAAGGCCTAAACGTCCTTTGGGGACAATACCGTTATCTCTGGATATTAATAAGATAGAAGAATTAGCCGTGGCAGCTAATCCACTAGCTTTATAACATTACCAAATTCACTGAAACCTTGATAAGGTCAAAATGTGTGATAAGGAAATTAAAGTGTTAGTCAGGGATAGAGAGGGGAGCATGCACAGCCTATCTATTAAAACAATTGAGAGAACATAGAACAAAATAAATCAACACGCTGCGTGTTTAACAGTGTAACAACAAAACCTGGGTTTAAATTCACACTATTTCAATAAAAGCTAAATTCCTAAGACTGATCTTTATGCCCAAAATGTTTCAGTCTTACTTAAGGTCCCGCTTCTACGCGAGATTATGAGAAGATTTTTCGAGACGTTGGAGTTTCGCCGATGTGGAGCACGTGAGTCGATTCCGTGAATCGATTCCGTGGACAGAGAACTTCTCTTGATCCGACGCGTTGTGGCTCGTGATGAAAAGAAAGTCTCTGATTAAAATACTGTGCACAGCGCTTCAATCAGAAGGAATTCTGGTTGCTCCTAATTATAAATTAACTGCTTTGGGCTGCAGTCGTATGTACTTAATGAATGAATGGAAAACCGGTTGTAACTCACTGAGTTTAAAATCGCGCAATCTTAGACTTTTACCGTGGCCATTGGTAAACAAAGAAATCATGCTAACTCGTGGATCTTTCAAGAAAGAAAGGAAAAAGACGTCTTTATCTGGTTTGCTCGCGGAGTGTATCTCTTTGTGCGTCCAGATCGCTTGGAATCCGGACACGAGAGAGGAAGAGCTGAGCGTTTCCGGGTCTCTTATCACTTCCTGTAGGAAGTGATGTAGATGATCCCGCCCGGCGTGACACAGGTCAACGCGGAAGTGGGCTGATGGGAAATGTAGTTTCTTAAAGAGAAATCGGACTGTACCTACAGCTGCTACCAGTTTACTTTTTTGTTTTCTTTCTGGTTAAAATGACCCATCTGTTGCTAACTGGTCTTCATAAGTATTAAAATTAAGGTTTTTTTTTTAATGAAACATTTACTCCATCTCATATTTGTATTTCCACTTATCTATATACATCTCCTTTAGAAGGGTGCCCAAGCTTGTGATGTAGCTGTTGACATAAATGGCAAAATATTTAATTACATTAAGATGAAAAAATCTTGTGTAACATTCTATAGTCAGGATTGACAGATTAACACCTATAATTTGTTGTCAAAGTTCATATTCATCCATCCATCATGAACATGAATGTCATGGCAATATTGAACTTTCAATAATTTATATGAATTATTCTCTCTATTTTGTGATAGAATGTTTGTACTATATACATCTTTAATACAGAAAAAAAATAATTTACTGTACAAATTGTAATTTATTTTTGGCTTTCTGAAATCAGCACTGGTTAAATGCCCAAGCAAGTTGCACCCTGATCAGGTGATTTTGGCAGCCATCAAGCAGCTTCTGACAGAATTCTGGTTGGATATTTGTCCGGTCTTCTTGGCAAAATTATTAGAGTTCAATTAAATTTGTGTTTCCTGGAATGGACCTGACTTTTAAGCACAGTCCATGTATTTTTGATAGGGTTGAGGTCAGGATTTGTTTTAAGCTTAAACACCCTGCTTTATCAATTCCACAATTAGCTTTGATCAGTGTTTTGGGGTTATGATCCTGTTGGAACACCTATGATCCTGTTGGACAACAACTGTGTCCAAGTTTCAGCCCTCTAGCTGATGGGTTGAGGATATTTGTGTTGACTTCCCCATGGGGGAAAACTGCTGGAGTATCTTCCCCGATAGCAGAGGGTCGTTGAAACGACGTAGAGTTTTGGTCAGAATGGTCGTTTTCCGTCGTACGTCAGAAAATCAACGTTGAAACGGCGCCGTGAAACGTCGATTTCTCCGCCGTCTGAGAGGGTCGATTTATCACCGTTGAATCAACATGGGTAAAGGTTGATCTGTCGACCGTCAGAGAAGGTTGAATATACGACGTTGAACCATCGTCACTTTTGCCGGCCAGTTTTCAACATTGGTAGGATGAGCAACTGGCCCGTAGCCAGGGGGGATCGGAGGGTTCGTTCGATCCCCCCCCGCGACACCGCGCCCCGGACACACACGCCTCAAGATTACTCAAGATTTATTCATTTGTTCATGTCCGATGAATATACATTGATTCACATTTAAATTTACAATATCAAATCCAGACTAATCAAAAAAGAAAAGTAGACTAAGTGAGGACGAGTTAGAAAAACGGGTTCATTTCTCCTATGTTTATGTTTACACGTTTTGTTCAGACTGCTTTACACCCCAATCCAGTGGGTGGCGGTAATGCCCCCATTAGACCCCCTTCACTGACGTCACCCGAAACCGGAAGTAAACAAACCCTGCGCCACATTGGAAGACCAACAAACTCGTGATTTGGGGGAAATAAAGGCAGCGCGCGGTATGTGAACCCACGGGTTCATCATAAACCTACAATGCAAACTTTTGTGCTGTGTTAGGGTTCTAACAAAGCTGATGGGAAAGGTGAAAATAAGTCTTTCTACAGAATACCAGCTGTGATTGAGACACAAGCAAACCAAGGAGCTTTCTGCCGGGAGACAGAGAGAGGATTTAGCTGCTTTATGCAGAGCGGATCTGAATACTTCAAGTCTATTTTGTTACTGGTAAGTCACTAGGCTAGAGTGTTGTAGAACATTTTTTTAAAATGTTTACTGAATAAAAACATCCTTAATTTTATCAAATATTCTCTACTCTATATTTCATTTCTTTCTTTTGTTTTAATTTTCCTCCCTCCATCCCTCTTTGGATTTTAAATATAGTTTTTCCCCATGTCCAAATAATGAGGTAGGGTGGCATTTAGAAACCCATAGCCTACTGCTGACTTTCTTTATCAATGCTGCATCAAATTAATTTTGGTTATGTTTTTCTGTTTCCATGTACAGGTGTCTGCGCCGCAGGAGGAATAGGCCACAATTATAAATAAATCATAAAATGTTTCTAAGAACTTGTTCAAGTGTGTTCTGTTCCTTATAAATGTTAAAAGTTATGCCTCATTAGATAGCTTGACAAACATTAGGAGAGATGCATTGTTGCATGCATTTTTATATCCTGTTGTACATTAAACAGGACGTAGCCTACGCACATTGATATAAAATAAGTTTCACTTTCATGGTTGAAGTATGCATGTGTGTGTTCATCCTAGGCAAGAGCCCCGATGCTTTATTGTTAGCTAGTTTAATTTAGCCTGTTTTGCTTAATTTGTAGCCTTCCTGTTGTACATAAAACAGGAAGTAAAGTTGGATGAATCATCGCCGAAAATTCAACTATAAATCGACCGAAATACGTAGTTGAATAAAGGGTGAAAGGGGGTCTATTCTCTGTCGACCACCAGCCACTTTTCAACGTCGTTTCAACGGAAACTCGTATGAGCAAAGCGGTGTTGAATCAACGTCGGTGATCGACGGTGATTCGACGGCGTATAGGTCGAAGAACTTGCCGATGATTCCATGTTGAATCAACGACCCTCTGCTATCTGGGTTCAAATTGCTGTATTATACAGGAAGTTTTGTCGGGAGAACAGCAGCTATTTGCACATTATTGCAGATCTCTGCCAGGGTTGAGAGCATCACTGAGATTATTCACTCCATGTTGGAAGAAATTATTGTTGATCACTATATTGCCATTCAGGTCGAAAGCCTTCCATGGACACCTACTGAGAGCAGATAGTCCATTTATGTCTTGTGAAACTGCTAGGTATTCTGTCATATGCTTATTTTCTAAGACAGTTTCTTCTCTTCTCAACATCTAAAACACTTTTATACCACACACCCAACCTAAATCCTTCAAAAACCTATGTACAACAATGCATTGATTTCCTGCCAGCACCCCAAAACCCATCCTATAAATAGTACTGATCCATCATAAAGTGAGTGACTCATTGCTTTGCATATCTTTCAGAGGACCTCAGAAAAAGCGTTGTTGATGCCCATCAGACTGGAAAAGGTTACAAAATCATCTCTAAAGCGTTTGGACTCCACCAATCCACAATCAGACAGATTGTGTACAAATGGAGGAAATTCAAGACCATTGTTACCCTCCCCAGGAGTGGTTGACCAACAAAGATCACTCCAAGAGCAAGGCATGTAATAGTCGGCGATGTCATAAAGGACCCCAGGGTAGCTTCTAAGCAACCAAAGACCTCTCTCATATTAGCTAATGTTAATGTTCATGAGTCCACCATCAGGAGAACACTGAACAACAATGGTGTGCATGGCAGGGTTGCAAGGAGAAAGCCACTGCTCTCCAAAAAGAACATTGCTGCTCATCTGCAGTTTGCTAAAGATCACAGGGGCAAGCCAGAAAGTGATTGGAAAAAATGTTTTATGGACGGATGGGACCAAAATATAACTTTTTTGGCTTAAATGAGACGCGTTATATTTGGAGAATGGAAAACACTGCATTCCAGGATAAGAACCTTATCCCATCTGTGAAACATGATGGTGGTGGTAGTATCATGGTTTGGGCCTATTTTGCTGCATCTGGGCCAGGACGGCTTGCCGTCATTGATGGAACAATGAATTCTGAATTATACCAGCGAATTCTAAAGGAAAATGGCAGGACATCTATCCATGAACTGAATCTCAAGAGAAGGTGGGCCATGCAGCAAGACAACAACCCTAAGCACACAAATTGTTCTACCAAAGAATGGTTAAAGAAGAATAAAGTTAAAGTTTTGGAATGGCCAAGTCAAAGTCCTGACCTTAATTCAATCAAAATGTTGTGGAAGGACCTGAAGCAAGCAGTTCATGCAAGGAAACTGTGGCAGCAGGGGCGTGGTCAAGCACCGGTCTGTGACAGGAGGGCGGAGTCAGGGAAGGTAAGTGGCAGAATCAATACACCTGATGTCAATTAACCTGTGTTTGTGTGTCTTCCCAGTGACCGCACCCTACTTAAGGAGGGAGAGTGAGAGCAGAGGGAGCTCTTCCCCGAACCAGATGCCGGTTGTGTGTGTCTGTGTTATGTACTAGATGTTCACTGAAAAGTGTGGCAATAAAAAAACCCAGTTTACCAACCTGAACTCTGTCCTGCCGTCCTCTGTGCTCCACCCTTTGTTAGAACCGCTACAGTGGTGCCGAAACCCGGGATATCTGGAGTGCAGAAGCCAAACAGCCCCATGGAGTCCTCCCCGTTCGCCGATCTGGTCCACGCCCTCGCCACGGCCCAGCAAAGCCAGCACCAGGCACTAGTCACCCTCCGAAAGGAGCAGGAACAGCGGTTCGAGGCCCTGGTGTTGGCCCAGCAAGAAGATCGTCAGGCGTTCCGGCACCTCCTCGCGTCGGCGGGGTCTACCAACGCTCCCACCGCGGGCCCGTCCCCCCTCACCCTAACAAAGATGGGCCCGCAGGACGACCCCGAGGCATTCATCATGCTCTTTGAGCAAGTTGCGGAGACCTCGGGGTGGCCGACGGAACAGCGCGTGGCGCGCCTCCTCCCCCTGCTAACAGGAGAGGCGCAGCTGGCCGTGCTACAGCTCCCCACCGACCGCCAGCTGGCCTACACAGACCTTCGCCGGGCCGTCCTCCAGCGTGTGGGGCGCACCCCTGAGCAGCAGCATCAGCGCTTCTGCGCTTTGCGCTTGGAGGAAATCAGCCAGCCGTTCGCATTTGGCCAGCAACTCCGGGACACCTGCTGGCGTTGGTTGAGGGCCGACAACCGCGACACCGAGGGAATCATCGACCAGGTGGTACTGGAACAATTCAACGCACGCTTGCCAGCAGGAACCGCAGAGTGGGTCCAGTGCCACCGCCCGGCATCGCTGGATCAGGCAATCGAGCTGGCGGAGGACCATTTGGCGGCTGTCCTGGCGGCAGGACAGCAGACAGCCTCTTCTCTCCTCTCCTTTTCTCTCTCTCTCTCTCTCTCTCTCTCTCTCTCTCTCTCCCTTTTCTCCTGTGTCTCGTCCTCGCCCCATTCCCCCACTGTGGAGGCGGGGGCCGGTGCCACCCCTGCCGGCCCGCCGCACCCGATGTGCCCTCCCGTTTCTCCCTTCTGTGTCTGTCTCTCCCCCCCTCAGGTGAGTGAGCCCCAGAACACCGGTGCGGAGAGGAAGCCCGGGCTGGTTTGCTGGCGCTGTGGGGAGCCGGGCCACCTCCAACAGCAGTGCACGGTAATGGAGGTGGGCGCGGCGGTTCGGATCCCTGACGCACCAGGAGCCGCCCTCGATCGGGCCGGAGCGTATTGCATACCGGTGAGTATTCAAGGGGATACATATCAGGCATTGGTGGATTCTGGTTGTAATCAGACCTCAATTCACCAAAGCCTGGTGCAAGACGAGGCATTGGGGGGAGCACAGGGGGTGAAGGTGTTGTGTGTGCACGGGGATGTTCACAGCTACCCTTTGGTGTCGGTCCACATTTTTTTCCGAGGGGAAAAATTTATAGTAAAGGCGGCAGTTAATCCTCGCCTCACCCACTCGATAATTGTGGGGACTGATTGGCCGGGATTCGGGGAGTTGATGAGCCATTTAGTGGAAAGTGGGTCCTGCCATACTTCAGCAGGGGGAGGTCCCGGTGTCGCCTCAGCGGGAGCAGCTGTCACAGAGCTGTCTACGTCATCTCTGCGTCAGAGTGAGGAGCCACAGGCTCCTCCTCCCTCTCTCGGGGAATCCCTGGTGGATTTCCCGTTAGAGCAGTCGCGAGACGAGACTCTGCGGCATGCGTTTGACCAAGTGAGAGTAATCGATGGTCAAACGCTCCCACTGAACGCCACCCCATCCTTCCCCTATTTTTCTATTATGAAGGATAGATTATACCGAGTGACGCAGGACACTCAGACGAAAGAGCAAATCACACAGCTTTTGATCCCAAAAAGCCGCTGGGAATTGGTATTCCAGGCGGCTCACTTTAATCCCATGGCTGGACACTTAGGGCCGGATAAAACACTAGCCCGAATAATGGCCCGATTCTATTGGCCGGGGATTCACAGCGATGTCCGTAGGTGGTGTACGGCGTGCCGCGAATGCCAATTAGTAAATCCAGTGGCCATTCCAAAAGCGCCTTTGCGCCCTCTACCATTAATCGAGACCCCGTTCGAAAGAATTGGGGTGGATCTTGTCGGGCCATTAGATCGGTCAGCATGAGGGTACCGCTTTATATTAGTTCTGGTGGACTATGCAACGCGATACCCGGAAGCAGTGCCTCTCCGCAATATCTCAGCACGCAGTATTGCGGAGGCGCTCTTCCGCGTTATCTCCCGAGTTGGAATCCCCAAAGAGATTCTGACTGATCAAGGCACCATGTTTATGTCACGGACACTGAACGAACTGTATGGGTTATTAGGGATTAAGCTGATCCGCACCAGCGTTTATCACCCACAAACGGACGGTTTAGTTGAACGGTTAAATCGCACCCTCAAGAATATAATTAAAAAATTCGTAAGTGAGGATGCACATAATTGGGATAAGTGGCTCGAGCCCTTGTTGTTTTCAGTGCGAGAGGTCCCCCAAGCCTCCACGGGGTTCTCCCCATTCGAATTATTATATGGGCGTAAGCCGCGCGGCATCCTAGATGTGCTGCGAGAAAATTGGGAGGAGGGACCTTCACAAAGTAAAAACGAAATTCAATATGTTATGGACCTGCATGCAAAACTCTACACACTCACCCACCTAACCCAGGAGAATTTGCGGCAGGCCCAAGAACGGCAAACCCGCCTGTACAACAAGGGTACGCGCCTTAGGGAGTTCGCACCGGGAGATAAAGTACTCGTACTGTTGCCCACATCGAGCTCCAAATTGATCGCCAAGTGGCAAGGACCCTTTGAGGTCACATGGCGAGTCGGGGATGTCGACTATGAGGTGAGGCGAACAGACAGGGGTGGGGTGCTCCAAATTTACCACCTTAATCTACTCAAACTCTGGAACGAGGAGGTCCCCGTAGCGTTGGTGTCAGTGGTTCCAGAGAAGGCGGAGCTGGGGCTGGAGGTTCAAAAGGGTGCATTGGCATCGCATACCTCTCCGGTCCCCTGTGGAGACCACCTCTCCCCGACCCAACTCGCGGAGGTTGCCCAGTTGGAGACCAAGTTTTCGGACGTGTTCTCGCCCCTGCCTGGCCGCACCAACCTCATAGAGCACCACATTGAGACGCCCCCGGGGGTGGTAGTGCGTAGCCACCCTTACAGGCTACCCGAGCACAAGAAAAAAGTGGTTCAGGAAAAACTCGAGGTCATGCTCGAAATGGGCATCGTCGAGGAGTCCCACAGTGACTGGAGCAGCCCGATGGTCTTGGTACCCAAGACCGACGGGTTGGTCCGGTTCTGTGTGGACTATAGAAAAGTCAACGCGGTGTCTAAATTCGACGTGTACCCAAGGCCTCGTATTGATGAGTTGCTCGATCGACTAGGCACTGCTCGCTTTCATTCGACACTGGATTTAACAAAGGGATATTGGCAGATCCCCTTGACTCTATGATCCCGAGAAAAAACGGCCTTTTCCACACTGTTCGGGTTACACCAATTCGTCACACTTCCTTTTGGGCTGTTTGGGGTGCCTGCTACGTTTCAGCGGCTGATGGACAGGGTCCTCCACCCCCACGCCACCTATGCGGCCGACTACCTCGACGACATTATTGTCTATAGTAATTACTGGCCGAGGCACCTCGAACATCTGAGGGCCGTCCTTAGGTTGCTGAGGCGAGCGGGTCTCACAGCCAACCCGAAGAAGTGTGTGATTGGGCGGGTGGAAGTACGGTATCTGGGCTTCCACTTGGGCAACGGGCAGGTGCGTCCCCAAATTAACAAGACAGCAGCAATTGCAGCCTGCCCAAGGCCCAAGACCAAAAAGGGGGTGAGACAGTTCCTGGGGCTGGCTGGCTATTATCGTAGGTTTATACCTAATTATTCAGACGTCACCAGCCCGCTGACTGATCTGACTAAAAAGGGGGCACCAGGTCCGGTCCAGTGGACGGAGCAATGCAAGCGGGCTTTTTCTGAGGTAAAGGCCGCACTGTGTGGGGGGCCACTTTTACACTCCCCTGACTTTTCTCTCCCCTTTATGTTGCAGATGGATGCGTCGGACAGAGGGCTGGGGGCTGTTTTGTCCCAGGAGGTGGAGGGGGAGGACCACCCAGTCTTGTACATCAGTAGGAAGCTGTCGGTGCATGAGGGGCTCTACAGCACCATTGAAAAAGAGTGCTTGGCAATCAAGTGGGCGGTCCTCGCCTTCCGTTACTACCTGCTGGGATGCCCTTTCACCCTCTGTTCGGACCACGCGCCGCTCCAGTGGCTCCACCGCATGAAGGATGCCAACGTGCGGATCACCCACTGGTATCTGGCACTCCAACCCTTTAATTTCAAGGTGATCCACAGGCCAGGGGCGCAGATGATTGTGGCAGACTTCCTCTCCCGTCAAGGGGGGGGGGGGGGGGGGGGGGGAGTCGGCTGCAGCCTGAGTCGGGCAGTGGGGGTATGTGGCAGCGGGGGCGTGGTCAAGCACCGTTCTGTGAGAGGAGGGCGGAGTCAGGGAAGGTAAGTGGCAGAATCACTACATCTGATGTCAATTAACCTGTGTTTGTGTGTCTTCCCAGTGACCACGCCCTACTTAAGGAGGGAGAGCGAGAGCAGAGGGAGCTCTTCCCCGAACCAGACACCGGTTGTGTGTGTGTGTCTGTGTTATGTACTAGATGTTCACTGAAAAGTGTGGCAATAAAAAAAAACCAGTTTACCAACCTGAACTCTGTCCTGCCGTCCTCTGTGCTCCACCCTTTGTTAGAACCGCTACAGAAACCCACCAACATCCTGGAGTTGAAGCTGTTCTGTACGGAAGAATGGGCTAAAATTCCTCCAAGCTGGTGTGCAGGACTGATCAACAGTTAGCAGAAATGCTTAGTTGCAGTTATTGCTGCATGAGGGGGTCACACCAGATACTGAAAGCAAAGGTTCACATACTTTTGCCACTCACAGATATGTAATATTGAATCATTTCCCTCAATAAATAAATGACCAAGTGTAATATTTTTGTCTCATTTGTTTCAGTGCATTCTCTTTATCCACTTTTAGGACTAGTGTGAAAATATGATGTTGTTTTAGGTCATATTTATGCAGAAATATAGAAAATTCTAAAGGGTTCACAAAATTTCAAGCACCACTGTAGCTTTGGCAGTATCCTTTGGGTCATTTAATCCTGTTGGAAGATTCATTCATTCATTCATTCATTCATTATCTCTAGCCACTTTATCCTTCTACAGGGTCGCAGGCAAGCTGGAGCCTATCCCAGCTGACTATGGGCGAAAGGCGGGGTACACCCTGGACAAGTCACCAGGTCATCACAGGGCTGACACATAGACACAGACAACCATTCACACTCACATTCACACCTACGGTCAATTTAGAGTCACCAGTTAACCTAACCTGCATGTCTTTGGACTGTGGGGGAAACTGGAGCACCCGGAGGAAACCCACGCGGACACGGGGAGAACATGCAAACTCCACACAGAAAGGCCCTCGCCGGCCCCGGGGCTCGAACCCAGGACCTTCTTGCTGTGAGGCGACAGCGCTAACCACTACACCACCGTGCCGCCCCTGTTGGAAGATGTACCTTGTATTTTGTTGGGTTTAAGCACATGTACCTCAAAATTCCATAGACACCAATGAAGAGTTCATTTTTACTATATGGGGTAGAAGAGGTTTGAGAATATCTTGCTCTTGCTGTACTCTGTACACTGCAAAAACTAGCCATCCTAATATAAGGAAAAACATAATACATTTGAGAACATTTCAACTATAATCAAGTGAAATAATCTGCCAGTGCAGAAAGATAATTACACTTGGTAAGACATCTTAGAATAAGTTGGTTGCAATCAGTGGCGGCTGGTAGTCTTTCAAACAGGGGAGGCTGGTCGGTTATGATATTTCCAGATTTTAAAAGAAAAAACATCAATTTTGCCCATACTCTTGCCTCTGATCTGGCTGATTGTTGGCAGGGTCACAAACTGTGAAATAACAGGTTCTTTTGGCCCATTAGCCTACTGTCCAATATACATGATGGTGGTGTTGGGGGGGGTATATTTTAACATTTTATATTTTAAAATTGTGGCATGTTGTTTAAAATTGATCATTATTGAAAGCAGCTCTTTGTCAGGAACCTCAGCAGTAGAGCTGGGTGCCACACATTTCATTCAATGACACTTTCCCTATATTTTACTTATTTTGACTGAGAAATGTTTTATTGACAATTTTGATAACCCTTCACTTTTAATCCAGGTCTGTAGTGTGAAATGTTCTTGGCTGTGTTTTTGTTTAAAAATGTTTTCCAAATTGTAGCTGTGTTTAATTCATATCCAGAAAAATATATATTCCAATATAATATACTCAGCATAAACATTTTAAATAGATTCTATATTTTTGGTCCATCCATGACATATTACTAAAGTAGCCTATTTACTGTTGTTGATGTGGGTCACTTGCTGTTAGCCAATTCACTTTCTCATACCAGGAGAGCTGAAAGGAACGAGTATTATTCCCTACCTTTTTCACCAAGTCAGTTTGAGGCGTTGGTCTCTTTAATTTTAATTTTGTCCTCGAAAGGAAGACTGGCAAATGGCTTCGCCAAAATTAAATCAGCAATGCTTGGCCTCCGTGCACAGCTTTCTTGCTAGCTGACTAGCCCCCTCAAGTTCAAGTTCAGTCACTCAAATAAATTAAATTTCTAGAACTAAGATAGCAAACTTGACAACACTATATTTACACTTTATTTACAATGAAAATATATACAAACTAAAAAAGCTGGTAGAAACCGTATGTAATGAATGAAATCGAAATGTAAGCTGAGCTCTTACAATACATCACAGCACTTCCGATTCCGCATGGGACTGAACTGAGATTCACTGCTGCCTGTCTATATTTGAAATGAGCTGTCAGTCAAAGAAAATATCCGGCCACTTTCACCAATCACCAGTCTCCTCGCGGAAAGCTTTGCCATGTCCCTCCCACTGTGAGGCTCGGAGTCCGTAGGCGGGCGTTTTCGCAGTATTTATCCAATAACTGTCTTGCATTTTGAGATTGAAAAGCGCAGAGCTCCCAAATGCCATTGAAGTGCACTGAGGCTGGGAGTCCATGGGAGTCCGTAGGCGGGCATTTTCGCAGTATTTGTCCAATAATCGTCTTGCATTTTGAGATTGAAAAGCACAGAGCTCCCAAATGCCATTGAAGTGCACTGAGGCTGCGCTGCATCGCGCTGTCACGAGGGGGAGAAACTCACGTGCACATTAAAGTTATAAGGGCATTTTTAGAGGAGGCTGAGCCTCCCTCGTTGTCTTAGAGCAATCGCCCATGGTTGCAATCTAGGACTAGGTTTAATAATCTCAAAATTGGTGTCTTGTTTTCTTCTAATAAGAAATGCTAGATTGTTTCAACTATTTTCAATATATTTTCACTTGCTAAGATATCATTTTTTGCAGTGTAACAGCACTAAGCTACACTGGGCTTCTTTCCTTTCCAACACAGTAATTATGTGTCTGATTTAGGCTTCTTTTCCCTGTCTTAAGTACACTTTAAAGGAAGAAAAAAGCAACATTTACTGACATTTTAATAAGGAATGCATGGCTACTTATGAATATACTGCTTCAGTTGGTAACTTGGCTGAAGTAATCGGTTAGTACAGTGGTGCTTGAAAGTTTGTGAACCCTTTAGAATCTTCTATATTTCTGCATAAATATGACCTAAAATATCATCAGATTTTCACACAAGTCCTAAAAGTAGATAAAGAGAACCCAGTTAAACAAATGAGACAAACATATTATACTTGGTCATTTATTTATTGAGGAAAATGATCTAATATTACATATCTGAACGTCTAGGATTAGCAGTTAATTTGAAAGTGAAATTAGAGTCAGGTGTTTTCAATAAATGGGATGACAATCAGGTGTGAGTGGGCACCCTGTTAAAGAACGGATCTATCAAAGTCTGATCTTCACAACACATGTTTGTGGAAGTGTATCATGGCACAAACAAAAGAGATTGCTGAGGACCTCAGAAAAAGTGTTGTTGATGCTCATCAGACTGGAAAAGGTTATAAAACCATCTCTAAAGAGTTTGGACTCCACCAATCCACAGTCAGACAGATTGTGTACAAATGGAGGAAATTCAAGACCATTGTTACCCTCCCCAGGAGTGGTGGACCAACAAAGATCACTCCAAGAGCAAGGCGTGTAATAATCGGCGAGGTCGCAAAAGACCCCAGGGTAACTTCTAAGCAACTGAAGGCCTCTCTCACATTGGCTAATGTTAATGTTCATGAGTCCACCATCAGGAGAACACTGAACAACAATGGTGTGCATGGCAGGGTTGCAAGGGGAAAGCCACTGCTCTCCAAAAAGAACATTGCTGCTCATCTGCAGTTTCCTAAATATCTCGTGGACAAGCCAGAAGGCTATTGGAAAAATGTTTTGTGGATGGATGAGACCAAAATAGAAATTTTTGGTTTAAATGATAAGCGTTATGTTTGGAGAAAGGAAAACACCGCATTCCAGCATAAGAACCTTATCCCATCTGTGAAACATGGTGGTGGTAGTATCATGGTTTGGGCCTGTTTTGCTGCATCTGGGCCAGGACGGCTTGCCATCATTGATGGAACAATGAATTCTGAATTATACCAGCGAATGCTTAGTTGCTATTATTGCTGCAGAAGGGGGTCACACCAGATACTGAAAGCAAAGGTTCACATACTTTTGTCACTCTCAGATATGTAATTGTGGCAAAGGGGGTGTGGCCAAGTGGCAGTTTGTTAATGGAGGGCAGGGTCAGGGAAGGTAATTGGCTAAGTCATTACACCTGGTGTCAATTAATGTGGATGTGTGTGTGTATGTTGCAGGGATGGAGCATAAAAGGAGGGGGAAAGCAGAGGACAGCTGACTCCCGACCAGAATGCATGTGTGCGCGCGTGTGGGAGTGAGTGAGCTGAAAAGCTATACATATGTGAAAAAATAAAAGTTTGCATGAACTTCATTTCCCTCCACTGTGCTTCTGTACTCCACCCACATCGTGGATTCACTACAGTGGTGCTGAATCCTGGGACGCGAGTATGTAAGGGAACCACCCCATGGAGTCCTCCCCAATTATGGAGTTCGTCCAGGCCCTCGCTGCTGCCCAGCAGAACCAGCATCAAGCGCTGACTGCCCTCCAGAAGGACCAAGAACAACGCTTTGAAGCCTTGATGCTGGCCTAGCGGGAAGATCGCCAGGCCTTCCGGCATCTGCTGGTGTCGGCAGGGGCGTCCAACATTACCACTCTGGACTCCCCTCACGTCACCCTCATGAAGATGGGCTCGCATGACGAGCCAGAAGCCTTCATCGCTCTCTTCAAGCAAGCGGCCCAAGCGTGGGGGTGGCCAATTGAGCAGCACGCAGCTCGCCTCCTCCCGCTCCTGACAGGGAAGGCACAGCTCACAGCGCAGCAGCTCCCTGCCGACGGCCTGCTCAACTACTCTGACCTCAAGAGGGCCATTTTGCAGTGGGTTGGCCACTCCCCAGAACAACATCACCAGTGGTTCCGGAAGGTGACACTGGGGGAGGTCGGCCAACTGTTTGCATTTGGCCAACAACTCCGGGACAGCAAGCTGGACTGGACTTGCAACATCAAACACTTATACAGGAAGGGACAGAGCAGGCTATACTTCCTTAGGAGGCTGCAGTCCTTTAACATCTGCAGGAAACTCCTGTGGATGTTCTATCAGTCTGTGGTTGCCAGCATCCTGTTTTATACTGTGGTGTGCCGGGGGGGCAGCACATCCAAGAAGGACACATCCAGGCTGGACAAACTGATCAGGCGGGCCAGCTCTGTGGTCGGCATGAAGCTGGACTCCCTGGTGATGGTGGCAGAGAAGAGGTCTATGGACAAACTATTGAACATCATGGATGATGCCAGTCACCCTCTGCACACCGTCATCAGCAACCAGAGGAGCCTGTTCAGTGACAGAATGCTTCTTCCCAAGTGCAGGACGAACAGACTCAAAAACTCCTTTGTCCCTCATGCCATCAGACTGTACAACTCCTCTTTGGGGGGAGGAGGGGTAACAGGAGGACAGAGGACAGGAAGGAGCAGTAGCCTAGCCTAACAATAAGCAATACCGGACAATGTGCAATATAAAGTGCAATATCTCTCCTACCGCCACCCTCCCTTCTCCCCCCTTTTTTTCCTGTTTTTCTTCTTCCCCCTCCTTCCCCCCTCCCCTTCCTCTCTTCCCCATATCTTATTCTTTTTATATATTTGTATATGTAATACTTAATTTATTTTAATTTATCTAGAAGTTTCTCTATTTCTTTTCTCTGTTTATCTGTAATGATGCTGCTGGAATCTTAATTTCCCTGAGGGAACACACCCAAAGGGATCAATAAAGTTTTATCTAATCTAATCTAATCTAATCAAAACGCCCCAGGGGGTGGTAGTGCTAGCCGCCCTTACTGCCTGCCCAAACACAAGAAAAAGGTGTTTTGGGATGAACTCAAGGCCATACTCAAAATGGGCATTATCGAGGTGTCCCACAGTGACTGGAGCAGCCCAGTGGTCCTGGTTCCCAAGACTGACGGGTCGGTCCGGTTCTGTGTGGACTATAGAAACTTCAATATGGTGTCTAAATTTGATGCATACCCAATGCCTTGCATTGATGAGTTGCTTGATTGGTTAGGTGCTGCTCATTTTTATTCGACACTGGATCTAAAAAAAGGATATTGGCAGATCCCCTTGACACCTCTATCTTGACTCTAGAGAAAACAGCCTTTTCCACACCGTTTGGATGACACCAATTTGGCATGCTCCCTTTTGGGTTATTTGGGGCACCCACTATGTTCCAGCGGCTTATGGACAGGGTTCTCTGCCCTAACGCTGCCTATGCGACCGCATACCTAGATGATATAATAATCTACAGCCATGATTGGCCGCGGCACTTGGAACATCTGAGGGCCATCCTAAAGTCACTGAGGCATGCAGGCCTCACAGCTAACCCGAAAAAGTGTGCAATTGGGCAGGTGGAAGTACGGTATCTGGGGTTCCACTTGGGTCATGGGCAGGTGCGTCCCAAATTAACAAGACTGCAGTGATTGCGGCCTGCCCGAGGCCCAAGACCAAAAAGGAGGTGAGATGGTTCCTGGGGCTGACTGGCTATTATTGTAGGTCTATACCTAATTATTTGGATGTCACCAGCCCGTTAACCAACCTCACTAAAAAGGGGGTTCCAGATCCGGTCCAGTGGATGGAGCAGTGCCAACATGCTTTCTCTGAGGTAAAAGCTGCACTGTGTGGGGGGCCACTTTTGCACTCCCCTGACTTCTCTCTCCCCTTTATTTTGCAGACTGATGCATCGGACAGAGGGCTGGGGGCCGTTTTGTCCCAGAAGGTGGAGGGTGAGGAGCACCCCATGCTGTACATCAGCCATAAACTCTCAATGCGTGAAAGCAAGTAGAGCACCATCAAGAAAGAGTGTCTTGCCATCAAGTGAGCAGTCCTCGCCCTCCGATACTACCTGCTGGGGTGCCCTTTCACTCTCTGTTTGGACCACGTGCCCCTCCAGTGCCTCCACCGCATGAAAGATGCTAATGCGCGGCTCACCCATTGGTATCTTGCCCTCCAGCCTTTTAAGTTCGAGGTGGTCCACAGGCCGGGGGTGCAGATGGTGGTGGCGGAATTCCTGTCCCGTAAGGGGAGGGAGTCTGCTTCAGGCTGGACAGCTCCCTGGCCTGAGTCGGGCGGTGAGGGTATGTCGCAATGGGGGCATGGCCAAGGAGCAGTTTGTGAATGGAGGGCAGGGTCAGGGAAGGTAAGTGGCTCAGTCATTACACCTGGTGTCAATTAATGTGTGTGTGTGTGTGTGTGTGTGTGTGTGTGTGTGTGTGTGTGTGTGTGTGTTTGTTGAAGGGATGGAGCATAAAAGGAGGAGCAAAGCAGAAGAGAGCTGACTCCTGACCAGAATGCATGTGTGTCTGCGCGCGTGTGGGAGGGAGTGGGCTGAAAAGCTATACATATCTGAAAAAAATAAAAGTTTGCATGAACTTCACTTCCCTCCACCATGCTTCTGTACTCCACCCACATCGGGGATTCGCTACAGTAATATTGGATCATTTTCCTCAATAAATAAATGGCCAAGTATAATATTTTTGTCTCATTTGTTTACCTGGGTTCTCTTTATCTACTTTTAGGACTTGTGTGAAAATCTGATGTTGTTTTAGGTCATATTTCTGTAGAAATATAGAAAATTCTAAAGGGTTCACAAACTTTCAAGCACCACTGTATTTCTGTAGTCACAATGTCCTGGCAGAGCTTGTCATTTCACCCATAAATTATACATTCAACCAAATGAAATGCATTTTAAATTAACAAGTAAAGGTCACTGATTGTCATGACACTCAGTAGGGTGCTTTTACATTTCTTAGATCAGTGTGTGAGGTGGATTACTGGCTCAAACCCAAAGCTTTTTAAATGAATCAATCAGCATTAATTCATTGTTTTGAATGATGAATGTTTCAAGAATTACAGTAATTGATAATCTTAAAATTATTTAACTGATTCCTATAAAAAAAGAGAAATAAAAAAAGTAAATATTAAATATGCTAAGGTGGACTAGAAATCATGCATCTTATTGCATTTATTAATCACTGTCACATTCATGCAGTCAAATGTGAGAAGTCACACCTTTATTCTTGAGTCACCACATAATAATTGTGAATAATCTGTATATTTTCATGCAGGCAGGGGCAGAGCAAAGGGGGTGGTCATGCCACAGTAGCTCCAAGTGCTGCTGGTGGTTGTGTTTGTGCTGATCATACAGCAACTTGTAAAATGTCTTGGAAAAGAGTTTGTTTGAGATGAGGGTAAAGAAGGAAACCACATCTCTCTTTAGAGCTTTAAATGAAGAGCAAGGAACACAAGTTGGCAACTAAGCACTAATTAGACTCTGCCTGATTGAATTGTGACTGAAAACTCTAATTAGCTGTTTATCTTCAGCTCCATTATTATCCTCTCAAAAAAGTAGCATGAACACAAGCGTCGTAATAGCTGTTTGTTGGACAGAATTGTTGAGCTGGAGTTTTAGTCATGGCTGATCAGTCTACCATCTGTTTCTGTATTTTTCTTCTGAATGTGCTTTGTCGTGTGACATGTATGTTTGAGAAGTAGAAGAAAATAAGCCATCACATTATCAGACATATAAAATCTGGCTAATTTAAGCTACACCATGAACCTAAATTCACAGGAAGACTAATAACCATAGACCATTTTTGTTTATTACATAGAAATAAAATTACACCATTAACCTAACACCCGGCAGCATGGTGGTGTAGTGGTTAGCGCTGTCGCCTCACAGCAAGAAGGTCCGGGTTCGAGCCCCGTGGCCGACGAGGGCCTTTCTGTGTGGAGTTTGCATGTTCTCCCCGTGTCCGCGTGGGTTTCCTCCGGGTGCTCCGGTTTCCCCCACAGTCCAAAGACATGCAGGTTAGGTTAACTGGTGACTCTAAATTGACCATAGGTGTGAATGTGAGTGTGAATGGTTGTCTGTGTCTATGTGTCAGCCCTGTGATGACCTGGCGACTTGTCCAGGGTGTACCCCGCCTTTCGCCCGTAGTCAGCTGGGATAGGCTCCAGCTTGCCTGCAACCCTGTAGAACAGGATAAAGCAGCTAGAGATAATGAGATGAGATGAGAACCTAACACCCTAATTATACACATTCCTAATGTTTAATGCAAGTTGGCTTGTATGAATTTACAGTTGAGAGAGCATGCTGGCATCATGTTGTCCAGACTGTTTTCAGATCTTCATTCTTGCGACTTTATTAACAGACTTGCCATATATTCGAAACACCCACATTTTAGCTCAATTTTAGCAGCAAATACCTAAATATGGTTCGATGCATCCAGGAGAGCAAAGGCCCTATATTGATGAATCGACTTTCAGACAAGACTCTGGTGCTTTTTTCAACATTGAAAAGAACAAGAGAACTTGACACACAACAGAGGTCTGAAATAAATCTGAAATAATTCTCTCCTGAATCAAGTTGTGATTTATTAATGAAATTATAATCTTAACATCATCTGATTTCTTGAATCTAGGTTTGCTTTGTGAAGTCTGTTTGTTCATCACCTGACCATCACTTTGACTTTGACCAGCCTTGGGTTTTGGAATTGTCTCTTTGTGCATGGGTGTATGAACAACTTAGGGGGCATAATATTATTTTCTGAAATGAATACAGTGTTCTGCTTTCAAATAGTCCTCCTTATGTAACCAAGTAGGTATTAATGATGGCAACATGGGCCTTTGCATGCAAATGCAGGCCAATATGTCAATCCATTAGTGCTGGAGATGGGCAAGAGTGTGTGTAAGAGTCCATCATGATTGGTATGAATTCCATATTCCTCTTCATCCTTTAACACAGTTACCCAACATATACAAGTACTCTGAAACTGTTCTCATAATAGAGTAAGCATGCAATCCTTCCTCATGTGCCTCTGTTCCAGTTGGGTTGTTGAAGGTGTCAGTACAAGCAATAATTTTCCTAAATGGATCATTTGGCTCAGGATAGTTGTGTACTGACAACTTCTGCTCTCTGTGCCTTACGTTCACAAACACATACTTAATGCTACAGACACACTCCCACTGATGAGAGCAGTGTAGTCTTTGTTTTAATTAGTTTAGTGTCAGGATGGTAATGGGAACAGTCAGGAGAAATCCCAGAGGACTAGTCATGTTTTGATCTGATTATTGTGCATTTATAAAAGTGGCTTGCCACAGCTCTTGTTGTCTCCCACATATAAACTCATAGACTGAAAACCCCACAACCAAATATTTATTTGTAGCAATTAAAGGTAGTAAATGGAAAAAGTTTACACAGGTAGGAGAGAGGGAGAGGTAGAATGCCCAATAAATGCAACTGTAGACCTTCTACTGTTTGGCAACCAATTTGTCAGGGGACAGCCATCAAAAACTTATCAACTAATTCTAAACATGAACAGTTCATGCTTCTTGATGTTTCAAAAAAAAAGTTTAAACAAATATTCCAGACATCCCATAAAACACCATTAAATCAAGATTTTATAAAATGGAAATAATATGGGACAACCATGCCTTGAGCAGGCCGTCCACTTGAACAAGCACTGGTCAGAGAAGCAACCTGGACAACAAGGGGAAGGGTCAAGAAGCTGGAGCGATCCACAGCTCAAATGGGAGAAGTTGTTCAGACCAACCAACTAAGAACCTTACCAACAGAAGAGTGATAAGAAGTGAAAAAGCCAGATAATTATTGCCAAAAGGCATGCTCAAGTCATAAACATTTGAAAAAAAAAAGTTTTTCCCATATGATGAGACCAAATTTCAACTTTTTTGCCTTGGCACAAAGCAGTATCTTTGGCAGAAATCCAGCACTCATTATTATGATCCCCACTGTGAAGCATGGTGGTGGTAGCATCATGTTATGGGGATGCCTTTCATCAGCAGCAGGGACTTGGACAGCTTGAGCAGTTTTCCCTAAAACAAATGGCAAAAATATCAGGATCCAGATGTGCAAAGCTGATAGTGGTATCACAGAAGATAAATGTGCTTCATTAAGTATCCCAAACAATCTGGTGAAGGCAAAACTGGATCAGAAGATTAAAAAAAAAGTCATTAACCATGACATCCAACACAATGATTGGAAGTAAATTAGAAATAGGTGTACTAATGTTCAGGTGATTTGAGTGTCTGAATGTCTTGACTTTAGTTTTAAGCAAAAGAAAGTGCATCCCTAAAACCAGAAGAGAGGGAGTGTTTGAGAACAAAACAAGAGCGTGACGGGGGGGGGAGAATCCTCGTTAATTTGCAGCCCCTCCAAAACAAAAGCAAAGCTTAATGAATTGGAAATGGTTTTATTCACCAGAGAATATGAAAGCAAATGCAGTCAAGAGTGGGACTGTGAGATGTGAAAATTACTTTCAGTGACACAGTAGTGCTCAAGTGTAAATGAGATCTCGTACTCGAGTTGCTTAAAATGCAATGCGATGGAAAATGCCCATGAATGGATTCCAGATGATGTGTGCATGTTCTCTAAATTCTTACATAAATACATGGGCAAGGAGAGTCGCTTGTATACCCTTGTGTTATGGTAAGTACTTTGTTTGAAATAAAAGTCCCACTGACTGAGTTTTATTTGTTTGTATTAAATTCAAATTGGGGATCCTCCTCATTATGGAATTATTGCTGTTATTGGGTGCAGACCGTGGAACATTATATAGCAAAAGTGACAGTTTGATTCACAATTACAGTATGCCATGGTAAAACATATGCTTTGGGTCAGAAGCAGTCTAGATGTTATTGAAAAAACCTTATCTTTGATATTTCTACTCAAGAAAAATCTGGCAACATTGGAGGTGTGAACGACATGCCAGTTCATTTGCATAATTTCAATGTAAGCATGTGTGAAATGCAACTTTGAACTCAAGGAACTTTCTCTGCATAAATATTTATGTAATTTTGGTCTTAAGTTGCTGTCAAGGGCTATTTTTTTGGAATGCTTTTATATTCAGTACAGTCTGACTTCATTGCTATGCTTTCTGTTCGACCAATGTGCTCTCTTGTACACTCCATCCTCTCTCACCGCTTGCATATGACAGCCTAATCAGCATAATCTGCCCTTTAATTCCTGTCTAATTAACCTTCTGATATCATTTGTTTTTACCATTATATGCTTGCTTAATTGCTTTCAAGGCTATATTAGTACTTTATTCTGAAATCATGACTGAGACAGCTTTGGTTAATTAATGGTTTTATATTTTCAGCACAGCTTGCTGGATTAGCTAAAAGGTTTGGCATTATAGCGGAAATGAGTTTTCCATGATTTGATTAATAAGTGGGATTTATTCAGTGAAGCTCTGAGATGCTTTACTATAAAATCCATTTCAAGGAGCATGGAATTTTGCGTTTTAACTGTCGGGTAATCATATTACCTTAAAATGACCGTTTAATTGTCACACATCAGCTTGTTTTTTTGTGGGTCCCCCCCCCATGAAGAATGCTTACAGTAATGGGAGATTCCTGATCAATTCAGAATTTATTCTAGGGGTGGTAATATATATATATATATATATATATATATATATATATATATATATATATATATATATATTTTTTTTTTTTTAATCAATAAATAGTCTGAGAAATTTTACTGTAAGTAATCCAATAGAACTGCTCAGGAAATTCCCTGAGACCGCTCTCTTAGAACACTCATATAGTTTCCTACTGCATATGTAATCAATGCTGCACACGATATACCCTTATTTAGTTTGTGTGTGTTCTGAAAATATTCAGTTATAACTTGAAAGTGTCATGTTAAGCCAAGTCAAAATGAGTGAAGTGGCATGGATAATGTTATCCTTTGGTATGAAACTGAAGAGAAACTATTGAGCTCAAGGTTGGAAATTAGTTTCAATACAAAAGACAGAGCAGTCAATGCAGTATTGGGGGGGGGAGAGTAATTGATCCTAAAATGAGTCATTGAAATAATCGTTTGTCTATTTCTCCACTTTCTGAAATGGCTGCTGTTAATGTGAAATGGGTCAGAACCTCTGAAACACTATATGAATAGCATATAATTGTGTATTTTCTCCATGTCATCTTTGTGCTAAAATGCAGCTATTATAATATATACTGACACTGGCTGCCCAGTGTGATAAATTTTGACAATGTTTGTTCTGAAAGGTCCTCCTCATGGAAGTACTTGTGATTTTAACACATCATAAGATTTATGTCTATGCTGTTCGCAGTGTGTCAGAAGGACAAGAATCGGATATCATGGAGTCAGTGCACTTTGCGCTGTCATCATTAGCAGTGATGATGAATAGTTCAGCTGAGAATGAAATGCCCCCCGTCAATACCATTGAAAGGAGCCATATTTGCACAAAGCCTGTGTGCGGGTTGATAGGCTGTGAACTGGAGACAGTGATGGATGGTGCTCTGTGGAAATCAAGAGATTTCCACCAAAGATAGTGAACAAAGATAGACAATGTGACTTATTACATGCACATAGGCATATATGTAACTGCACATCTGTGCATGTGTTAGTATGTGTGTTTTTATGTGTACCTACACATTGAGCTGTACTGAGAGTCAGTGAATTCAGTCCATAAGTTGAGTCGATGTTCACTGGAGGCAAGTTCCTTGTATTCAGAATTTGTTTACACTCATTCAGATTATACAAATCAGCTGCTTGTAGTTTATTCCACCAACATGTCCAGATTTTTCTTGTGTAGATATTTCAGCGGTCACAGTTTTTAAATGCAAACATGTGTGTTTAAATTAACCAGTGCAAATTTACATTACAGGCATTTAACAGATACATACCCACAGAAGTGGGCAGCCCCAGGAGCAGTTGGGGGGGTAGGTGCCTTGCTCAAGGGCACTTGAGCCATCCCTGCTGTTCCAGGGAATCAAATTGGTAACCTTTTGATTCCAAAGCTGCTTCGCTAACCTTTAGGCCATGGCTTCCCCGAAATTTGACTGAATATGGCTTCCATTCATTCTACTGCAGTTGATCAAATAGCACTTGATCCAGCATGTTTTTATTTATTACATGGCTTAGATGAATATATAAATATGACAGGTCAATAACAACATTCTACAGCTTGTTCTTTGTATGTAACAGACTGTTGGTATGGACCACATCATTCGCAGAAGTGAGAAAATTATTTTTAAATTAATGTTTTGTCAAATGATTGCTTACTTTAATAGGTAGTCATGTCAGTAATAAGCAGGATAATGTACAATGAGCCAGTCAATATTGCCAAATAAACCCCTTCAGGGTGATTCAAGACCATTTTGCTAACTGTGTTTCAACAGTTAATTGTGAGCACAACTTGTAGGCATGGATATGCAATACTAGATTGACATTATGGAATGTTAGTGTGCACAAGGCTGTAAGATATTTTGTCACACTTTAATTCATAACTTTGTGTTTTTAAATGACTAAAATAATTCTGATGTTTTGGTCAACTCAATGCTCTGTTGTATCAAGAAAACATGCCCACAGTTTGAAGGATAAGCTGACTGAGCACTCATCTGCTATGCTTCTACAGTAGCTAACTTGAAGTTCATTCATAATTTTATCCATAAACCTTTGGTCCACAAGATGAGCAACAGGCTTAAGTCCAAGGTCAGAATAACATGTACTGGAGTCATGCTTCTGTTTGAGACATGAAAAAATCCTATGGATTCAAATAATCAAGAATGATGTTAGATTTTGTGACAGTGAAGTCAGCAAAACATGAACTCCTGTCATGACCCTGACCTCTTGTGAAATGTTTCATACAAATTGAGTCATGCAAATTGCAATGAATATATAAGCATGGGATCATGTTGGTGTGTGTGTGTGTGTGTGTGTGTACTGTATATACACATCTTTTTGTGCATTGTAAGTTAATTTGTGTGTTTAAGTTATGCAACATACAAGACTCTCTAAATGTTCGGAGCCATTATTCAACAGAAAAATAAACCTTGGGTATGTGTATTTCATGTATGTATATGTGTATTGATTTGCTATTTCAGGCAAAAAGTGTGCCTTTAATAAATATCCAATATTTTGTTGCATGTACTTTCATCATGGAATAGCAGGAACAGTAGGTGATGTGGGAGGAAATATGAATGTGATGCAACAGACCACAGAAGAAGAGGAATTGCTGGATTGCAATGCCATACTTTCAGAAGGAAACCATTTTCCCTTGTATTTATGACCTTTTCAAGGTTCACGCAAAAAAAAAGAAAAAAAACTGTGTGTTTTGTCTATACCTGCAATGGTCTTGTTTATTTTTAAAAATCTGTGGCAATTTGTGAGAGGGGTTGCTCCTCTCCTTAATATTCCACCTTCATCTTCCATCAGGCACAGGGGATGCTGTCATGATGAGATGTCATCGCTAGGATACAACCAAAAGCAGTTTATTAAACAAATCCAAATCAACATAAAGAGTCACAGTCAGGGCAGGCAAGGTTCAGTAAACACAACAGACTGCAAAAGGTAGGTGTAGGGTTTTGTCTTATTATGATGAATGTGCCAAAATGGAGAATGCAGACCAACAATTGAAATTAAGTCCTTTATCTTCATGACTGTCTGAAGTCTGCCTTGACAAGCATGCATTCCAGGGACCAATAGACAAGTCCTCACAGACAATAGACAAGACCTCTTGTAGTCCTCACAGGTTTTAAGTAAATGATGCACTGAACTTCTTTCTGAATAATTCTTCCAAGTATGGGATGCAATGAAACTTAAACAGGACACACACATGCATACACAGCATATATAATATAACCTAATAGCTATTAAACCATTTATGAGAAACCTTGAATCTCATACTGGGTAGCATGATGACACAGCAGATAGCATTGCCAGAGTCCCCAGTTCAATCCTGAGCTTGGGTTATGGTCAATGTGAAATTTCACAATTTCTCTGTCTATTTTATGCATGGGTTTCCTCTGAGTTCTCTGGTTTCCCATTCCCATCCAAAAAGCATGAATGTGCTTGGTGCACTGAGATGGACTACCATCCCATCTGGGGTGACTTCTTCCCCATGTTCCTGGGATTGGCTCCCAATCCACTGCAACCCTGACCAAGACAAAATGGTTTCTGTTGATGAAAGAATGAATTTTACATCAACATTCTTCAAAGGGTAGGAAATTGAGTCAAGGATACTAGACAAAGGTCAAAACTAGAAAGCTAAACTTATGACAAAGGTTCAGAAATTTGCAATGGCAGAAACACTGGCAAGACTTGTGAAAGGGTTTAAGTGAAGCAAGGAGCAGTTTGTGCCTTGGAGAGTGTAAGTGGGCGAGAGTGGATCTGAAATTGCGAGTCTGGGCTGGAGTCTACGAAGCTCTGGATGTGACACTACCCCATCTTTAATACTTGCTCCTAAGACTGGGAGATGGTTACTGTCATGTTGAGATGAAACAAAGGACGGATATCTTGATGGAATTCCTCACTGTAGTTTAAATCTACAGTGTCTTCAGCCTGAAACCAACATCTCTTCATGGGGTCATATCCATCCCTATCCTTAAGGATTTGAAGACAGTCCAACTGTTATAGGAAGTCTAATAGGGAGGGAAATGTGCGTGTGGGTCTAGGAGGTCCTGTGGCATCAAATGTCACTACTTCAGTCAAGATTTGTATTATCCATATGGGAACTCTGTCTCCTATTGGTTTTGATCCAATTGGTGGCATAATTTAGTTTGAGTGTGGCTTCGTCTGTACTCTCTCAGCTCTCTGGAAATAATCATTCACTGTGGATGTCTGTGTTTATCTATGGTTACATGGAAGTAGCAAAAACTGATGCCAGTGAAATAGGGTTTAGCCTGTAGAGAATGAGTGGCATGTGAGTCATATTATCCATCTATGGAGGGAACCAGGGTAATTCAGTTTGGCAGTTTTGGCTGTGCTTTCCATGGAACCATCCCAACTTCTGTTTGTTCCTCTTGGCCTGATCATGTGCTTGTGATTGATTAGCCTGAAATCAGGCTTACCATGCTTCCAGTATCTTCATGAAAGCAGACCAAAGTTGGAAGGTAATTTTGGCATTGAAAAGTGACTTTAGAAGAGGCTCCTTCACAATTTTCAAGAATGTTCCAATCCCACAAACAGTATATGTTCTAGGACTGTAGGATTTGAACACTCAAGCAAAAGGCCAACAGTGTCTTTAGCAATAAATCCATTAATAACTAAGACTGGCATAAATGAATTACCAGTAATAAAAAGCAAAACTCCAATTCCAACTTCCAGATTCAGCTCTTTGGCCTCCCAAAGTCCCTGAGATTCCTTCCACAGCAGCAGCATTTGACAGGGATAATTTGCCAGAGTTCTGGGCTCAAGCCCTCTTGTCAGGCCCATATAAGAGTGCAGGTCCCTGGGGTGATTGCTAAATCAAGCCTTTGGCTTCAGGAGCAGAGTAAGATGAAGCTAATATATTTAGTGAAGCAAGGTTCATGCATTTGTCCAAATTTAAATCTCCAGTGCAACTGCATGTTTGCGCTCGAGCTAGCTCCTGCTGTATTACCTTATCTATCCATTTAATATTTTTCTTTTAGTATTCACCCACAGTAATAAGTATTTGTTTGTGCATGCAAACTAAGTTTGTATTGCAAGCATAGACTATAAGTATGCACTCAATTAGTCCCTTGCATGCAAACAAAATAAAATCATGTTAATTCCTCCTCTAGTACACGACATAGGAATGAGCGCAATGGTAACTGCACAAGTGTAAATTGTCATACAGCCAGAATGTTGTCATTTAATTTATTTATAAAATAAGCTACAGGATTAGATCAATCAGAGGCTCTAGTTTTCTCAACTTGTGTGGCTTCTGTAGCAGATCATCTGTTGCCTTATTGTTATCTTATCTGTTGACTGATTACAAGGCTAGAGAAATTAATTCAAAGCCAAAAACTACTATGAATAATGGAATGAATTCTATTCTGCCGGTTAATTAAAAGGAAATGTCAGGTTTTAAGTAAACAGAATAGCAGTTACATCTGGCCAACTTCATCTGCCTTCCAGTATGTTGTATCCAAATTTGTGGTATGAGACGTACCTGGGAGGAAATAATAAGTTTAACACATACTTTTGTAATGTGATTAGTAGACCTAAATACCTTGTTGCTTTGTGTCTGCATCTTTGAACCTCTGCTTGTTGTTTGGGACTTAATTGAGCTAGTAATTATGTCCTACCATTTGTGACACTACCACTGACATTTCAGAAATATCACAATGAAATCTATAAGTGAACAACCTTCGAGTTTAGAGATGCACACATTCATTTTAACTGTTGTTCCACTTATTAAGAATTAATTATTTTGATGCAGACTGTGGATAAGAGTTAAAGCCAAGGCAAATGCAAATTGCAGGTGAGACTGAAAACTTGGGAGCTCTCAAGTCTCAGAGCAATTTAAACGTGAACTGAAACCAAGCAGGGCATAGATAACAGATGACTCGCTACTGCTTTCCCAGACACCTATTAGCCAGTATCTGTCTCTCTGCACTTCTCCCTCTTCCTCTCTCCATCCCTCCTACTCTCTCTGCAATAGCAATATGAGTCATGAGGTAATTAAGGGACAATGTGAAAGACACAAAACCCCCTCAACAGATCTGTCACAGCAATATCCTCTGCCCTCTTTTGCACCTTTTTTTTTCTTTTTAAATTTCCCTTTCTCATTCTTGGTCCATATAGCATTTCTCCTACTTTCCTTCTTTTTTTTCTGTGTTTTATGTATAACCCTGATTGATAAACTGTTCCACTACAATCGTACATCATGGCTAGCTTTGAGATGTCAATGTACAAGGGGAAATTATTTGTGTAGGGCTTTGCCTATGGCCATAACACACTCTCAGAACTGTCTCGGAGGCATGGGATGAAAAATAGCCCATGTAGCTGCCTGGTGGCTTTTTTTTTTTTTTTAAACAGGGCAAAAACTCTAACATTTGCTCCAGTGTCTTAGTTATAGAAATATGCATTATTTCCAAAAAAATTTTTGTAATGATTGTTTAAATGCATATTTTAACAATATTTTTGAAAAGAGGGGGGAATCAAAAACTAATTCAAATAAGCCAGGATTCTATGCAGGGGAGCTACAGTAGGGGAGGGATAAAAATACAGTAAAAATAAATTAATTAGAGGGAAAAACACATTCAGCCCAAGTGTCATGGTAATGGACACCTAAAACAGATCAAATGAAAATGGAGGAAACAAAGAATAATCAAAATCTGGGAAAGAAAATGCTCATAGTTGAGAGCCATTTCTGGTGACTGACCACAAACCTACTTAAATGCCTCAATTTTTCTAGAATGAATTGAATCATTGAACTTCAAAGAATGACTTGAACCAGATCTCATGTTTGGCTATCAAGAACTTCTATGAAGATCTCCATGACGCAGCTGAAACCTTGAATGTAAGCAATCAAATTGGACACAGGATTCAGACTGACAAGCTTCAAAAGGCAACATTAGATTTATTTTTTTAAGAAAATGTTCATCTTTACAATGGCATATTAGGGTCATTGTAACTAAAAATAAATAAATAATTTCAGAGCTGGGGTGTAATATTCTGGGGTGTAATATTCTGAGAAAAAAAACCCCTAAGAATTTATGAACAGTACTTCAGATATTGTTTGAGATTATAAAGTCATAAATGTATGAGGAAAAAAAAAACATGGAAAAGGAGTGTTTTTTTCTTTTTTTGTAAGGGGCCACTTTTTTTTTGGAACCATGGAACTACATCACTGGATCAATGTCATCATGCCACAGACACTACTTCTGAGCCAATATGCAGTGTTTCCTCCTTGATCAAGCAATACAAAAGAAGAAAGTGCTACAAGATTTTTAACTACATATTCCAGAATGCACTGAAGCCATGAAGCATGTCAAGTCAAGTCAAGTTTATTCGTATAGCACGTTTAACAATAAACATTGTCACAAAGCAGCTTTACAGAGTTTGAACGACTTAAAACATGAGCTAATTTTATCCCTAATCTATCCCCAATGAGCAAGCCTGCAGCGACAGTGGCAAGGAAAAACTCCCTCAGATGACATGAGGAAGAAACCTCGAGAGGAACCAGACTCAAAAGGGAACCCATCCTCATTTGGGCAACAACAGACAGCATGACTATAACATTAACAGTTTTAACATGAAGACAGTTTCGTTCATGTTGTAACTCTTCATTGATGGAAACATGAGTGCAAAACTGTTCATGATAACTGCAGTCCTAAAGTTAGCAAGACAACTGTAGTCCTCAGCCATAAAAGCATTACTGTAAGAGTCCAGAGCGTCCTCCAGGTGTAACTTTCAACTGTCCTCATGGGGCCATCCTCCACAGAAGTGATGCGATAAGACTCTGTTGCACTTCGTAGGGGTGGGTGGAGCACAGAAGGACGGCAGGACAGAACTGAGTTCTCAAAATGTTTATTTTTGCTTTTCAGCTTTGCAACCACACTTTCCCAGTCACCCGCGCGTGCACACACACACACACACACACAAGTCGTCTGGTTGGGGAGAGAGACGCTTTCCTTTACTCTCTCTCTCCTTATGTAGGGCGCGGTCACTGGGGAAGACACACAAACACATGTTAATAGACATCAGGTGCAGTGATTCTGCCACTTACCTTCCCTGACTCCACCCTCCGGTCACAGACCGACGCTTGACCATGCCCCCGCTGCCACAGACCCCCACCGCCCAACTAAGGCTGGACGGCCGACTCCCCCCCCCTTGATGGGAGAGGAAGTCTGCCACAACCATCTGTGCCCCCGGCCTGTGGATCACCTTGAAGTTAAAGGGCTGGAGTGCCAGATACCAATGGGTGATCCGCGCATTGGCATCCTTCATGCGATGGAGCCACTGGAGGGGCGCATGGTCCGAACAGAGGGTGAAAGGGCGTCCCAGCAGGTAGTAGCGGAGGGCAAGGACTGCCCACTTGATAGCAAGGCACTCTTTCTCGATGGTGCTGTAGTGCCCCTCTCGCACCGACAGCTTTCTGCTGATATACAGCACTGGACGGTCCTCCCCCTCCCCCTCCTGGGACAGAACAGCCCCCAGCCCTCTGTCCAACGTGTCTGTCTGCAAAACAAAGGAGAGAGAAAAGTCAGGGGAGTGTAACAGTGGCCCCCCCACACAGTTCAGCCTTTACCTCAGAGAAAGCCCGCTGGCATTGCTCCATCCACTGGACCGGATCTGGTGCCCCCTTTTTAGTGAGATCAGTCAGTGGGCTGGTGACATCTGAATAATTAGGTAAAAACTTACAATAGTAGCCAGCCAGCGCCAGGAACTGTCTCACCCCCTTTTTGGTCTTGGGCCTTGGGCAGGCCGCAATTGCTGCTGTCTTGTTAATTTGGGGATGCACCTGCCCATTGCCCAAGTGGAAGCCCAGATACCATATTTCCACCTGCCCAATCACACACTTCTTCGGGTTGGCCGTGAGACCCGCTCGCCTCAGCGACCTAAGGTTGGCCCTCAGGTGTTGCAGATGCCGCGGCCAGTCATTACTATAGATTATTATGTCATCTAAGTATGCAGCCGCTTAGGTGGCGTGGGGGCGGAGGACCCTGTCCATAAGCCGCTGGAACGTAGCGGGCACCCCAAACAGCCCAAAAGGAAGTGTAACTAATTGGTGTAAGCCAAACGGTGTGGAAAAGGCCATTTTTTCTCGGGATAGTGGAGTCAAGGGGATCTGCCAATAACCCTTTGTCAAATCCAGTGTAGAGTAAAAGTGAGCCGTGCCTAGTCGGTCCAGCAACTCATCAATATGAGGCATTGGGTACGCATCGAATTTAGACACCACGTTGACTTTTCTATAGTCTACACAGAACCGAACCGACCCGTTGGCCTTGGACACCAAGACCACCGGGCTGCTCCAGTCACTGTGGGACTCCTCGATGATGCCCATTTCGAGCATGGCCTCGAGTTCTTCCCAGACCACTTTTTTCTTGTGGTCGGGTAGCCTGTAAGGGCGCTGCGCACTACCACCCCCGGGGGCATCTTGATGTGGTGTTCTATGAGGTCGGTGTGGCAGGGCAGGGGCAAGAACACATCTGAAAATTCGGTCTGCAACTGGGCAACCTACGCGAGTTGGGTCCGCAGGGGACCGGAGAGGTACGCAATGTTAATGTTCCCTTTTCAACCTCCGGCCCCAGCTCCACCTTCTTCAGAACCACTGACACCAATGCCATGGGGACCTCCTCATTCCAGAGTTTGAGCAGATTGAGGTGGTAAATCTGTAGCGCCCCACCCCTGTCCGTTCGCCTCACCTCACCTCATAGTCAACGTCCCCGACTCGCCGTGTGACCTCAAAGGGTCCTTACCACTTGGCGATCAATTTGGAGCTCGATGTGGGCAACAGTACGAGTACTTATCTCCAGGTGCAAACTCCCTAAGGTGCATACCCCGTCATACAGGCAGGTTTGCCATTCTTGGGTCTGCCGCAAATTCTCCTGGGTTTGGTGTGTGAGTGTGTGGAGGTTTGCGCGCAGATCAATAACGTATTGAATTTCATTTTTGCTCAGGGAAGGTCCCTCCTCCCAATTTTCTCACAGTACATCTAGGATGCCATGCGGCTTATGCCCATATAATAATTCGAATGGGGAGAACCCCGTGGAGGCTTGTGGGACCTCTCACACTGCAAATAACAAGGGTTCGAGCCATTTATCCCAATAACATGCGTCCTCGCGAACAAATTTTTCAATTATGTTCTTGAGTGTGCGATTGAACTGTTCGACTAAAGCATCTGTTTGTGGGTGATAAACGCTGGTGCGGATCGGCTTAATTCCCAATAACCCATACAGTTCGCTCAGTGTGTGTGACATAAACGAGGTGCCTTGATCAGTCAGAATCTCTTTGGGGATTCTGACTCGGGAGATGACGCAGAAGAGCGCCTCCGCAATACTGCATGCTGAGATATTGCGAAGAGGCACTGCTTCCGGGTATCGCATTGCATAGTCCACCAGAACTAAAATAAAGCGGTACCCTCATGTTGACCAAGCTAATGGCCCGACGAGATCCATCCCAATTCTTTTGAACGGGGTCTCGATTAATGGTAGAGGGTGCAAAGGCACTTTTGGAATGGCTGCTGGATTTACTAACTGGCATTCGTGGCATGCCGTACACCACCTACGGACATCGCCATGAATCCCTGGCCAATAGAACCGGGCCATTATTTGGGCTAGTGTCTTATCCTGCCCCAAGTGTCCAGCCATGGGATTAAAGTGAGCTGCCTGGAATACTAATTCCCGGCGGCTCTTTGGAATCAAAAGCTGTGTAATTGGCTCCTTAGTCTGAGTGTCCTGCGTCACTTGGTATAACCTATCCCTCATAATGGAGAAATAGGGGAAGGACGGGGTGGCGTTTGGCTGGAGCGTTTGACCAACGATTACTCTCACTTGGTCAAACGCATGCCACAGAGTCGCGTCCCGCGACTGTTCTAACGGGAAATCCACAAGGGATTCCCCGAGAGAAGGAAGAGCAGCCTGCAGCTCCTCACTCTGATGTGGTGATGACGTAGACGGCTCTGTGACAGCTGCTCCCGCCAATGCCACACCGGGACCTCCCCCTGCTGAACTACGGCAGGACCCACTCTTCACTAAATGCCTCATTAACTCCTGAAATCCCGGCCAATCAGTCCCCAAAATTATCGAGTGGGTAAGGCGGGGATTAACCGCCGCCTTTACACGAAATTTTTCCCCTCAAAAAAAGGGAGTTGTGAACATCCCCGTGCACACACAACACCTTCACCAATTGTGCTCCCCCCAATGCCTCATCTTGCACCAGGCTTTGGTGAATTGAGGTCTGATTACAGCCAGAGTCAACCAAAGCCTGATATGTATCCCCTTGGACACTCACCGGTATGCGATACACTCCGGCCCGATCGAGGGCGGCTCTTGGCGCATCAGGGATCCAAACCACCGCGCCCACCTCCATTGCCGAGCACTGCTGCTGGAGGTGGCCCGTCTCCCCGCAGCACCAGCAAACCGGCCCGGGCTTTCTCTCTGCACCGGCACTCTGGGGCTCACTCACCTGAGGGGGGTAGGTGACAGACACAGAAGTGGGAAACGGGAGGGCACCGCGGGTGCAGCGGGCCGGCTGGGGTGGAGCCGGCCCCTGCCTCCGCGGTGGGGGAATGGGGAGAGGTTGAGACACAGAAGGGGAGGGGGAGAGAGAGAGAGAGAGAGGAGAGGGGAGAAGAGGAGATCTGCCATCCTGCCATCAGAACAGCCGCCAAATGGTCCTCTGCCAGCTTGATGGCCTGGTCCAGTGACGCCGGGCGATGGCACTGGACCCACTCCACGGTCCCTTCGGGTAGTTGGGAGATGAACTGTTCCAGTACCACCTGATCGACGATTCCCTCGGCGTCACGGTTGTCAGCCCTCAGCCACCACCAGCAGGCATCCCGGAGTTGCTGGCCAAACGCGAACGGCCGGCCGACTTCCTCCAGGCGCAGAGCACGGAAGTGCTGTTTGGGGGTGCACCCCACACGCTGGAGGACGGCCCGGCGGAGGTCTGCCTAGACCAACCGGCTGTTGGCGGGGAGCTGGAGCGCGGCCAGCTGCGCCTCGCCCATTAGCAGGAGGAGGAGGCGCGCCGCGCACTGTTCCACCAGCCAGCCCGAGGCCTCTGCTGCCTGCTCAAAGAGCATGAGGAAGGCCTCAGGGTCGTCATGCGGGCCCATCTTCGTTAGGGTAAGGTGGGAAGGGCCCGCGACGGTGGTGGTGGTGGACCCCGCTGAAGCGAGGAGGTGCCGGAACGCCTGTCGATCTTCCTGCTGTGCCAGCACCAGGGCCTCGAACCTTTGCTCCTGCTCCTTCCAGAGGGTGACTAACACCTGGTGCTGGCTCTGCTGGGCCATGGCAAGGGCATGGACCAGGTCCGCGAAGGGGGAGGACTCCATGGGGCTGTTCTTTTCTGTGCTCCGCCCTGGGTTTCAGCACCACTATTGCACTTTGTAAGGGTGGGTGGAGCACAGAAGGATGGCAGGCCAGAACTGAGTTCTCAAAACATTTATTTTTGCTTTTCAGCTTTGCAACCACACTCTCCCAGTCACCCGTGTGCGCACGCACACACACACACACACACACACACACACACACACACACACACACACACACACACAAGTCGTCTGGTTGGGGAGAGAGCCCTTTTCCTCTACTCTCTCTCCTTATGTAGGGCATGGTCACTGGGGAAGACACACAAACACAAGTTAATAGACATCAGGTGCAGTGATTCTGCCACTTACCTTCCCCGACTCCGCCCTCTGGTCACAGACCGATGCTTGACCAACGCCCCTGCTGCCACAGACTCCAACCAGACACAGGGCACCAGGATGGATCAAGCAGGTCCGAGGGGCAGAAGAGGTCAGCATCTCGATCCCAGGACCGACATGTAACTCAGAGGGACAGACTGGGGGGCGGAGAGAAAACACAGGTTGTTAGGTATGCCCTAAAAATGATACAAGTATTAAGTCTGTGTGGTATGCTCGCAGAGATAATACACAACAATGGCATATTAATATGGTTAAAAAATATCATGACCTGCTCTGGCTGGATGCTTGATTGGGTGATGGGAGCACACTCCTCAGCAATGATTTGATGCAGATGGAACCCTTAGGGCTGGCCAAGACAATTCAGTTACATTTCACTGGGTCTGGGACATGCGACAGAATGTCTGACGGCTGATTCCCTGCAGGCTACGATAGCCAGTTGAGGTCTCCACCCTCTCCACCAAAAGATTTCCTGTTGACTCCATGTAACTCAGAGGGACAGATTTGGGGTGAGGGGGAGAGAGAGAGAGAGAGGGAAAGAAAACACAGGTTGTTAGGTATGCCCAATGTCACCTGAATAAGTAGGAACAGTATACATATTGCACTGAGTACAAGCAGGGACTCCAGCAACTAACTATGACAGCATAACTAAAAGGGGAGAGCCAGAAGGTAACACAGGCATGAGGGAGCCCTGGGACATAAAGCAGCCAGCCACTACACCGTCAACAAACTCGAGTGAGCAAGCGAGTGGGGACTGACAGCATCCATACATCCCAGTTTACCAAAACACTCTATGTCTGAGGACCCTCCAGATCTACACCTTTACCTCATAAACACTATTAACAAAAGGCTTGACTAAACAGATACGTTTTCATGTGATTGCATGTGCATGTGATTGTTGCACTTACTGGATGCAATAAGAGATGAATGTATAAACTACACAGGTTTGTTTATCTGTGATCTTTTGTCTTAGCTATTTATAAATGTAAAGTTATTGTGCAAAAGTAGTTTCCCGTTACTTTCAGTGTGTGGATTCTTCTCCTCATTCACCCAAATTTGTTGCTTTGAAACAGCTGAGCTGAGAGTTATTGGAAATACGGTGTTTCATCCTCAATCATGCAATATAAAAATAAAGCATGAATAAAACTAAATTTCCCAGAATACACTGTTGTTGGATGCATGTGATTATAAAAAAGAATGGGTTTTTCTCCTGAATTTACGACTTTAGTCTCAGAAAGAAGGTTTTTTTTTTCTCTTAATATTACCTGCCTCCAGACTCCATATATTTTTTAAACTGCCTGACACTGATGTATCTTATTGTTAAAAAATGTGCCAAGTTTATGAGCACAAATATTTTTCAGTGTGAGCTTTGTAATCATAGAACCAGTAAAAATCCTGCAATAACAAATATCCCATTTTTATTTGTTGGGAACTAAGAGGAACTGCTTTGTTTCAGTAACCCTGTTAAATGCAGCACCATACTTCTTCGCCAAAGACTTTGCCAACTCCCCCATTCACTCCTCACAGTTTGTGCCCTGTTACAAACCATTAACATGGAGACAATAAGTCACAACAAAGTGGGAGCAATGCACCAATAAAATTAAACTATACAAATAGGGTGGACAGACTTCCCTGTTTTTGGTGGCCTGTTCTCATTTTTAATCGTGACCAACACAACCGGAAAAAATAAATAAATTTAAAAAAACAAAAACGAAACATCTACCAGATTTCAGCAGACACCTTGTGTATTGTTTTGTGGCTCACTTTAAGATGGGCTCAGGCCGATAGCAGAGATGTTCTAGAACACCTCTGGCGATAGCCTTTCCAGTATTTTGATTGGTGGAGCTGAGGAACAACTTTTAGCTGAGCGTGACTGCTGCAGATTTAAAGGGGGCACACCCAGCATGCGCCTCCCTGTCAACAAAAAAAAAAAATTGGTTTTAGTATATGGTTACTTGGAATTGTGACTTGATTGTACTGCAGATACCGAGATATACCTGACATTTTAGTTTAGTTTAGTTTGTTTGTTTTTTAATTAATAAGGTTTAATAAAAGAAACAAAATAAATTGTGATGTGGGATTGAGCTGAAGAGTTTAGGGTATAAATTTATATAATAGTAGGTCCTAGCTTAGTTTTTTTTTGCTCGTGACATGAATGCAGTGAAAAGCAAGCTGGGCAAGTCCTGTTGGATTTTAACAGGGCATGGGAACTTCGTGTATCAACATAATAACATACTGTATTCCCAGACTGCACTGGAGACTACATGTAAAGAGGGCGCGCCATCCTTTTATGTTTATGGTATTGTTATATACCATAGGTGCAACCCTGTAGAACAGGACAAAGTGGCTAGAGATAATGAGATCTCATCTCATCTCATTATCTCTAGCCACTTTATCCTGTTCTACAGGGTCACAGGCAAGCTGGAGCCTATCCCAGCTGACTACGGGCGAAAGGCGGGGTACACCCTGGACAAGTCACCAGGTCATCACAGGGCTGACACATAGACACAGACAACCATTCACACTCACACCTACAGTCAATTTAGAGTCACCAGTTAACCTAACCTGCATGTCTTTGGACTGTGGGGGAAACCGGAGCACCCGGAGGAAACCCACGCAGACATGGGGAGAACATGCAAACTCCACACAGAAAGGCCCTCGCCAGCCCTGGGGCTTGAACCCAGGACCTTCTTGCTGTGAGGCGACAGCGCTAACCACTACACCACCGTGCTGCCCCTATAATGAGATGAGATCAGGAATTATTTGTATCCTCAATAATAATAATAATAATGGGGAACTGAGACCTTTGAAAAATGTAGAAAGAAAGAAACTCCGAGAGGCGACACAGGAAGTAAATGATGTACTTGTGCATATCCAGATGGCTGATATAACCAAAATCAGTCAGCTCGTGTGAGCTGCAGCTATTGTCGTAACCCAGAGATTAGGGGTAAAGAAGAGAAACACTCAGTCAAGAAAGGAACCCTTTTGGAAGAGAAGAATGAAGAGCAAGATTGATTTGCTCAGGCAAGAGACTAGCAAGTTTGAGAGGAAAAGGAACAACCTAAGTGTAAGTGTGAAGGACTTTACACAGATTGAGAAGAAATACAATGTCAGTAAGGAGGGGCTGAATATTGTAATTGAGGAATTGAAGCAGCAAGTGATAGCCAAGGCTGAAAAGTTAAGAAGGTACAACCAAAGAATATATCAATATAGACAGAACTGTATGTTTGAGTATGACCAGAAGAAGCTCTATCAAGAGCTTGACGGGAGCACTATGGGAAATGACTGTATGCCAGACACAGACATGAGCTGCAACTTTTGGAGCAACATCTGGGATGATCCAGTAATGCACAATTGGGAGGCAAAGTGGTTGAACGATGTGAAAGAAGAGCTCAGTCAGTGTGTAACCCAGGAGAATGTAAAGATAACTGTAGCTGATGTGAGGAAGCAGTTGAAGAAGGTGTCAAACTGGAAAGGGCCTGGGCCTGATGGTGTGCAAGGCTTCTGGCTTAAGTATTTTACAACACTTCACAGTTGTGTCACAGAGCAACTTACCGTAATGTAATCCTGGAGTCTGGCTCGGCTCTGCAGTGGATGAGCCAAGGAAGAATGATTCTCTGTCTGAAGGATCCTATACTCAGTAATGCTGTGGAAAACTTTTGACCCATAACATGTCTCCCAATCATGTGGAAACTGCTCAGTGGAATGCTTTCAGAGAAAATTTATGACCATCTCGAGACACAGCAGCTTTTCCCAGAAGAGCAGAAAGGATGCCACAAGGGCTCATGAGGTACAAAGGACCAACTTCTCATTGACAAAATGGTTATGAGGAATTGCAAGCGAAGAAAGACAAACCTGGTGATGGCATGGATAGACTATCGGAAGGTGTATGACATGGTGCTGCATTCTTGGATACTGGAAATGTTGCAACTGACAGGAATAGCTCCAAACATCCAGCGATTGGTACAGACAAGCATGGCAAACTGGAGAATGATACTGATGTCAAATGGGCAAAGTCTAGGAGAAGTCAGCATCCGGTGAAGCATCTTTCAGGGTGACAGTTTATCCCCTATACTGTTTGTCATATGGCTCATACCACTGCCGATAATACTCCAGAGAACTAAAGGTAGATACCAACTTGGAAAACAGACCAAGTCCATCAACCATCTTTTATACATGGATGATCTCAAGTTGTATGGAAAAGATGAATGTGAGATAGACACCCTGATAAATACTGTACGGGTGTTCAGTGAGGACATCAGCATGGAGTTTGGGCTGAAGAAGTGCAGAGTGGTCATCATGAAGAGGGGAAAAGTAGTGAAGTATGAAGGTGTTGATTTACCGGATTGGCGTAGAATGAAAGCTGTTGAAGAAGATGGCTACTTGGGAGTTCTTGAGTACAATGATCTTCTACACAAAGAGATGAAAAGCATGTTAAAGAGCGAGTATTTCCACAGATTAAAGAAAGTACTGAAGTCAAAACTAAATGGAAAGAATGTAATCATGGCCATAAACATGTGGGCGGTGTCAGTCCTATGATATGGGGCAGGTGTGATCAACTGGACTAAAGTGGAATTAGAAAGTATGGACAAGAAGACCCATAAGCAGATGACCATCTATGGAATGCTGCATCTGAGAGCAGATGTGGATTGTCTATACCTTTCTAGAGGACAAGGGGGGCATGGTCTCAGTGTCGAGAATTGCGTGCGGTTGGAGGAAACAGGGCTAGCAAATTATATGCAATCAAGTAGGCAATTGCTGCTTGTTGCAGTTGCTAACAAAGCACTCACCATCAAAGAAAAGGCTGAGACCCCGAAGCAACTGAAAGAAAGGAAAAGGGTAGAATGGGTGCAAGGGTGAAAGAGCAAGCCTCTGCATGGGCAATTCATGCGCCAAAGAGAAGAAGTAAGAGATGAGGCATCTTGGGACTGGCTGAGGAAAGGAGATCTTAGGAAGGAGACTGAGGGGCTGATTATAGCTGTGCAGGACAGGGGCGCTTTATCAACACCCATGGCCCAGGGGCTACTGGGTTTTTTGAGACCCCTCATAGGCTACCTGTCAACCCTACCCTTACCGATGGCCAGGAAAACACTCTTATTTTATTTGCAATACGTGTCAAGCATTTACAGTGTAAGTGCGTAATTAGCCTAGAAGCCTACGATAGGTTACGTTTGGCTCAACGTAGCTGCACAAGGCCCACGCTCACATCGCTCAACACATCCAACCACAGAGGGAGAGAAGAACGCGCGCATTATCATTACAGAGCCGGTTCTGATTATTACCACGGACAGGACAGTGATACTGCGTAACTTTCATGCAGGGGCATGGCCAGAGATAACCACACAAGCACGCATGCGCTATAATGTAGACCTATGTGTTGTAAACATAAAACACACACACCTACAGACAAGTCCTTTTAAAAAAACATAAAAATAGCTTGGCAGCATGAAAACAAACATTCACTGCAAGTCAAGGTACTTGGCTCGGCGGCCACATGAAACATAAACACCATGGACAGCGGCCAAACTCATAACTCTACAGACTGAAATACACGAAACCAAGTCCTACTAGGGTCTATTTTACCAATCTATGTTCAAGCATCATGCAAGTCTTCCTTCTCCTTGAATAAGACCGTGCATTCAACTGCCTTTTTGACATGACTGCATTGAAATACCACTTGCAACAATATTTCACGCACTCCATCAAGAAAAAAGTTAAACATGATGAACACAGGCATACTGTTTTGAGCATATGATTTTTTAAAAAGAAACTAGCTACATCAAAGTCCTTCAATAAACCCATCCTTTAGCGCAAATGAGCTTAACCTAGTTCAAAGCATGACGCTAGCAGTAGCTGCATAAGGCAAAATCATGTGGGCCTTTCGTCAACAACAAGCCACGGCGGGCAAACATTAATAATCAAGTGTCCTTACCTTAAAATGTTGTCTTGACCACAGAACTTCTCAAGTATTTCACTTAAATCCACACGGGTTAACAACACACCCAACACAGCTAGCGAGAAATGTGGATATGCGCTAGCTTTGTATTGCTATTCCCCTCAGTATGCTTACTCTGTCTGCTGCCCGAACTGTGAAAATTATAGGCTACAATCTTTTCATCAATTTCTTCAGTAGATGCCATTTTAGACATTTTATTATCCCCATGGAAATATGCTATTACCCTCAGCTAGCCCCTCGTCCTGCCTGTCATCCCTCCTCACGGTTTCATTTGAGCAGTTGACACCCTCCTCTTCCTCAGCACAGTTCCAGTTTGTCTCATCTGCCTCGCTGACTTGGTTCTCCTCCACCTTCACAAACGTAAAAAACAGTACCTTAACGTAATAATGTGCTATCCGTTACCTCATAGCATATCTAGCCTAGCTACACATAGCCTAGCTGCTGGTACGGCTGATAACTGATAAGTAGCTGATATTCTGAACAGATTGGTGATCCTTACCTTAAAAAAGTCTGTGACTTTAGGCAACGATTCTATCATTACCTGCATCTCTCTCTCTTTTTTCCTTTTATGCGCCCCGTTAACATGTGAACGCTTCATCTTTCAAAGCCTCTAAATTTGTGTCTCAGTAGTCTGTAGTCTGCAGTCTTTGGCGCGCTTTCATGCGTGACGTTACATTTTGTTACATTTTATTCTGGTACAGTTGTGGGTGTTCGTTTCGCGAACCACATCCACCATGTCTCTTACAGCAGGCTACTGTGCGCTCATTTATTTCTAACCTTATTTCTATCTGTACATTAATGTAGGCCCACGATTCCGACAGTTTATTATTTTATTAATATTACAAGGCCCCTTTACGAGGCCCCTGATTGGCTGTGGCCCAGGGGCTTGAAACCACCCCCCCCCCCTTAAAGTTCCGGTGGTGCAGGATCAAGCATTGAGAACGAATGTGATCAAGGCAAAGGTTGACGTGTTGGAACTGTTTATATTTGCATTTGCAATTGCATTTTCAGGCCTGTAGAGGGCATATTTCGTTTATTTATGTGTTTTTCCCATTGTCTGTGTCAGCCAATACCTAGTTACAGGAAGTTGTTGTTCTTCTGCTCCTTAGCAAGAGAAATGTTTTTAGCACACAGATGCTTCCTAGCATGTTCGTTTGCGGCCCTTGTAGTGGCAATATAAGTGAGTAAACTATTATTTACCATTGTTAGAATGCAAACTGTTTCATAGCATTTGACACGATCTGTGTAATTTTGTTAATACAACTTTTGAGATGCGATTGCGGACTCTGCTCTGCCATAGATCTGTGTATACTAGATCCACCATCTCCTCATTACATGCCAACTCATTTAACGTATTTTGTATTGGTTGTTAATCGATGCTTTCTGTACTTTATGTTTCAGTTTCACAATTTATGGCATTAAATCCTGTCCAACCACAACTTTGCCTGTTCCTTGGAGGGCGTGATGTCATAAAGAGTTTAGCTGGCTGTGAATCCCAGTATAGGACAGGAGTCACACTGGGTGTAGCAGTACAGTGAAATTATAGCACTCGGCGGGGGACATCAACAAACTGTTGGACATGGACTAGAGATCCAGTGACAGACACACACTCACCTTCACCAGCTCTTCTCAGCCAAGCATAATGGAGACATCGAAGGCTCAAGGTCAAGACTGTGAGGAGATCAGATCACTCTCCGATCACTCCTTAAAGTCCTCGAAATCTTCAGGAAGGCTGACTGTTAGATCATCAGCAGGAGCTTTGAGAAGGTCAGCTACATCAAGCAGAGCAAGTATGGCAGCAGCAAAAGCACAAGCGGAAGCACAGGCTGCTAAAGCCAGATTAGCCTATGCTGAGAAAGAAATGAGCATCAAGGTCGAAAAGGCTTGCTTAGAAGCAACTCTTGATGTACTTGAGCTCTAGAAAGAGGTTGATGCTGCCATAGCCAAAGCAGAGGTGATGGAGTTTGCTGCTGCTCAGCTTGACACTGCAGAGCAAAGTGGTGAGTTTGAGTTCTTGCCTACCCAGGCAACCCCAGAGCAGAATGTGACTGCATAAATAAACACTACCACACTGAACTTCCTCAAAGTCAGAAAGACATGTTTATGTAGCATGACGACGCCACCTATCAGCAGAAACAAGTGAAACCTTCGCCAACATTCACACCTTTTCAACAAGAACCAAATCGCCACCACTTCTCACCACTAGATGACAGTAAACCAACACTGCAAAGAGATGTAGTTCAACAAAGTCTTCCCCACAATGTGTCACAGCCACAACTTGTACTTGATGTGTTACTGACAACGCTGCCAGTGACCTCGCAGGGTTCTTAACAAAGAGTCAACTCGTGACTGGAGGACTGACTAAGTTTGATGACCAACCCGAAAGCTACCTGAGCTGGAAGACCACGTTTCAGAGTACCATTGCAGATCTTGGACTCACTGCCAGTAAAGAAATAAACCTGCTCATCAAGTGGCTGGGCCCTGAGTCCTCTGAACATGCTAAAAGGATGAAAGCAGTCAATATGCATCGCCCATCTGCTGGTCTAAGTATGATCTGGACAAGACTAGAAGAATGCTATGGTTCATCAGAAGCAATAGAAAGAGCCCTGTTTTCCAGGATAGAAAACTTTCTAAAGCTCTCCAGCAAAGAACTTTGCAAGCTCCGTGAGCTATCCGACCTACTCTGTGAACTGGAAGCTGCAAAGCTAGATGGATACTTACCTGGTTTAAGTTACTTTGACACAGCCAGGGGAGTGAGTCCAATTGTGGAAAAGCTACCCTTTTACCTTCAGGAAAAATGGACAGCCATTGGGTCAAGGTTTAAAGAAGACTATAATGTTGCCTTCCCACCTTTCTCTTTCTTTTCTGAGTTTGTGAGGAAAGAGGCTAGAGCAAGGAATGACCCAAGCTTCACCACAGCTCATCTCTCCTCTGTCAGTTCCAAGAAAAAGAGGCTCCTAGGTAATTACAACACAAGGCCATCAGTAACAGTGCACAAGACAAATGTGTCAACAGATGTAACCACAGCAGTTAAAAATGTGGCTGAAGATATAAGTCGGCAATGTCCCATACATCACAAACCACACCCACTGAAAAGATGCAGAGGTTTCCGAACTATGCTGTTTGAAGACAGAAAGAAATTCATCAAAGACAATAACATCTGCTATCGTTGCCTTGCATCCACCAGTCATCAGGCAAAAGATTGTAATGTCACCATTAAGTGTGTGTAGTGTGACAGTGAGAGGCACCTGGCAGCTCTCTACCCTGGCCCACAAACACGGACACCCAAGCCCCTCTCTTCCTCTAAAGAGCATGGCAGGGACAGTGTGAGCTCATCAAACCCAGATGTTACAGCCACCTGCACAGAGGTATGTGGAAATGGAATCTCAGGAAAATCCTGCTTCAAGATTTGCCTGGTACATGTCTTTCCAGAAGGTCAGCGACATAACGTCAAGAGGATGTACAGTTAGGTCCATATATATTTGGACACTGACACAAATTTTGTTTTTTTTTACCTGTTTACTGAAACATATTCAAGTTATAGTTATATAATGGACATGGACATAAAGTCCAGACTTTCAGCTTTCATTTGAGCGTATCCACATTAAAATTGGATGAAGGGTTTAGGAGTTTCAGCTCCTTAACATGTGCCACCCTGTTTTTAAAGGGACCAAAAGTAATTGGACAATTGATTCAAAGGCTATTGCATGGGCAGGTGTGGGAAATTCCTTCATTATGTCATTCTCAATTAAGCAGATAAAAGGCCTGGAGTTGATTTGAGGTGTGGTGCTTGCATTTGGAAGATTTTGCTGTGAAGAAAACATGCAGTCAAAGGAGCTCTCCATGCAGGTGAAACAAGCCATCCTTAAGCTGCAAAAACAGAAAAAACCCATCCGAGAAATGGCTACAATATTAGGAGTGGCAAAATCTACAGTTTGGTACATCCTGAGAAAGAAAGAAAGAAAGAAAGAAAGAACTGGTGAACTCATCAATTCAAAAAGACCTGAACACTCACAGAAGACAACAGTAGTGGATGATCACAGAATAATTTCCATGGTGAAGAGAAACCCCTTCACAACAGCCAACCAAGTGAACAACACTCTCCAGGAGGTAGGCGTATCAATATCCAAATCTACCATAAAGAGAAGACTGCATGAAAGTAAATACAGAGGGTTCACTGCATGGTGCAAGCCACTCATAAGCCTCAAGAATAAAACGGCTAGATTGGACTTTGCTAAAAAACATCTAAAAATGCCAGCACAGTTCTGGAAGAACATTCTTTGGACAGATGAAACCAAGATCAACCTCTACCAGAATGATGGAAAGAAAAAAAGTATGGCGAAGGTGTGGTACAGCTCATGATCCAAAGCATACCACATCATCTGTAAAACACGGCGGAGACACGGCTTGGGCATGCATGGCTGCCAGTGGCACTGGGTCACTAGTGTTTATTGATCATGTGACACAGGACAGAAGCAGCCGGATGAATTCTGAGGTATTCAGAGACATACTGTGGGCTCAAATCCAGCCAAACTGATTGGTCGGCGTTTCATAATACAGATGGACAATGACCCAAAACATAAAGCCAAAGCAACCCAGGAATTTATTAAAGCAAAGAAGTGGAATATTCTTGAATGGCCAAGTCAGTCACCTGATGTCAACCCAATTGAGCATGCATTTCACTTGTTAAAGGCTAAACTTCAGACAGAAAGGCCCACAAACAAACAGCAACTAAAAACCGCTGCAGTAAAGGCCTGGCAGAGCATTAAAAAGGAGGAAACACAACGTCTGGTCATGTCCATGAGTTCAAGACTTCAGGCATTCATTGCCAACAAAGGGTTTTTAACCAAATATTAGAAATGAACATTTTATTTAATCCCTGAAATGAAGGGATTGTGTTTAAAAAATGCTTTAGTTCCTCACATTTTTATGCAATCATTTTGTTCAACCCACTGAATTAAAGCTGAAAGTCTGAACTTAAACTGCATCTGAATTGTTTTGTTCACAATTCATTGTGGTAATGTACAGAACCAAAATTAGAAAAATGTTGCCTCTGTCCAAATATTTATGGACCTAACTGTACACAATCCTAGACAATCAGAGTAATCTGTCCCTTGCAAAGACTGAGTTTTTTGATATGTTTGACATCCAGGGCACAGTAGAACCATACACCCTGAAGGCTTGTGCTGGCATAACAGAAACATCAGGTAGAAGAGCTTGTGGTTATACGGTGGAGTCAGCAGATGAGAAAATGAACTTTCCTCTCCCTGTACTCATCGAATGCAATGCTATCCCTAATAACAGGGAAGAAATACCTACCCCTGAAGCCGCATGTCACCACCACCATCTGAGGTCAACCGCTGCTGAGATACCGCCCCTCAACCCAGATGTTGACATCCTCCTGCTCAATGGACGGAATCTTCTGAGAGCTCACAAGGTGAGAAAACAGTTGAATGGCAGACACAATGACCCATATGCACAGAAGCTTGACCTGGGCTGGGTTATCATCGGCGATGTGTGCCTCGGCAGCGCTCACAAGCCAACCGAAGTGAGTGCTCTAAAAACACGTGTTAGATAATGGATGCCCCAGCTTTCTCATCCCAGACAACCGTTTCAGTGTGAAAGAGAATTTCAGCCTGATGGGTCACACAAAAGTGACTCCTCAACAGCCACAACTTCCAAACCCACACTCCAAGCCCACTGCAGAGAATTGAGGAGAGACTGTCTTTTGCCGCACTGTTACCAACAACCAGCTCGCGCCTACTGTTGAAGACACAATCTTTCTAAAGAAGATGGAAGGAGTCTTCAAAGATGAGACTAACAGCTGGGTTGCACCATTACCATTTAGAAGCCCCAGGCGTCTGCTCCCAGACAACAGGCCCTATGCCTACAAGCGGCTTATGTCTCTTCGCCGCACACTTGACAAGAAGGAAGACATGAGAGCCCACTTTGTCGAATTCATGCAAAAAATGATTGATAACAAACATGCAGAGCTTGCACCACCTTGTGATAAGGATAAAGAGAGAAGATGGTCCTATTCCAGATCAAAGTTTCCATATCGCTCCTCCGACAGTGGCTCATCTTACTCGTACACAAAGTCCAGATCCCGTTCTCAATCCCCACGTTCCTATTCATGCTCCATATTGTGATCTCGCTCCAGATCGTGTTCTCGCTCTCATTCACGATCTCGTTCCTACTCTCCGTACTCCCAATGAGGCAGAGGTCATAGTCGCAGTTATCGATCTAGATCCCACACACCTCCATACCATCATTCTTGAACACGCTCTCCTTCCAACAGAGGGTGTGACGAAGGAGTAATGAGCACAGGCATCTATCGATCTCACTTGAGGTCACCGATCTATCGGACTCACAGTCCAGGCAATAAACTGCCTCTGTCTTTTCAGGTAGAGGACCGCAAATATGGAGGAAGGTACAGGGAGGTTCCCCCATGCAACGCCAAAGCTTACTACGGCCGAGCATTTGACCACAGTGACCCCTTTGAGAGAGAAAGATATCAAGAGTGGGAGAGAGAATACAGAGAGTGGTATGAGAAGTATTTCAAGAATTACGAGGGGCCACAAGGTGGTCAGAACAGAGGTTGCGGTCCAGGTGGAAGAGAACCATACTTGCTGGAGCGTTTTGCACCTCACAGGCCCAGAGACAACTTGCCATATGGCAGGGGGCGCCGGGAGGACTATCTGCCACATGGCATCCCAGCAAGAACTCATCCGTTGACGTATCAGGAAAGGTGTGCAGAAAGTATAGCCATCTTCATGTCAACAATATGGCAGTTGGAAGAGGAATAAACAAAGAGAGCCTGAAACCCACAACAAGACTAAAAAGACCTTCCTCAGACCCATTTCAGAGTGTATCCTTCTCTTATCTCCAGGAGATTAGATTGTGCAAATTTGTTATTGTGGCATTTTTAAAATAATGCCAGGCAGGGAGTTCATCACGGTTCATCACTTCATCACGGGTCTCCCTGAGTCACAAGGTAACACTGTCATTTTGGTCATAGTTGACAGATTCTCCAAGGCCTGCCGCTTTATACCACTGTGCAAGCTCCCTTCTGCCCTTGAAACAGCTAAACTAATGTTCAATCACGTCTTCTGAGTCTTTGGTTTCCCACAGGATATCGTCTCTGACCGGGGGCCCCAGTTCTCCTCCCGAGTGTGGCACGGGTTTTGCAAGCTCATCGGAGCCACTGCCAGCCTCTCCTCTGGGTTCCACCCACAGTCCAATGGCCAGACGGAGAGGCTCAACCAGGACCTGGAAACCACCCTGCGAGGCCTGGCCATGGATAACCTGACATTGTGGAGCACCTGGCTGCCATGGGCAGAGTACGCCCATAACACCCTGCAGTCATCGGCCACCAAGCTGTCGCCATTCCAGTGCCAATTCGGGTTCCAGCCACCTCTGTTCCTGGACCAGGAGGAGGACGCGGGGGTGCCCTCGGTCAACCTATATGTGAGACGATGTCGCAAGACCTGGAGCAAGGTCAGGAGGACCCTCATCCAGACCTCCAGAACCAACCAGACTCAGGCCAACCGCCATAGAAGACCTGCCCACGCTTTCCGCCCTGGTCAGCGGGTTTGGCTGTCCACCAAGGACCTTCCGCTGCAGGTGGAGAACCGCAAGCTTGCTCCTCGCTACATTGGCCCCTTCAAGGTGGTGCTCAGGGTGAACCCTGTCGCCTACCGGCTCCAGTTGCCCCGGACTCTGAGGATCAACCCCACATTCCATGTTTCCCTATTGCAGCCCGTACTGACGTCCACATATGCCCCTGCCCCTAGGAATCCCCCACCCCCCCGCATCTTCCAGGGTCAGACTGTGTTCACTGTGCATCACCTGCTTGACTCCCGCTGGGTCCGCGGCAGGCTTCAATATCTGGTAGACTGGGAGGGCTATGGCCCTGAGGAACACTGTTGGGTCCCCGCCCGGGACATTTTAGATAAAGGACTTTGTCGGGACTTCCATTCGGCCCATCCAGATCACCCTGGGAACGTCAGGAGATGATCCTAGAGGGGGGGGGGTCCTGTTAGGACTGGGACTGTTTTGGCCTCTAGAGGCCGCCACTGTGTTTTGTGTTTGTCTTGATTGCCTGTTTCCTGCCCCGCCCTGTTCCTTAATTAGTTTGTGTATAAATACCCCTCTGTTTGTTCCCTTGTCACTGAGTCTTTATGCTATGCTGTCTAGTGCTAGTTTCCTCTGTCCCACGTATCTTGCCTGTGCCCTTGTGTTTTTGATATTTTTGCTTTCTTTGGACTTTGTACCTTTTTGATCTTCTGAGCGTTCAGCATTTTGCCTTTCCTTTTGTTTTTGGACATTTTACCTTTGGATATTTTTATTTTGGTTTATCTTCTGAGCTTTTGGATTTTCTTTTTGTTTTTTCCATTGGATTGTAAATAGTGTAAATAAACTTTTTTTTTGATACTCTACTTTCGCTTCACGCCTCTGCACTTGAGTCATCCCCCTGGTGGCCTAGTGGGGGTTTGCTGGATTATCACACCAACGACCCGGGTTCGAATCCCAGCAAAACCCTAACAGTGGGAGCCCCCTATCCCCATACTGAAGGCCTCAAAATCTAACACAACACCAATCATAACCCCCCTGTCCTCCCCCACCCCCCTGTGTGCCACCACCAACACCGCCCTTCCCGACAAAATCTCACTCTGAACTGACTTCAAAACTTGAGAGCCCTGGACCTCACAATTACCAGTTATTCATGTTGAAATAACAACATGGCACTTTTACAAAAATCACAACTTGTAGTTCAGAGCAATTTTACTGAACAGTTATGTTATAATTTATTTTGCAGCATTTGTAGGCCATTCAGTCCATAAGAATGGCAGGAGTATGAAGATAAATAGACTATAGATGTTAAATGGATGAGAAAAATGAGGCAATGGACTGCTGGAAGGGAAAATTGGTTATGAAATGAATTAGCGTTAGCTAAGTGAGTGCAGGAATTAAGGTACCTAGAGAAATGGACTTGTGTTTTGGCTAGGATATAATATTTAAACAATGTGCTTCTGTGGCCACAGGCCCAGAAAGCTGTAATTGATTCTGGGGATTTGTCCGCAATCCCTGGTGGAACTATTTGCTTCACCCATCTCTCTCTCTCTCTCTCTCTCTCTCTCACAGACAGACACACACACACATACATGTGCACACAGGAAGTAACCATTTCTAGAGGACGGTTAGAAAAGGCGGCATGTGATCTTCCCAAAGAATGTGACAAAGACCTCCATTACACTGAATGTAATGCTGGCAGTCTTGGGAGAGTATTTGATAATTTCACTTGAAGGGAAGTTTTAGTTTCAGCTCTCCATCCAAATTTGTCCTTTATGTTCTAGGTATTAACGCCTAACAATGGGTAAGAGTGAGCAATTTAGGCCAAAAGTTAAATCAGTATTTACATAGGGAAAGTTTGGGCTACACACACTGTCAGTAAATCGGCTGAGAACACCCTGAATACAAACATGGACACCTCAAAAGACAACTCACAAGTCTCACAGCGCCCTCTGTCTCCCAATTATTGAACTCAGCTGACACTCTTTTCCTTAATCACTGCTCTCCCCATTTAAGCCTCTCACACACACCACTTCAGTGCGAAGTATCATTCTGATCATTTCAGTACATACCAAGCCTTGTTTCTCTGACTGCCTATTGTTCTCTGACTCTATTCTTGCCCTTTCTCATTTTTGCCCTTTGTCTCATCTCTGCTAGTCTCCAACCATGATTTCTGTCTCTTGTTTTGGCTTTGTTTACAGTTTGTTTCTCATCTTCTTCTGCACATACATCTGTAAGTGCCTGCAATCTGACAGGATACTTCGCCACCATGGATGTAGCGGAGTAAGTGAAACAAACTGCGCTTAACGCTCAGGGATGCCTTCTAGGAGAACATCAGCAGATGCTAGTAGACCTCAACACATGGATGGCGCAACTAGCTTCTGTGATGTCACAGGCCCTCCTAGTGCATCCTGAAGCTTCTCCGAGCCCAGCGCTGCAAATTCTGGCTTCAGAAAGATTCGCTGGGGACACGAATGCATGTAAGGGTTTCCTACTACAATGCTCCATGTATTTTGCTACTATGCCTCACCTGCCTGATGAACATAAAATTGTAATGTTCCTCTCTTTTTTTTAAGGGCAAAGCACTCTGATGGGCCAGTGCTGTTTGGAACCAAGGAGAGGAGCAAATGAAGTTCTATGAGCAGTTTCTCGTCCAATTTAAGAGGGTCTTCGACCATGAAGCCAAGGGAATTGAGGTAGGAGAAAGCCTTCTCAACATTTCTCAAGGTTCCTGGAGCATGGCTGAATATGCCCTGTATTTCAGGAACTGGCAGCAGCCAGTGGGTGGAATGATCCAGCTCTGAAGGCTGTTTTTCATCAGGGCCTGTGTCCAGAAATCTTCAGCGAGCTTGTCTGCAAAGATGAACAGTGCATGCTGGACTCACTCATTGACCTAGTCATTTGCCTGGTTCATATATTGACACATCACCCCTCCATTCAGGAAAGTGTTCAAATGGTTCAGTCATCCGACAGCAGTTCACCCATGGAAGTGTCATGTGCTCGACTGTCACGGTCTGAATGTCTCAGGAGGAAACAGGAGGGCTTATGTTTTTACTGCGGGAGTGCTGAACACCAGCTCAGGTGGTGTGCCATCCACCCATCTCGTACAGCAGTCCCAGCACGAACTGTGAGTCCAGCACAAACTTTTAATTCCAAATCGTTTAAGGTTCCTGTACTGTTGGCAGACACTACATATGTACTTTCTGCTTTTATCAACTCAGGAGCAGAAGGGAACTTTGTCAGAGACTCAGTTACCCAGCAGTTTAGCAGTTTAAACAAAACAGGATACAGATAAACAAAACAGGATACAGAGATCACACAAACTCACTATTCATAAAATCACACGTTGAAATTTATGGATCTGGTCAAATTCAGAACAGCACAAATAATGTACAAAGCGAGAAATAATCTATTGCCGAAAAATATACAAGGAATGTTTAGTGAGAGAGAGGGGGGATATAATCTAAGGGGAGACCTAAATTAAAAAAAAAAACAAAGGTTCGAACAAATATGAAAAACGTGCTTATCGAGCTGTGGGGTGACTTTATGGAACAGACTGGAGACAGAAATAAAACAAAGTGTAAATATAAATCTGTTTAAAAAAAGGTACAAAAAATATTTTTAAACAAGTATATAGAAGAGGAAGTATGTCAACGGAGGATGATGAGGGATAAATAGAATAGGGTTGATTGTTATATTAGAACTAACTTAGTATATGGTATATATGGTATATATTTATTTATGGGGATAGTTTATATCTTCATATTTACAGGGATAGGTATGTAGTAGATATTTATTTTTGTAATTATATATTTATATAGATATTTATGAAGTGTATATGAATGTAGTATATATTTAATTTTGTAATTAAATATTTATATAGATGGGCGGCACGGTGGTGTAGTGGTTAGCGCTGTCGCCTCACAGCAAGAAGGTCCAGGTTCGAGCCCCGTGGCCGGCGAGGGCCTTTCTGTGTGGAGTTTGCATGTTCTCCCCGTGTCCGTGTGGGTTTCCTCCGGGTGCTCCGGTTTCCCCCACAGTCCAAAGACATGCAGGTTAGGTTAACTGGTGACTCTAAATTGACCGTAGGTGTGAATGTGAGTGTGAATGGTTGTCTGTGTCTATTGCCGCTTTTCCACTACCAATGCGGCTGAGTTGGGCTGAGCCATGCCGTGCTGAGTTGGGCTGAGTCGAGCTGAGTGGGGCTGTTGGAGTTGCATTTTGACTACAACCGCGCTGAACCGTGCTGGCTGGAAGTGGGTGGACACATTGGGTGGAGTTAGTGAAAGTGGGTGGACGTCACGTGATGTCGCAAACAGTGACATCAGTGACCTTTTAAGTGGTAGTCTCATGACCCGGAGAGTAAACAATAAACATGGAGTCGTTAGTGTTGCTGGTCTTGGTGCTGTGGTTTGTTGTCACCGACAACGCCAACAGATACTGGCAAGAGCGTATAGATGAGGCGAGGCGCATAAGGCTTCAGAAATTCTCGTAATTCATAATTATTCTTCTTCCGGGTTTACGGTGTTTACAGATCCCAGCGTGCTCGCGGGGCGTGTGTGGGCATGTGAGGACACTCCTCCTCACCAATTAGTGCACAGGGGAGTGTCTTCTCACGCCCCTAGCCCCACTCGGCTCGGTTCGGCTCGCTTCAGCCCTACTCCAAAAAGGTGTGAGTTTTGGGTGCTGAGTAGGGCTGAAGCGAGCTGAGTCGCTCCGCTCTTAGGTAGTCGAAACGCGAGCCATGTCGGGCTGAAGTGAGCTGAAAAAGGGTAGTGGAAAAGGGCCATATGTGTCAGCCCTGTGATGACCTGGCGTCTTGTCCAGGGTGTACCCCGCCTTTCGCCCGTAGTCAGCTGGGATAGGCTCCAGCTTGCCTGCGACCCTGTAGAAGGATAAAGCGGCTAGAGATAATGAGATGAGATGAGATTTTTTATAGGAGTATTAATGTAGTTTGGCTTTTGGGGTAGTTAAAAAGGGGTGGGAAATTAAAAAAGTATTGTACTTCTTCCCACTCCTTTTTCGAACAATGTGCGGTGTATTGTAATGTCTTAGCTCTTTGTTATTTCATTTATTCTTTTTTTCACTTTCTCGTTTTCTTTCTTTTGTATGTACAAATAGTTACATACATTTTTTTTATACATGTTCAAAATAAAATAAATTAATTCAAAAATAAATTCATTCATTCAACCTGCCAACCACCCTTCTCCAAAGTGCACTCAGCATCCGAGCCATTGACAGAGGACCCATAGGAGAGGGTTTTGTTACAAGGCATCACTGCTACAGAGAACCTCGGCATTGTCCTCAGTTACCCTTGGCTACAACTTCATGACCCCTTAATCTCCTGGCAAAATAAAGAAACACTCCAGTGGTCAACAGCCTGCTTCCAAAGTTGCATAGAGCGACCACAAGTCAACATTTCATCAACCTCAGTGGAAAGCCCCCAACCTGATTCCCTCGACAACGTTCCTGAGTGCTATCTGGACATCAAGGAAGTGTTTAGCAAGAGAAAAGCCTGTGGGTTACCGCCTGATCGTCCATATGACTACGTGATCGACTTGCTGCCAGGTATGTCACCACCATGGGGCCACATTTACCCAGTCTCCCAGAAAGAGCATGCAGCTATGGAAGAATATATTCAGGAGGCTCTCAAACAAGGCTACATACAACCTTCCAGATCTCCAGCCTCGGCAGGATTCTTCTGTGTGGAGAAATAGGGTGGCAGTCTCCGGCCCTGCATTGACGATAGAAGGCTTAATCAAGTCTCAGTAAAGTATCCATATCCTCTTCCACTGGTTCCAGCAGCTTTGGAACAACTCGGGTCTGTGAAAATCTTTTCCAAGTTCAATTTACTTATCTCATAAGAATCAAAAGGGGCAATGAGTGGAAGACCGCCTTCAGCACTACCGCCGGTCACTTTGAATATCAGGTAATGCCATATGGCCTTTCTTCAGTGCCTAGCATGTTCTGGTGTGTAATAAATGACGTTCTACGGGACATGCTAGGCAAATACGCCATCACATTTATTGATGATATCCTCGTCTATTCTCCAGACGAAGCAACCCACATGGATCATGTTTGAGCTGTTCTCACTCACCTTCTCAAGAACCACCTGTACGTCAAAGTGGAGAAATGTGAATTCCATCACAGATGTATCTCTTTCTTAGGTTATGTCATCGGTGCTGAAGGGGTTAGCATGGACTCAACCAAGGTTTCAGCGGTCACATCCTGGCACACTCCCAAGTCCATCAAGGACCTCCAATGTTTCCTGGGCTTCGCCAACTTCTATTGCTGCTTTGTGAGGGGTTTCAGCATGGTCGCCACTCCCTTAACCTCCTTGCTCAAGAAGGGTCCCAAGCGGCTCCAGTGGAACCCTGCAGCAGAAGAGGCCTTTGAATATTTGAAGCAAGCTTTCACCTCTGCTCCAATATTGCAGCACCCCAACCCACTGAAACCTTTTCATCCTTGAGGTTGACACATCAGATACCGGGCTCAGTATCTTTCTGCCCAGGCTCCAAGAACACTAAGGCTGATGCACTGTCTTGGTAGGTGCCATCTTGTCTCAACATCTTGGGGAGAAATTGAGAACTCATCCTGTAGCCTTCTTTTCCAGGAAACTCTCATTTGCTGAAAGGAATTATGACATGGGTAACAGAGTTGCTTGCCATAAAATTAGCTCTTGAAGAATGGTGGCACTGGTTAGAGGGAGCTACTCATCCATTTATCATCCTCACGGACCATAAAAACCTGGAATAACCTCAGAAAAGCAAAGAGATTAAACCCGTGCCAGGCCAGGTGGGCCCTTTTTTCATGCATTTTGATTTCACCATATATTTCCGGCCAGGCTCCAAGAACACTAAGGCTGATGCACTATCTCAAGTCTTTGCCATGCCTCATCAGGACTGTCATGCACTCCATTCTTCCTCAGCAGTGTTTTGTATAGTCTATCAGCTGGGACCTAGATAGAGAGATCAGGAACTCACAACCTCTGACCCTACCCCCGGGACTATTGTATGTACCAAAGCACCTCAGAGATAAACTTATCACCTGGGCTCATGCATCCATGTTTTGTGGAGAGACTGGGGGTATCTGTGAGTCTCATGTCCAGACATCATCCTCAATCTAATGGCCAAGTGGAAAGAGCCAATCAGGAAATTGGCTACTTCTTAAGGATTTTCTGCATGCGTAACCAGGGGAACCGGGCACAATTCCGCCCATGGGCCGAGTATGCACAAAATTCCCTTAAACACTCCACAATGCAATTGACTCCATTCCAGTGCATACTTGGCTACCAGCCATCTTTGTTCCCCTGGGATGACACGCCCAGCCAAGTACAATCAGTAGAGGATTGATTTTCTTGCAGCCAGACAATATGGGAAGAGGTTCCCCAATGTCTAGAAACAGTCAATGCCTGATATAAGGAGTATGCAGATAAACATTGGGCAAACATTCCAGACTTTTTGCCAGGCAACAGAGTATGGGTGGCAACAAGGAACCTAAGGGAACCCAACACTTGTAGAAAGCTCCAGCTGCAATAATTCAGACCATTCAAGGCCCTTTGTTGGATTAATGAGGTCTCGTGCCATTTGGAAACACACACACACACACACACACACACACACACACACACACACACAGCAGGTTAGCACCCACATTTCATGTCTCCAGTCTAAAACTTGCTGTCCCAGAGCCCCTTGCTGAGAACACACTGGTTCAGGAGTACCCAGCTCTCGATATTGAGGGAGAACCTGTCTATCAGGTAAATAAGATCCTCAACTCCAGATGAAGAGGAGGACAAATTGAGTACTTGGTAGACTGGGAGGGTTACGACCCTGAAGAACAGAGCTGGGTCACCGCCAAAGACATCCTAGACCCACTGCTCGCGCAAGAATTCCACACTCAACACCCTGACAAACCAGCACCCAGCAGTAGGGGTCATCCCAAGAAGAATGTAGCTCCCAGAGGGAGCTCCTCGGGAGTGGGGGGTTCTGTCAGTAAATCGGCTGAGAACACCCTGACTACAAACATGGACACCTCAAACTACAACTCCCAAGTCTCACAGCAACCGCTGTCTCCCAATTATTGAACTCAGCTGACACTCTTTTCCCTAATCACCAGTCTCCCCATTTAAGCCTCTCACACATGCCACTTCAGTGTGAAGTATTATTCTCCTAATTTCAGTACATACCATGCCTTGTTTCTCTGACTGCCTATCGGTATCTGACTCTTTTCTTGCCCTCTCTCATTTTCGCCCTTTGTCTCATCTCTACCAAGTTGTTTGCCAATCGCCCAACCCTCGCTAGTCTTTGACCATGATTTCTGTCTCTCAATTTGGCTTCGTTTACAGTTTGTTTCTTGTCTTCTTTTACACATGCATCCATAAGTGCCTGCATTCTGACACATACAATACTGTGCAAATGTCTTTGGCACACGCACAGAAATGCCTTTAAAATAATGAAATGTTTCTATGTTAAAAAATACTATAAAGAGCAGTAAACAGAAGTACTTTTTTTAAGTGTCAATATTTGGTGTGTGACAACGCTTTGCTTGAAAACAACAAAAAAAAGTATTCTTGGGTACAATTAGTGCAGTGTTTAAGGAAATGAATAAGTTTTCCTGAGCATCTTGTCGAATCAACCTTGATTCATCTGGAGATTTTGACTCTCGCACTTGCTTCTTATTTTTTTTGCAGCAAAACCAAGCAGCCTTTATTTTGACTTTTTGTTTGTTTGTTTTTGTCTGAAAAAATAGTGCCTTGCATAATATGCTTTCTTTACTGACATCCAATCATTTTTCTTTCACATTAGTTTTCCAGCACAAAATTAAAATGTTTAGAAATCTGAAATGTTTTTGTACCGACTTCATAATGTAGAAGTCATAAAATAAAAATCTATAACAAAGTTTGGACTACAAAACAATAGTGTGTCTGAGTTTTGCACAGGAGTGTAACTCCTTTTAAGTCCCCATGTATGAGTTTTAAAATGTAAATTGATAAAATAATGGATTTGTAAATTTGATGCACACTCCTGTAAAGAAAATGTTTACATGCTTTGAAGGATAAGCTGACCAAATACTCTTTTGCTACACATACAGCTCATCTGAAGTAAGTGTAGGTTAATTCATTAAAAAAAAGTCCTCGAGATAAGAAATTCGTCTTATCCAATGTCCTCTGTGTAAAATAAATAAAAACAACCCATCTTTTCATGGCCACACTATTACTTCAGAACAGTGTCATATTTATGTATTTAATATTGGATTTGAATATTGTGGATAGAAAAGGTACAGCATTTCATTTGGACAGTTGGGTGAAGATTAATTCTTTAATTTGTCTTGATTTAATTAATACCAGCATTAGGGAAAAATCATGCTAGTGTTTGGCAAGCTGATGGCTACATCTTTATTAGAAAAATAATTCTAGGATTCAGCCTCGAGTTTGGAGGATTCTGCTGAATCGGTTATTGGCTATATTAGATTCTGTTTAGATAACAGCATCCCAGTCTGGATGATTAGCTGCAGGTGATTGTGGACTACAAATCTAAACCCAGTGTGGTGAGCAACACCTCTCTCTGGATGCGCTTAACTTTTATGCTTGCTTCAGAGCTCACACCTTGGACCCAGTGACCACATTGTCATGCTCCCCCAGTGCAGTCAATCTACAGGTGACATCAGTAGAACTTTAAAAAGGGTTATCGCTTGGAATGCTGCTGGGCCAGATGGCACCCTTCCTTTGTCCTCAAGATATGCCACACTCAGCGATCTCGGGGGTTTTACTGACGATTTTAACCTGTCCCTTTCATTACATGTGGTTCCACTGTGTTTTAAAGAAACAATTATTGTGACTATACTGAAGAAAATGCCTGATTCTTGCATTAATGATTATTGTCCTGTAGCATTGATCTCTGTTATTATGAAGTGCCTGGAAAGATTGGTTACATCATATGTCAAGTCAAGTCAAGTTTGTTTGTATAGCGCTTTTAACAATAGACATTGGCCCAAAGCAGCTTTACAGAATTTGAATGACCCAAGACATAAGCCAATTTTATCCCTAATCTATCCCCAATGAGCAAGCCTGTGGCGATGGTGGCAAGGAAAAACTCCCCCAGACGACATGAGGAAGAAATCTCGAGAGGAACCAGACCCAAAAGGGAGCCCATCCTCACCTGGACAACAACAGACAACATGACTATAACATTAAGTTTTAACATGAAGTCAGTTTCGTTGATGTTATAACTCTTCATTAATGGAAACTTGAGTGCAAAACTGCTCATGACAACTGCAGTCCTAGAGTTAGCAAGTCAACTGTAGTCCTCAGCCATAAAAGCATTACTGTAAGTGTCCAGAGTGTCTTCCAAGTGTGATTTCCAACTGTCCATATGGGACTGTCCTCCACAGGAGCAATGTGATGAGACTCCAAACAGACATAGGACATCAGGATGGCTCAAGCATGTCTGAGGAGCAGAAGAGGTCAGCATCTCGATCTCAGGATTGACATGTAACTCAGAGGGACAGATTGGGGGGGGAAGAGAGAGAAAACACAGGTTGTTAGGTATACCCAATGTCACCTGAATAAGTAGGAACAGTATACATTTTGCACGGAGTACAAGCAGGGACTCCGGCAAAACTAACTATGACAGCATATCTAAAAGGGGAGAGCCAGAAGGTAACATGGGCATGAGGGAGCCCTGGGACATAAAGCTGCCAGCCACTACACCGTCAACAAACTCGAGTGAGCAAGCGAGTGGGGACTGACAGCATCCATATATCCCAGTTTACCAAAACACTATGTCTGAGGACCCTCCAGATCTACACCTTTACCTCATAAACACCATTAACAACCATTAACAAGAGGCTTGACTAAACAGATATGTTTTCAGCCTAGACTTAAATGCTGAGACTGTGTCTGATTCCCAAACACTACTTGGAAGGCTGTTCCATAACTGTGGGGCTTTGTAAGAAAAGGGTCTGCCCCCTGATGTAGCCTTCACTATATGAGGTACCAGCAGATAGCCTGCACCTTTTGATCTAAGTAGGCATGGTGGGTCATAAAGGACCAGAAGTTCAGTCAGGTACTGTAGTGTGAGACCATTTAGTGATTTAAAGGTCAATAGTAATATTTTATAATCAATATGATATTTGATTGGGAGCCAATGCAGTGTGGATAAGACAGGGGTGATGTGGTCATATTTTCTAGTTCTAATAAGGACTCTTGCTGCTGCATTTTGAACTAACTGGAGCTTGTTTATGCACTTATTGGAACATCCAGACAGTAAGGCATTACAATAATCTAACCTGGAGGTAACGAAAGCATGAACTAGTTTTTCTGCATCATGTAGTGACATTAAATTTCTTATCTTAGCAATATTTCTGAGATGAAAGAAAGCTATCCGGGTGATGTTATCAGTGTGAGTTTCGAATGAAAGACTGGGGTCAATAATCACTCCGAGGTCTTTTACTGCTGCACATGAAGAAACAGAAAGGCCATCCAGAGTTACTATGTAATCAGAAAACTTACTTCTAGCTGCATGTGGTCCTAGTACAAGTACTTCAGTCTTGTCAGTGTTAAGCAGAAGGAAGTTAATAAGCATCCAGTGTCTAATATCCTTTACACATTCCTCAATTCTATTAAGCTGGTGTCTTGAGGCTTTTGATGCAGAGATTGATGAAAGTAATTCAATTTCTCTAAGGGTAGTAAAACATTCTAATTGCTGATCTGATGCAGTTATATTGTTAACTACAGGGTCACCACGACTTTAAATGTCCTGCAAACTTTCTCATACAGCTTTATCCTTGAATTTACCTCATTAGGCCCCAAAGTGACATGTTCGTAACTTCCTGGTGCAGTCACATGACACTCTGTGAATTTGGGTACCCATGACACCATTTTCAAGATGGCCGTGTGCAGGGTAACCACACCTGACCAAATTATCCAATTTCAAACATCTTATTTTTGGTGACAAAGTATTTTTCAACCGATTTAACAATTCTGATACTTAAATAAGATGTCAAATATTACATTTAACATGTTCTGACAAGGGGTGGCATGGTGGTGGAGTGGTTAGCACTGTCGCCTCACAGCAAGAAGGTCCGGGTTCGAGCCCCGTGGCCGGCGAGGGCCTTTCTGTGCGGAGGTTGCATGTTCTCCCCGTGTCTGTGTGGGTTTCCTCCGGGTGCTCCGGTTTCCCCCACAGTCCAAAGACATGCAGGTTAGGTTAACTGGTGACTCTAAATTGACCATAGGTGTGAGTGTGAGTGTGAATGGTTGTCTGTGTCTATGTGTCAGCCCAGTGATGACCTGGCGACTTGTCCAGGGTGTACCCCGCCTTTCGCCCATAGTCAGCTGGGATAGGCTCCAGCTCTCCTGCGACCCTGTAGAACAGGATAAAGCGGCTAGAGATAATGAGAATGAGATGAGATGTTCTGACAACATTTTCTGAAGAAATTGATATAAAACAAGTTACGACAACATTGTGGTAACATTGATGTCACATCCCCAGACAGTGTGAGGAGAGCTCTCACGACGACAAATGCACAGAAAGCCCTGGGTCCTGATAACATTCCTAGTTGTGTCCTGAGAGACTGTGCCGAGGAGCTCACAGATGTCTTTACAGACATCTTCAACATCTTGTTGAGCCAGGCTGTTGTCCCCACGTGCCTCAAAGCCACCACCATCATCCTGGTCCCGAAGAAGCCGTCTCCCTCCTGCTTCAATGACTACTGCCCGGTCACACTCACTCCCATCCTCATGAAGTGCTTTGAGCGGCTAGCCATGCGGCATATCAAGTCTGCCCTCCCCCCCGCCCTGGACCCTTTCCAGTTTGCATATCAGTCCAACCGTTCGACCGATGATGCCATCTCCACTGCCCTCCACTTAGCCCTCACCCACCTGGAGACAAAAGACTCGTACGTCAGAATGCTGTTCATAGACTTTAGTTCAGCATTCAACACAATCATTCCTCAGCAGCTCATTCATAAACTGGACCAGCTGGGACTCAACACCTGCCTGTGCAACTGGCTGCTGGACTTCCTGATGGGGATACCACAGGCTGTATGGGTCAGCAGCAACTCCTCCAGCACCATCACATTGAACACGGGGGCCCCCCAAGGATGTGTGCTGAGCCCCCTCCTCTTCACTCTGCTGACCCATGACTGCACACCAACATCCAGCTCCAACCTCTTCATTAAGTTTGCGGACAACACGACTGTGGTGGGTCTCATCAACAATGGCGATGAGACAATCTACAGGAGTGAGGTGAGCTGATTGGCCATGTGGCACAAGGACAACAATCTCCGCCTGAACATGGAGAAGACGAAGGAGATTGTTGTGGACTTCAGGAGAGCAAACACCCAGCATGCCCCACTAACTATTGACGGTGCTGCAGTGGAGAGGGTGAGCAGCACCAAGTTTCTGGGTGTGCACATCTCTGAAGACCTGTCCTGGAGCAACAACACCGCATCACTGGCCAAAAAAGCCCAACAGCGTCTGTACTTCCTCCGCAAACTGAGGAAAGAGCCCCAGCCCCCATCATGCACACATTCTACAGAGGCACCATCGAGAACATCCTGACCAGCTGCATCACCGTGTGGTACGGTGCCTGCACCGTATCCTGCTGCAAGACTCTGCAGCGCATTGTGAGAGCAGCTGAGAGGATCATTGGTGTCTCTCTCCCTTCTCTTATGGATATCTATAACTCCTGCCTCACCTGCAAAGCCATCAGGATTGCAGGTGACCCCACCCACCCATCTCACAGCCTCTTCAACCTGCTGCCGTCGGGGAGGAGACTGAGGAGTCTCCAGGCCAAAACCAGCAGGTTCAAGGACAGTTTCTTTCACCAGGCAGTCAGGAGGCCCAACTCCCTCCCTGTTCTGCCCCACCTCCCCCCTCTGCCCCACCTCCCCCCTCTGCCCCCTGCCACAGATTCTGCCTGTACACCCCCCTGCCCCCCCTTCAGCATCTGACATCATGTCACCCTCACAGTTCCCCCCCAACACACACACACACACACACACACACACACACACACACACACACACACACACTCAACATTCATTCGCACACTGAACTCAGGAACTGCACATTTCACTTTACCTCACTCATTTGCACAATTCCACACTACCTCACCTTAACAGCTATTAGTTTATTGTTTATACTGCTTATTTCATGTTTACCTGCTATACCTCAAGTGCCCTTGACTGTTTATTTTATGTCCTTTTGCTCCAATTTGTGTGTGTGTGTGTGTGTGTGTGTATATATATATATATATATATATATATATATATATATATATATATATATAAAATCTCCTTCTCACCCCCGGCGGGGGGGTGGTATCCATGTCATCCTCAAGCTCGGGTCCTCTACCAGAGGCCTGGGAGTTTGAGGGTTCTGCGCAGTATCTTCGATGTTCCTAGGACTGCGCTCTTCTGGACTGAGGCTTCAGATGTTGTTCCTGGGATTTGCTGGAGCCACTCTCCCAGTTTGGGGGTTACTGCCCCAAGTGCCCCCATTACCACAGGGACCACGCAACCCTTGACCTTCCACATCCGTTCCAGCTGCTCTTTCAACCCTTGATACTTCTCAAGTTTCTCATGTTCCTTCTTCCTGATGTTGGCGTCAGCTGGGATCGCCACATCTATCACCACCACCCTCTTCTGCTCTTTGTCCACCACCACTATGTCCGGTTGGTTAGCCAGGATCTGTTTGTCAGTCTGGAAGCTGAAGTCCCACAGAACCTTGGCCCTGTTGTTCTCAGCCACCTTCTGTGGTATGGCCCATTGGGACTTGGGTACTTCTATTCCATACTGGTTGCAGATGTTCCTGTATACTATCCCAGCCACTTGGTTGTGCCTCTCCATGTACGCTGATCCAGCTAGCATCTTACACCCTGCTACTATGTGCTGGACTGTTTCAGGGGCTTCTTTGCACAGTCTGCATCTTGGGTCTGATCTACTCTGGTAGATCCTGGCCTCTATGGCTCTTGTGCTTATGGCCTGTTCTTGTGCTGCCATGATTAGTGCCTCTGTGCTGTCTGTCAGTCCTGCATTATCCAGCCACTGGCAGGATTTCTTGATATCAGCCACTTCCTCTATCTGACGGTGGTACATGCCATGTAGGGGTTTGTCCCTCCAGGTTGTCTGTTCCTCCTCCTCCTCTGCACTCTCATCAGGGTTCTGCTGCCTGAAACATTCACTTAGCAGTTCATCCTTTGGGGCCATCTTTCTGATGTATTCTCGGATTTTCGATGTTTCATCCTGGACCGTGGTCTTGATGCTCACTAGCCCTCGGCCTCCCTCTTTCCACTTAGTGTATAGTCTCAGGGTGCTGGACTTGGGGTGGAACCCTCCATGCATGGTGAGGAGCTTTCTAGTCTTGATATCTGTGGCTTCTATCTCCTCCTTTGGCCAGTTTATGATACCAGTGGGGTATCTGATGACTGGTAGTGCATACATGTTGATGGCTCAGACCTTGTTCTTACCATTCAGCTGACTTTTCAGGACCTGCCTTACTCTCTGGAGGTATTTGGCTGTGGTTGACTTCCTTGTGGCCTCTTCATGGTTTCCATTAGCCTGTGGGATGCCAAGGTACTTGTAGCTGTCTTGGATATCACCTATGTTGCCCTCTGGTAGGTCAATCCCCTCACTCTGGATCATCTTGCCTCTCTTTGAGACCATCCGGCCACACTTGTCCAATCCGAATGACATCCCTATGTCATCGCTGTAGATCCAGGTGGTGTGGATCAGCGAGTCTATTTCTCGCTCGTTCCTGCCATACAGCTTGATGTCATCCATGTAGAGCAGGTGGCTGATTGTTGCCCCACTACGGAATCGGTACCCGTAGCCGCTCTTCGTGATGATCTGACTGAGGGGGTTCAGGCCTATGCAGAACAGCAGTGGTGATAGCGCATCTCCTTGGTATATGCCGCACTTGATGTTGACTTGGGCAATGGGTTTTGAGTTGGCCTCTAGGGTTGTCTTCCACATTTCCATTGAGTTCTGGATGAAGATCCTTAGGTTCCTGTTGATCTTATACAGTTCCAGACATTCCAGTATCCATGTGTGTGGCATTGAGTCATAGGCTTTCTTGTAGTCAATCCAGGCAGTGCACAGGTTGGTCTGTCTCTTCTTACAGTCTCGGGTGACTGTTCTATCAACCAGTAGCTGGTGCTTGGATCCTCTGGTGTTACTGCCAATTCTTTTCTGTGCCTTGCTCATGTATTGAGCCACATGCTTTTTCATTTTTGCTGCAATGATGCCTGACAGGGCCTTCCATGTTGTGCAGAGACAGGTAATTGGCCGGTAGTTGGATGGGATGGGTCCCTTCTGGGGGTCCTTCATGATTAGGACTGTCCTGCCTTGGGTTAGCCATTCTGGGTGGGTCCCATCCCTCAGCAGCTGGTTCATCTGTGCTGCTAGGTGTTCATGGAGTGCAGTTAGCTTCTTCAGTCAGTACCTATGGATCATATCGGGGCCTGGTGCTGTCCAGCTCTTCATCTTTGACACTCTTTCTTGGACGTCTGCCATTGAGGTGGTTACTGGTTCTTGTTCTGGGAGGTTGCTGTGGTCAGCTCTTAGGTCCACTAACCATTGGGCATCGGTGTTGTGTGATGCCTTTCTTTCCCATATGTCTTTCCAGTATTTTTCCACCTCAGCTCTTGGTGTGTCTGACCGGTTGTTGTTTCCCTGCCACTGAGAGTACACCTTGGCTGGTTCAGTGGAGAACTGCTTGTTTATTCTCCTGGCCTCTCCCTCCTTGGTGTATCTCTTCAACTGGGTGGCCAGAGCTGTTAGTCGCTGTTTGGCAGTTTCGAGTGCCTCTGGTATGGAGAGTGAGTTGTACTTCCTGGGTGCCCCTTTATTCACCATGTTCCCTTTCTGTAGTTCAGCTAGCTGGCTAACTTCTCTCTGTGCTGCCTTTATCTTGGCCTCTAATCGTCTTTTCCATGGTGGATGCTGTTTGTTATGTCCCGAGCCCACCTTGTGTCCAAGCATTTCCATGATTACTGTTGCTGTACTGTGTATCAGCTTCTTGGTCTCAGTGATGGTTCTTGTGGAGATTGTCTTCAGAGCAGCATTCACATCTACTAGTAGATCTTCTGAAGGTACTTGGCAACTCAGCTTCGGTATTCGTTGGGGGCTCCAGGTTTCCAGTTGGGTCACGATCTTCCTTCTCAGGTCAGCAGCTCTTGTGTTGAGGCTGTTAGCTGTTGGGGCTTGGTACCCAATCTCTGGTTGTGGGGATGATGATGACATCTCCCCGCTGACCTGTCTTCCTGGCTCCCCCTTGCCATAGCATCGTTGTTGTATTTCATTAATCTCTAGTTGTGATAGTAGATTTTGATTATGGATGTTGGAACACTGGGCTAATAGCTGTTTCTTTGTTAGCCTTGATTGTGGGTTTTGAAGTATCCAATGGTCACACATTCGCTGCATGTATCCCCTCTCTCTGGGATTGCTTGTATAGTAGCATTCCAGCAATTCCGTATTTTCTGTCCTCGTCCATCGATGTCTTGTTCCAGTAGTCCATTATATATATATATTACACCTGTGAGTGCTTAGTCTATGTCTATTTCTTATCTAGTGTTTATACTGTTTATATTGTTTATTTCAGTTATTCTATTTTTATTTATTGCATTGCCTGTTTGCACCGTGGGTCAAAGAGGACTGAAATTTCATCTGTGCTGTATGTCGAGCATGTATAGCATATTTGACAATAAATTTGACTTGACTTGACTTAACCTTAACATAGTCATGGAAAATATGATGTGACGTATTTGTCACAATAAGAAAAATGTTCAATTCACAGCCCATTTAAACAAATATAACAATGTCAAATTTATAAAATTGTTAATAATATATGTTAGAAAACAATTTTTGAATATCTGTAAGTAAAACAAACACAATGAAGATGAAGACCCTGAAGACCCAGATTACACTCCCAGCAAAAAAGACATGGAGAGTGATGAGTCAATTGGGTGTGGTGATTCAGACAGTGAATCAAATGATTTAGATGAAGTACCACAAACAAACATAAACCCAAGGCAGCAAAATACTGACCAAAAGAACTGACAGAGGAACTGTACAAGAAACTGTCTAAGGGACTGACCAAGGAACTGGCCAAGGAAAAAAGCAATTTTCTTGGAGAAAAAAAACTTTTGAAGCCCCTGAGTGCACATTCAAAGGCCAAAGTGTCACACCTCCAGATGATCTTTCTACTCCCCTGGAGTATTTCAGAAAGTTCATAACACCAGAAATGCTTGAGCCACTGAAGGAGCAAACAAATTTGTACAGTGTACAAAAATCAGAACGTCACAACATTAACACCACTGTTAAAGAACTGGAAATGCTAATTGGCCTCTACCTGCGAATGGGTCTTTGCCAACTTTGGAAATCATGCATACTGGGAAAATGACGCAAGGTGTCCCATCGTGACTGACAACATGTCATGCAACTGTTTTCAGACCCTGCTGACATCTCTACATTTCACTGACAACACTGATCAGTCAAACAAGCAAGTTGAGGATAAGTGTTGTAAGATCCGTCCATGACTAGATATGTTTCTCAAACAATGCCTGGATATCACCCCAGAGGAGTACAACTCTGTTAATGAACAAATTATGTCCTTCAGAGGGACACGCAGCCCAATAAGGCAGTATGTGAAGGGCAAACCCCACCCATAGGGGCTGAAAATTTGGGCCTGCTGCTCTTCCTCAGGAATCCTCTGTGATTTTGTGGTTTATGAAGGTGGTACTGGGAAAAAAACTGTATTGGGCATGGGAAGTGACGTTGTGGTCAAGCTGTGTGAAACTCTCCTATCAAATCAAAACTACAAAGTCTTTGCAGACAATTTTTTTTCCCTCAGCATCACTGGTTCTCAAGCTTCTTGAGCAACAGATCTACTTTGTAGGAACACTCCGTAGAAATCGCTTGGCTGGTTGTATGCTTGAGGATGACAAAAGTCTTGCCAAGAGAGGCAGAGGATCTGTTGATGCCAGGGTGGAGAAAGGGGAAAGTATGGTCATTTTGAAGTGGTACAACAACAAATCTGTTAGCCTGATTTCATCCTACTGTGCAACTGAGCCTCAGGACAAAGCTCCATGCTGGAGCAAATCAGACAAAGCATTTGTGGAGGTCAACAGGCTGCACACTGTGAAGGAGTACAACACATTCATGGGGGGATAGACCTCCTTGATGCATGTGTTGCAAGGTACAAGTACCACATGAGGTCACGGATGTGGTACCTCTACCTCTTCTGGCAAACCATCATTTAAGGCCTCGTTAATGCATGGTTGATCTACTGCCATGACTGTAAACTGCTTGGTGTCCAAAAGCCACTGAAACAAAGGAACTTCCAGGCAGAGGTTGCCACTAGCCTGATTCTTTTTCAGGCACAAAGGTGTCGCCCAACACTTGATGCCCCATCTCCACCACTGCCCAAGAGAGTGCGTGTTGGCATTCCGGTTGATGTTCGCACTGACCAGTTTGCACACTGGTCTGTGAAGTGTGAAAAGCATGGCCGTTGCAAATTATGCAAAGTCAATGCAACCACCACCCTCAGTGAGAAGTGTGATGTGCGTCTTTGCTTCACTGAAGAATGAAATTGTTTCAGATGTTACCATTTGGCCTAGGCCACTTTGCTAAAGCTGCTTAATGGGCCTGAGAGAGTGATAACAATGGTTAAAACATTGTGCTGATAATACAAAGGTTTTGTTCCCCTTCAGTATTCTTTAATAGTTTTTTTGCACTATGTACATGTTTTCTGAAGGTTACTACATCTGTCTGTAACTCAGCTTTTTTTGGCAGCTACAGTAACTTGTTGCATAATTACCCAATATGAGGTCTCATCTCATCTCATATTATCTCTAGCTGCTTTATCCTGTTCTACAGGGTCGCAGGCAAGCTGGAGCCTATCCCAGCTGACTACAGGCAAAAGGCGGGGTACACCCTGGACAAGTCGCCAGGTCATCACAGGGCTGACACATAGACACAGACAACCATTCACACTCACATTCACACCTATAGTCAATTTAGAGTCACCAGTTAACTTAACCTGCATGTCTTTGGACTGTGGGGGAAACCAGAGCACCCGGAGGAAACCCACGCGGACACGGGGAGAACATGCAAACTCCACACAGAAAGGCCCTCACCAGCCACGGGGCTCGAACCTGGACCTTCTTGCTGTGAGGTGACAGCGCTAACCACTACACCACTGTGCCACCCCCAATATGAGGTAGTTTTTATTATTTTTTAGTTTGCACTTTTTTTGTTGTAAAACCAATCAATTTTTTTTGTTAAACTTAAACATTAAAGTTAGAATATTATTGTATCTTATGGGAATGCAAATAAAAATACAATTATATGTTATTGAACAAAAATAAAAACTGTCAAGCTGATTTATTTTCAATTAAGGAATAAATTTACTATAAATGCCCAATGTGACATATATGTAACTTTCCAGATCTTTGCCAGTAGGGGTCAGAATTTAAAAAACAAATTAGAAATGTGTTCTGTGTGGTCCATTTGGTCTGTTTTATATTCCCCATAATTTTCCTTTAAGGGGAAATGGATCCAGGTTCTCAATTTTGTCATTAAAAAAAATTCATGAAGTCATTGCTACTACATACTTCAGGTGTGCATCTGTCTATAGTGGACTTATTCCTGGTTAATTTTGCTACAGTATTAAATAGGAATCTATGATTATTTCTGTTATCTTCTATTAGGGAGGAGAGATATGTTGATCTACCAACACTAAGAGCTTTTCTATACATCAGGAAGCTCTCCTTCCATGCTAATTTTAACACGAACAATTTTGTTTGATGCCATTTATATTCCAATTTTCAAGTGGTCTGTTTTAAAGTGCGAGTGTCATCATTATACCAGGGTGTTAATTTTTTCTCTCTGATCATTTTCCTTTTAAGAAGAGCTACATTATCTAAAGTATAGTGGAACATTGACTCTAAGCATTCAGTTGCCTGATCAAGTTCTGCAGGGGCTGACAGTAACCCAATCAAAGTTGATAACTCTGGGAGATCATTTATAAAGCTCTGTGCAGTAGTTGATGTGAATGTATGTTTAATACAGTAGCGTGGTGAGGTGCATATATTATTACTCAGACATATTTTGAATGAGATAAGATATGTAAGATAACTTCAGACTTTGGAAGTGTGACTATATTTCCTATGTTTAACCCGTATGTTAGTATTAGATCAAGGGTGTGACCACCATTATGGGTCGGTCCTATGACATTCTGATTAACCCCTACTGAATCTAAAATGGACACAAACGCTGTTTTCAAAGGGTCTTCTGGGTTATCGAAGTGAATATTAAATACTCCGACAACTAAAGCTTTGTCTAAGGAAATAACCAGGTCTGAGATAAAATCTGCAAATTTAGAAAGAAACTCAGAATATGGCCCCGGGGGCCTGTAAATAATAAGTAATGGAATTAACTGGGTAGACCTATTTTTCGAGGCTACATACGTTATATTCGTATGAAGAACTTCAAATGTATTAAATTTATAACCAGGTTTGTGTGTTACACCTAGATAATCATTATAAATAACTGCAACGCCTCCTCCTCTGCTAGTTAGATGAGGCTGGTGTATGTAACTGTATCCAGGAAGACTAGCTTCATTTAATGCTATATATTAATTTGGCTTAATCCATGTTTCAGTTAAACAAAATACATTAAACTCCTGATCAGTAATAAGCTCATTAACCATTAGCGCTTTTGATGTAAGAAATTTAATATGTAATAGCCCCACCATTAGATCAAAGGTGCTGGCAGTGGCTGTACAGTCAGTATGATCTAATTTTATACTGATTAGGTTACTGGAACAAACTCTGAGTATTTCTACTTTTTTGTTGAGCTCGGGGAACAGACACAGTCTTGATGTAGTGGACGCTGAGTGACAACTCTGTGCAGCTAGCAGACAGTCGGTTTAGCCTGTTCATCTGTGTAACAGTTCCTGATGTGGGTGGAGCACAGAAGCACGGCAGGTGAGAGTTGATGTTTACACAAACACTTTATTGAGCTTTTCAGCTTGCTTTTCTGCTTGCTTTCACTCACACTTTCACTCACTCACACATGCGTTGTGGTCAGGGAGAGAGCCCCTTTTCTCTGCTCTCTCCTTTTATGCTCCATCCCTGTTACAAACACACACAGACACACACACACACACACACACACACATTAATTGACAGCAGGTGGGATGACTTAGCCACTTACCTTCCCTGACCCCACCCTCCATTCACAGACTGATTCTTGGCCACACCTCTGCTGCCACATACCCCCACCACCTGACTCAGGCCGGGGAGCCATCTGGCCTGAAGCTGACTCCCCCCCCCGATTGGACAGGAAGTCCACCACCACCATCTGTGCCCCTGGCCTGTGGATCATCTCGAACTTAAATGGCTGGAGGGTGAGATACCAACAAGTGAGCTATGCATTGGCATACTTCATGCGGTGGAGCCACTGGAGGGGTGCGTGGTCTGAACAGAGAGTGAAAGGATGCCCCAGCAGGTAGTATCGGAGGGTCAGGACCACCCACTCAATGGCGAGACACTCCTCCTCGATTGTGCTGTACTTGCTTTTCTCGCATCAACAGTTTCCGGCTGATGTACAGCATGGGGCGCTCCTCGCCCTCCACCTCCTGGGACAAAATGGCCCCCAGCCCTCTGTCCGATGCATCAGTCTGCAAAATAAAGGGGAGAGAGAAGTCAGGGGAGTGTAAAAGTGGCCCCCCACACAGTGCAGCTTTTACCTCAGAGAAGGCCTGTTGGCACTGCTCCGTCCACTGAACCGGATCTGGAGCCCCCGTTTTAGTGAGATCAGTTAGCGGGCTGGTGACATCTGAATAATTAGGTAGAAACCTATGATAATAGCCAGCCAGCCCCAAGAACCGTCTCACCTCCTTTTTGATCTTGAGCCTCGGGCAGGCTGCAATCACTGTAGTCTTGTTAATTTGGGGACGCACCTGCCCATGGCCCAAGTGGAACCCCAGATACCATACTTCCACCTGCCCAATAGCACACTTTTTTGGGTTAGCTGTGAGGCCCGCTCGCCTCAGCGACTTTAGAACGGCCCTCAGGTGTTCCAAGTGCCACGGCCAATCATGACTGTAGATTATTATATTGTCTAGATAGGTGGCTGCATAGGCAGCATGAGGGTGGAGGACCCTGTCCATAAGCCACTGGAATGTAGCAGGCACCCCAAACAACCCAAAAGGAAGCGTGACAAATTGGTGTAAACCAAACAGTGTGGAAAAGGCCATTTTCTCCCGGGATAGAGGAGTCAAGGGGATCTGCCAATATCCCTTTGTTAGATCCAGTGTCGAATAAAAGTGAGCAGTGCTTAACCGATCAAGCAACTCATCAATGCGAGGCATTGGGTGGCAAATTTAGACACCGCGTTGACCTTTCTATAGTCCACACAGAACCCGACCGACCTTTCGGTCTTAGGAACCAGGACCACTGGGCTGCTCCAGTCACTGTGGGACACCTCGATTATGCCCATTTCAAGCATGGCCTTGAGTTCGTCCCAAACCACCTTTGTCTTGTGTTCGGGCAATCGGTAAGGGCGGCTATGCACTACCACCCCCAGGGCCGTTTCGATGTGGTGTTCTATGAGGTGGGTATGACCAGGAAGGGGTGAGAACACATTGGAAAATTCCATTTGCAACTTGGCTACCTCCATGAGTTGGGCCGCTGAGAGGTGGTCTCCACAAGGGACCGGAGTGGTCTGAGATGTTATCTTTTTCACCTCCAGCCCCAGCTCTGCCTTCTCCAGGACTACTGACACCAACACCACAGGGACCCCCTCATTCCAGCATTTTAAAAGGTTGAGGTGGTAGATTTGCAGTGCCCCACCCCTATCCATTCGCCTCACCTCATAGTTGACATCCCCGACTCGCCATGTGACCTCGAAGGGTCCTTGCCACTTGGCGACTAATTTAGAACTCAACGTGGGCAATAATACAAGCACTTTGTCTCCCGGCATGAACTCTCGATGGCACGTGCCCCTGTCATACAGCTGGCTTTGACGTTCTTGTGCCTGCCACAAATTGTCCTGGCTTAGGTGTGTGAGGGTGTGGAGTTTTGCGTGCAGGTCAAGAATGTACTGGATTTCATTTTTACTAGGTGAAGGTTCCTACTCCCAATTTTTTCATAGCATGTCCAGAATGCCATGCAGCTTATGCCCATATAATAATTCAAAGGGGGAAAACCTCGTGGAGGCTTGCAGGACCTCTCGTACTGCGAATAACAAGGGCTCAAACCACTTACCCCAATTACGCGCATCTTCACTTACGAATTTCCAGATTATGTTCTTGAGTGTTTGGTTAAATCGCTCTACCAAACCATCCGTTTGTGGGTGATAGACACTGGTGCGGATAGACTTAATCCCCAGTAACCCATACACCTCGCACAGTGTGCGTGACATAAACATCTTTCGGATTCCTGATCTGGAAGATAAAGCGGAAGAGCACTTCCACAATACTGCATGCTGAGATATTGCAGAGAGGCACTGCTTCCGGAAATCGCGTTGCATAGTCCACCAGAACTAAAATAAAGCGATATCCCCGTGTTGACCAATCTAATGGCCCGACGAGATCCATCCCAATTCGCTCAAACAGGGTCTCGATTAGAGGAAGAGGGTGCAATTGCGCTTTTGGAGTGGCTGCGAGATTTACTAATTAGCATTCACAGCATGCCGCACACCACCGACGGACATCCCTGTGAATCCCTGGACAATAGAACCGGGCCATTATTCGGGCTAGTGTTTTATCTTGCCCTCAGTGTCCAGCCATGGGATTAAAGTGAGCCGCATGGAATACAAGTTCCCTACGGCTCTTTGGGATTAGCAACTGGGTTATTTGTTCATTAGTTTGAGTGTCCTGCGTCACTCGGTAGAATCTATCTTTAATAATAGAAAAATGGGGGAAGGTCAGTGCCGCGCTTGGCTGAAGAGTTTGACTATCGATTACTCTCACTTGGTCAAAAGCATGCTGCAGAGTCTTGTCTTGCGACTGCTCTAACAGGAAATCCCCAAGGGAATCCCCGAGAGAGGGAGGAGGAGCGGGCTGCTCCTCACTCTGACGCGGTGTTGACGCAGACAGCTCTGTGACAGCTTCTCTAGTCAATGCCACACCGGAATCTTCCTGTGACCTACTAGTGTAGGACCCACTACATATTCCATCACTTTTTTTAAACCCTGGCCAATCAGTACCCAGAATCAATGAGTGGGTGAGATGAGGACTAACCACCGCCTTTACTCTATGCATTTGGCCCCGGAATAGACTACGAACAGACACTAATGGATAATTGTGAACATCCCCATGCACATACAACACTTTCACTGCTTGTGATCTCCCCAATGCCTCACCTTGCATCAGGCGTTGGTGAATTGAGGTCTGATTACAACCTGAATCCACCAAAGCATGATATGTATCCCCTTGAAAACTTACCGGTATGCAATATGTTCCGGCATGATCGGGGGTGGTTTCTGGCATGTCGGGGATCTGGATTACAGTTCTCACCTCCCTTGCAGAGCCCTGACTCTGGAGATGCTCCGATTCCCCGCTGCACCAGCACACCAGCCCAGGCTTTCCCTTTGCACTGGTCTTATGGGTGTCACTCACCTGAGGGGGAGACAACACAGACACGGAAAAGGGAGATGGGAGGACACCACGGGTGCGATGGGCCGGCTGGGGAGGAGACAGCCGCCGCCTCCGTGGCAGGGGAACGGGGTGGGGAGGGGGACGAGAGACGGGGAGAAGAGAGAGAGAGAAGACAAGTGAGGGGAGATGCCTCATCTGCCTCCCTTCAGAGCTGCCTCCAGATGGTCCTCTGCCAGCTCGATGGCTCGTTCTAGTGATGCCGGGCGATGACACTGGACCCATTCTGCCGTTCCTTCCAGAAATCGAGAGATAAACAGTCCACTGCAACCAGATCAATGAACTCATCGGCGTCGCGGTCTTCCACCCTCAGCCACCACTGGCAGGCGTCCCGGAGTTGCTGGCCGAATGCAAACGGCTGGCCGACGTCCTCCAATGCCAGCGTCCGGAAGCGCTGGCAATGTTGCTCCGGGGAGCAGCTGAGTCACTACAGGATGGCTTTCTTCAGGTCAGCATACACCAGTCAGCTGTCAGCAGGGAGCTGCTGCGCTGTGAGCTGCGCCACACCAGTCAGGAGCAGGAGGAGGCACGTCGCGCACTGCTCCAGTGGCCACCCCCATGCCTTGGCTGCTTGCTCAAAAAGGGTGAGGAATGCTTCTGGATCGTCCTACAGTCCCATCTTAGTGAGGGTGCAGGCAGCGGTGGCCGACGCCCCTGCTGACGCGAGCAGGTGCCAGAATGCCTGGCAATCTTCCTGCTGGGCCAGCATCAAGGCTTTGAAGCATCACTCCTGTTTCTTTTGGAGGGTGATCAGCACTTGATGCTGGTTCTGCTGGGCGGTAGCGAGGGCAAGGATGAGCTCTTCGAATGGGGAGGACTCTATGGGGTGGTTCCCCTTCTGTGCATCTGGGTCATAGCACCCGTGTAACAGTTCCTGATGTGGGTGGAGCACAGAAGCACGGCAGGCGAGAGTTGATGTTTACACAAACACTTTATTGAGCTTTTCAGCTTGCTTTTCAGCTTTTTTTCACTCACACTTTCATTCACACACATGTATTGTGGTCGGGGAGAGAGCCCCTTTTCTCTGCTCTCTCTCTCCTTTTATGCTCCCTTCCTGTAACACACACACACACACACACACACTAACTGACAGCAGGTGGAATCACTTAGCCACTTACCTTCCCCAGCCCCGCCCTCCATTCACAGACTGTTGCTTGGCCATGCCCCTGCTGCCACAGTCTGCTCCCTGGCCTTGGCTCTGGATTGTCAGAAATTAACTAGGCCTGTTCTGAGACTATGAGCCATGCTGCAAGAAATGAGAGCAGCACCTTCCCAAGTGGGATGGATACCGTCCCGCCCTAACAGGCCAGCAGTGCCCTCAAAATTAGCCCAATTATCTATAAAGCCCACACTGTTTTCAGAGCACCACCTGGACAACCAGCAGTTCAGCGACCATAACCTGCTGTAAGCTACATTGCCATGCTGCATTGGGATGGGGCCAGAGCATACTACAGCATCAGACATCACCTTCACTAATTTAAACACCTCTACAAAGTTACTCTTAGTAACCTCAGACTGACAAAGGTGTATATCATTAGCTCCTGCATGGATAACTATCATTGAGAACCTGTGCTTGCCTAGGACCCTAAGATTACCTGCAATGTCTGGCACCCTGGCTCCCAGTATACACCTGACTAAAGCTGCTGGTGCCCCTAAAGGTTGAGCTAATTTCACCTGCCTTATGATAGAGTCCCCTATAAGCAGAGCTCTTTCAGGTTTCTCAGTGGGTGCATCACTAAGGAGAGCAAACCTGTTTGACACATGAAGCAGAGAGGAGTGGTGTTCCTGTGGGCAAGCCTCAGCTTTGGCTCTACGCTTTTGCCGCCAAGTCGTCACTCAGTCGCCCCACTGTAAGGACTCTAATGCCAGAGTTGGGAGATTACTAATTCCACCTATGGCATCCAGACTTTCCCCTACAGAAAATGCACTGTTCTCATTCTCACTGGCCTTCTCTAAAGCCTGGATACATGCTTCTAAAACTGCAATATTCTCCATCAGAGAGCTAACTAATCTGCACTTATCACAAGTAAAGCTGTCACTAGTGATGGAGGAAGAATGACTAAACATCCTGCACTTAGCATACTGAACAAGCTGAAGGTGTGCCATGATGAAAAGATTCACATACCTTAATTGAAGATCTGTTGATATTAAAGCAGATCCGATGTGGATGGTCTCCGCTTGTGGTCTTTACGCAGGAGGAGAAAAAAAAGAAAGCTTCCAGTCTTGGTATTCTTCTGAAAAAATGATGTGTAAAATGTTACATTCCTGCTACCCTTGACCCATTACAGTTTGCCTCCCATTCTAACAGAGCTCACATATAGATCATGTGATCTCACTTCCTCTGCATGCTGCTTTAGTACACCTTGAAAAGAGAAATCTGTCAAAGTTGTGTATAGCTCTGCTTTTAATGCAATTGTACCATCCAAGCTTGTGTTGAAACTCTTTGTCCCCACAGTGTTTGGACTAAAAAGTGACAGTGATGGAAGGCCCTATTGTCAGGGTGCAGGCACTTACAGATGCAGGTGCAGGGGAGAGCAGGAGACGCAAACTGTAGATGAAGCCAAATCAGTAGACGAGAATCATGGTCAGAGAAATGGGCGGAGGTTGGTCGATCACCAAACAGAATAATGGAGGCGAGACTAGGAGATGAGGTTGAGGAAAATGTGAACAAAGGTCAATTGCTAAAAGGCAGGCAGAAAGTAAATGGCTTGATAATGATGGGAGAAACACTGAATGATACTTCATGTTGACTGGGAGTAAGAGTAAGAGTGGTGTTTAAATAGTGAAGCTGATTATGGAGGAAATGAGTGACAGGTGTAATTAATAAGCTGGAGACAGAGAGTGCTATGGTTCTTGGGAAGTGTAGTTCATAGTGGCCATGTTTGGAGGCTGTTTCAAGCTTGTGCTCTCAACGCTGTTACTGACAGACCCTCCCCCTGAGGAGCTCCCTATAGGAGCTATATTCTTTCTTGGATGCCCTCTCCCTCTTGGTGCAGGCTTGCTGGGGTGCTGGCTGTGGAATTCCTGTATCAGGAGAGGGTCCAGAATGTCCTTAGAGCATGCCCAACTTCACTCCTTGGGTCTGCAGCCTTCCCAATCTACCAGGTACTCTAGTTGTCCTTGTCTATATCTGGAGTTGAGGATCTTGTTTACCTGGAAGATGGGTTCCCCTCTACATTTAAGTGGTGGTGGGGCTCTTGGGTGGGAGTGTTTTCAGATAATGGACCTTGGATAGCTGGCTTCAGACATGAGATGTGAAATGTGGGTGCCATTCAGCTGTGAGGTGGGAGCTCTAGTTTGGATGAAACTTCACTGATGCGACAGATGGCATTGTATGGACCAATATAGCATGCCTGAAGTTTCTTGCATGTGTTGGGTTCCTTCACATCCCTTGTGGAGATCCACACCCAATGTCCTGGAGAGTATTCTGTGTTCTTGCTCCTGTGCTTGTCAACATATTGCTTAAACTTGGAGTTGACTACTTCAATTCTTTGGTGACCCTCCTCCCATACTGTACCTGTTGGCTCCATCTGAACCAGTTGTCGACTGCTTGTACTTGGACGCGTGCATCATCCCATGGGTTTGGTAGCTGAGCATGCACTGAAATGGGGTTAGTTGAGTTGCAGCATGCTTGAGCAAGTTCTGTGCATACTCGGCCCATGGAAAGAATTGTACCCAGTCCCCCTGGTTCTGCATACAGAAAATCAGTAGGAAGCATCCTACTTTCTGGTTGGCCTATTTGACCTGGCCATTGGATTGTGGGTGATAGCCGGAGGTGAGACTCACCGAAATTTCCAATCTCTCCATAAAGCAAGACCAGAGTTGGGAGATGAACTGAGGCCCACAGTTACTGACAATGTCCTCAGGAATGCCAAAATATCTGAAAACGTGATGGAAGATGAGTTTGGCAGTTTGAAAGGCTGTAGGTAGACCAGGTAATGGGATGAGTCTGAGAACTTTGGAAAACCTGTCAATGATGACCAGGATGTCATGTTGCCTTGGGAAGGAGGTAGATCAGTGATGAAACTGATGGCCAGGTGAGACCAAGGTCTTTGAGGTACAGGGAGGGGGCATAATTTTACAGCAGGTGGGGTCCATGGTACCTTGGCTTGAGCACACTCTGAACATGAGGAAACAAAGTGGTTGATCTCCGTCACCATGCCCTCCCACCAATACGTATTCCTCAGCATCTGGGGTGGCCTGTGGTGGGAAATGCATGAGCCCAAGTAATAAGCCTGCTTCTGAGGTTGTGTGGGACATACGGGAGACTGGGGGGCAGTTTTCTGGAGGTCTCTGAGGTTGTGATTCTTTAATTTCTTTATCCAAATCCCATGTGACAAAAAATTTGGATGCTAGGATGGGGTGTGGTTCTGAGTTGTGTGGAGAGGAACTGTGAATTCTGGACAGTGCATCTGCCTTGGTGTTCTTCAGGCCAGGATGCATAGCTCCCTCAAGCCAATGTCTCCATTCTTCCAGGGCTAACTTCCTTGTTAGTAGTTCACTGTTGCCAATGTCATAATTCCTCTCTATGGGTGTAAGCGTCTTTGAAAAGAAGACTGCACACTCTGTGGGTGCAGTTTGGGCTTCAACCTGAATCATCAGGAGAGCATGCCTCCTATTCCAGTCTCAGATGCATCCACTTCTACAAATGGTTTAGCAGAAT